>NC_137036.1:14328811-14361311 GCF_032717465.1 Coenobita brevimanus
CTCCTCCTCCTCCTCCTCCTCCTCCTCCTCCTCCTCCTCCTCCCTCCTCCTCCTCCCTCCTCCTCCTCCTCCTCCTCCTCCTCCTCCTCCTCCTCCTCATGTCAAATACCACCACACCATTCCTGAGTGAGACAGTCCTAAAATGTATTCAATATGGACGGTGAGTGCCAAAGTGGTGACATGTGAAGAAGATAGGAGGACTTTTGTGCCTCGGGGAGTGAACCATGTAGTCAATACCATGAGTGACTTTTAACCCAGACTGTGGCATTATAAACTTAGTGAATGAACTTTTTGCTCATGCTGTAGGTAGTCTTGCTGTGGTAATTTTTTTTTCCCTTCCCCTCCCTCCGCCCTTTTCCCTACCTCCCTCCCCTCTCCCTTCCCTCCCTCCCCTCCCCCTTCCCTCCTCCCTCCCACCCCATCCCTCCTCCTCTTACCTACTCACTTCTCTCCCCTCCCTTCCCTTCCCTCTTCTCCCCTTTCTCCCCATCTTCCCTCCCCTCCCTCTTCCTCTTCCAGTCTGTCATTTTCTGATACTCCACCACATTGCTTCCCGTGCAGCTGGGAGAGAGAGACAGACAGACAGAGAGAGACAGATAGACAGATAGAGAGAGAGAGAGAGAGAGAGAGAGACAGAGACAGAGGAGGGGGAAAGAGGGGTAGGGAATATTTTTTTTAACCTGAGTCGCATTTAAAAACACACACACAAAAAAATCTTCCCTTTTTTTTTCAGCTGATAAAACTGGACCACGGTGTACTCAAAGAATAAAACACTTCCCCTGAAAGTACAATAGACCTGAATTGTGGGTGGGAGAGAGAGAGGGGCAGGTCTGAGTTGGAATTCCTCTCTCTCTCCCTCTCTCTCTCTCTCTCTCTCTCTCTCTCCAGCGCTTAGAACAGATTTTCCACGTTTAATAAATCATCTACAAACTCAACTATTTCATCCTCTCTTGATACCTGTCCAAACGGAACTTAAATTCGACTCTGTTTTTCTCCCTTTCGTGTTTTCAGCTGATGGACTTGGGTCACGGTTTGCTCAGTCAGCGCAGCGCACCTGGATGTCCTGCGGTCAACTGCGCCTCCTCTGGACTCCACTGCGGCGCACATGCGAGGTAAGGTACTGGGGTGTTTAGGGGTGGGAGTTCGTGTGGACTTGGAAGGAATGTGTGTGTGTGTGTGTGTGTGTGTGTGTGTGTGTGTGTGTGAGAGAGAGAGAGAGAGAGAGAGAGAGAGAGAGAGAGAGAGAGAGAGAGAGAGAGAGAGAGAGGGAGAGATCAAAAAGAGGACATCTAAAGGGAGATGGCAGGTACAGTAATTGCTATGGGATTTTAGGTAATGACGCTGTAACCATAGTCAATATGGGAAGGGGTGCTGGGCTGGAGACAGACAGACAGACTGACAGACAGAGACACAGACAGACAGACAACAGAATTAATGAGGGACAAACCACATACACAAAACACACACACACACACACACACACACACACACACACACACACACACACGAGACAGAGACGGACAACGACTAGCCATAACCCCAATAGAAAGGAATGCCTGTGTCGTATAAGTGCAGGAACCGCCATTAAAAATCATCACAGGGGATCAGGAGCGAGTGTAGGGTTTGCAGAAAGGATTGAATACTATTAGCCTTCATGAGGACGGGTTCTTCCCTTATAGTTACTACTTCGAGATGATTTGAGTTGGCTTAAAGATCTAATGATAGTTTCTGCATATACATTTTACTCTTTCATCAACGTCATCATCTAGGGAGTGATAAACATTTTAGGCATCCAGTTAAAGGGTGACTCTAGGGATCAGACGAAGGGAAGAATTATAAATGTTGAGAGGGAGAGAAGAGGGAGAGGAGAGGGAAGGAAGAGCTTAAATGGGTATTGAAGGTGAGCATTAATCTTGGGTAAGGGAAGGCGGTGTCTTTGGCGATAATTCCTTAGCTGAGTGGCAGGGAGATGGGCCGGAGCAGAATCCTCTTATGTCTTTAATCTTTTCAACACCGTGACGTGTGTGTGTGGGGGGGTGTAGGTGTGTGTGTGTGTGTGTGTGTGTGTGTGTGTGTGTGTGTGTGTGTGTGCGTGTGTGTGTGTGTGTGTGTGTGTGTGTGTGTGTGTAAGCGAGCCAGTTTCATTTGTAATAAAGCATGATCTCTGTGTGTGGGGTGTAGGTTGTGTGTGTGTGTGTGTGTGTGTGTGTGTGTGTGTGTGTGTGTGTGTGTGTGTGTGTGTGTGTGTGTGTGTGTGTGTGTGTGTGTGTGTGTGTGTGTGTTATTCCTTCACTGGATTTGGTAGAATTTAGTGACGGGAATAATGAAGACTGCTTCTTACCCCTTCACTTCGAAAATGTCTCTCTCAAACTCAAAATTATCTGCCAATGGATCTCTGTCAAGGTAAATATTATGCAAAATCACCAGATGCGGGAGCTTCAGGGCCCTTAGGTTAATGCCCATGGTGTGGTATGGTTTGGTGTGGTGTGGTGTGAGGTGGTATGATGTGTTGTAGTGTGATGTGGTGTGAAGGACAATTTTGTGAGCTGTGGTGTGAGAGGGTGATGTGGTGTGTGGTGCGATGTGTGGTGTGGAGGGTGATTTTGTTTTTCAGAGATTAGGTGTTTTACTTCCATAAACTGTGGCGATTTCATCTATGCCTTACCACACTACACCACACAGAATTTCCGTCTAACACCACAGCACACCATTCACCACACCACACCACAAAAGCACCCCTTCCACACCAAGTTTAAGTTAAGTTAGGCTAGCTTAGGATAGGAAAGGGGAGGAAAGTATAGGCGAGGAGAGGATGAGGAAGCGAGAGGATAAATATGATAATAAATGAATAATACCGATACTAATTGCATTCCTACAGGTGTGAGGGCACTCCAGGATCATTAAGGTGTGAGTGTGAGCCGGGGTGGAGTGGGGAGGACTGTGCAACACCCACTACACCCTCCACCTTCCACGTCAACAGCTATGTCAAGTTGGCTTTATCGTTCACGCCCCTCGCATATACCACCTCACTCAGCTTAAGGTAGGTCTGTGCCAGGTGTTATTGGTGGATTTATCGCCTCTAGCCTGTCCTAACCCAACCCTCCCTAAACCAGACTGAAACAAACCTAACCTAAGCTATCTAAAGCAACCCACGCCCCTGCCACCTCTCCACGTCGCAGCTACGTAAGTTGGCCCTATCATTCACACCACTTTCGTTGTGTGTGTGTGTGTGTGTGTGTGTGTGTGTGTGTGTGTGTGTGTGTGTGTGTGTGTGTGTGTGTGTGTGTGTGTGTGTGTGTGTGTGTGTGTGTGTGTGTGTGTTTCTTGTGGTCTATAAGTGCCCTACTTGATACTTCTCATGCCACAGTGAATCTCTCTAACACTTAGCACTTGAATCTTCTGCCCTGTCCTGCCCATACTTATGATCTAGTGCCATCGAACCTCCACCTTCTCCCACAATAAAGAAGCATCATCAAGACCCACGCACCCAGCCCGAAGCAGATGTCCAAAAGTAGTTCAGACATTGGCGACGTCTACTGGATTCACACTTCTACTATCAAGGCTTCTGTTCCTTGATCCACCCCTTGTATTCCTTGATCCACCCCTTGTATTCCTTGGTCTACCCCTGCGACAGGTGCCCCGGTAGACAAGGGGCTGATTATGTGTTTACTTCTGCCCCATGTATCCCTCATAGCTGTTCAAAATCAAAACAGAGAAACAGGGACTCATACTCACAGACTCTCCCTTCCAACATTGTTCTTTTTCGCCCCGCCGTGATAGGCCGACCAAATCGGTGTTTTTGTCTGTTTTAAAGGTGTTTGGTGCTGTTTTGGGGACCAGTTTTGCCTCCCTCCTGATAAATCAAAGTTGGAATACTCTGTCCCCTCTCACCCTTTCCCTCTAATCCCTCTCAAATTCCAATCCCTCACGCCTCCACTCCCATCTCCAGCGAGGTCTTCCCTTCTAGATTTCATTCTGTGCTATTTTTCCGCTTGATATTCACGATAGTTCCTTTATTCAGTGTCTTTACTACGGAGAACATCTTTTTTGCTTTTATTTATCTTATTTACTGTGTTAAATAGAATCCTGAAAGGGGTGGCCACAAACAAATCGCCTCCATGTCACCCTGTCCTTCGCCATCAGGTTGCTCTCTCTCTCTCTCTGTCTCTGTCTCTGTCTCTCTGTCTGTCTCTCTCTCTCTCTCTCTCTCTCTCTCTCTCTCTCTCTTAAATGCTCTAATCCTGAAAGGGGTGGCCACAAACAAATCGCCTCCATGTCACCCTGTCCTTCGCCATCAGGTTGCTCTCTCTCTCTCTCTCTCTCTCTCTCTCTCTCTTAAATGCTCTAATTAGTCCTGAAAGGGGTGGCCACAAACAAATCGCCTTCATGTCACCCTGTCCTCCGCCATCAGGTTACTCTCTCTCTCTCTCTCTCTCTCTCTCTCTCTCTCTCTCTCTCTCTCAAATGCTGTAATTAGTCCTGAAAGGGGTGGCCACACACAAATCGCCTCCATGTCACCCTGTCCTTCGCCATCAGGTTGCTCTCTCTCTCTCTCTCTCTCTCTCATGCTAAAAATACTACAGGAATTGGACGTTGTGGAAGGAAATTCGATATTGAAGTTTGTGTATTTCTTTAGCATCTGTGTGGGCTGGCTGGGTGGGGGGTGGGGGAGTGGGTGGGGGTAAGGGTGGGGTAGGAGGGGGCAGGAGGGGTGGGGTGAAGGTGGGGTCGGGGTAGGAATTAAGAGAGATGGTTGAGTGGAGATGAGGATGGGAGGGTGAGGGTGGGGAAGGAGGGGGTGGGTGGGGGTGAGGGTGGGGTAGGAGGGGTTGGGTGGGGGTAAGGGTGGGGTAGGAGGGGGTGGATGGGGTGGGGTGAGGGGTAAGGGAGGGGTGGGGGTGAGGCGAGGACGTTATTAAATGGCATGAGAGAGATACCAGGTCTCGTATTCTTGTCCCGTATAAATCGCTTAGGAAAAGGTGTTAGGGAGCTTCCTTAACCAACGAGAATAAGGGCTCAGGTGATGCTTTTACTTCCTCCATTAGCCCTCTCAGCACTGGGACAACTCTAGTGAACGAATTTATTTTACCGAGAGAGAGGGAGTAAGAGAGCGAGATAATATTAGGCTGCGTTATTATTATTATTGTTGTTATTGTTTTCTGTGTGTGTGTGTGTGTGTGTGTGTGTGTGTGTGTGTATGTGTGTGTGTGTGTGTGTGTGTGTGTGTGTGTGTGTGTGTGTGTGTGTGTGTGTGTGTGTGTGTGTGTGTGTGTGTGTGTGTGTGTGTGTGTGTGTGTGTGTGTGTGTTTATTTTCGTATACTGCTTTACCCGTATATTCCCTAACGTTCAATCAGACTGCCTGCACAAATCAAACATTGCAGGTATTCATTAGTTCTGTCTACACTGCCTTTTAGTTGCATTTAACACACACACACACACACACACACACACACACACACACACACACACACACACACACACACACACACACACCACAAACATTCACACTTCCCCACACACACACCCACTCAACCCCCCGACACACACAAAACACCCCTCCACACACACACACACACACACACACACACACACACACACACACACACACATCCAATTTCAGAGACCGACTGACCCCATATTTAACTCTGCGATAGGGTTGATAGTCCTCGGTGTTATCATTGTTTTTTAAGACTTACGGATCGGCAGCCCATCTTTACCTGCCCACTTCAACCGTACCTTTAATCAGTAAGTCGTGTGGGTGAACTTATTGACCCCTTTCGCTACGACAGGTCATTCTGTTGTTTGATTATTTTTTTTGGTGGTAGAAATGATCACCCTAACCATCATCATCATCATCATCATCATCATCATCATCATCATCATCATCATCATCATCATCATCATCACTGTACTCCTTTCACTTAACTTGGCCCAGATTTTCGTCCTTTTACAGCTTATTTCACGGAGCTCAGTGGCAGATGAAGACAGTACTATGGCTCAACATCCTTTCCATGGCACTTCTTCGTGACTAGCATCGTATTCTAGTGTCAATATTTTCTTACAACGCAGCAGTACTCTTTCATTTTACAGCTGTCACTCTCATTTGACACCTGTCACTCTCATTTTATAGCTGTCACTCTCATTTTACAGCTGTCACTCATTTTACAGCTGTCACTCTCATTTTACAGCTGTCACTCTCATTTTACAGCTGTCACTCTCATTTTACAGCTGTCACTCTTTCATTTTACAGCTGTCACTCTTTCATTTTACAGCTGTCACTCTTTCATTTTACAGCTGTCACTCTTTCATGTTACAGCTGTCACTCTTTCATTTTACAGCTGTCACTCTTTTATTTTACACCTGTCATTCATTTTACAGCTCTTACTTTCATTTTACAGCTGTCACTCTTCCATTTTACAGCTGTCACTCTTTCATGTTACAGCTGTCACTCTTTCATTTTACACCTGTCACTCATTCATTTTACACCTGTCACTCTTTCATTTTACAGCTGTCACTCATTCATTTTACAGCTGTCACTTTCATTTTACAGCTGTCACTCTTTCATGTTACACCTGTCACTCTCATTTTACAGCTGTCACTCTCATTTTACAGCTGTCACTCTCACTTTACAGCTGTCACTCTTCCATTTTACAGCTGTCACTCTTTCATGTTACAGCTGTCACTCTTCCATTTTACAGCTGTCACTCTTTCATGTTACAGCTGTCACTCTTTCATGTTACAGCTGTCACTCTCATTTTACACCTGTCACTCTTCCATTTTACAGCTGTCACTCTTTCATGTTACACCTGTCACTCTTCCATTTTACAGCGTCACTCTTTCATGTTACAGCTGTCACTCTTTCATGTTACAGCTGTCACTCTCATTTTACAGCGTCATTCTTTCATTTTACAGCTGTCACTCTCATTTTACAGCTGTCACTCATTCATTTTACAGCTGTCACTCTCATTTTACAGCTGTCACTCTTTTATTTTGCAGCTGTTTCTCTTTCACTTTACAGCTGTCACTTCCATTTTACAGCTGTCACTCTTCCATTTTACAGCTGTCACTCTTCCATTTTACAGCTGTCACTTTCATGTTACAGCTGTCACTCTCATTTTACAGCTGTCACTCTCATTTTACACCGTCACTCTTTTATTTTGCAGCTGTTTCTCTTTCATTTTACAGCTGTCACTCTTTCATGTTACAGCTGTCTCTCTTTCACTTTACAGCTGTCACTCATTTTACAGCTGTCACTCTTTTATTTTGCAGCTGTTTCTCTTTCACTTTACAGCTGTCACTCTTCCATTTTACAGCTGTCACTCTTTCATGTTACAGCTGTCACTCTTTCATGTTACAGCTGTCACTCTTTCATGTTAAAGCTGTCACTAATTTTACACCTGTCACTCTCATTTTACAGCTGTCACTCTCATTTTACAGCTGTCACTCTCATTTTACACCTGT
This sequence comes from Coenobita brevimanus, assembly GCF_032717465.1. Classification (NCBI taxonomy): domain Eukaryota; kingdom Metazoa; phylum Arthropoda; class Malacostraca; order Decapoda; family Coenobitidae; genus Coenobita; species Coenobita brevimanus. The sequence continues at coordinate 14,336,274 of NC_137036.1, forward strand.
CACTCTCATTTTACAGCTGTCACTCTCATTTTACAGCTGTCACTCTCATTTTACAGCTGTCACTCTCATTTTACAGCTGTCACTCTCATTTTACAGCTGTCACTCTCATTTTACAGCTGTCACTCTCATTTTACAGCTGTCACTCTCACTTTACAGCTGTCACTCTCATTTTACAGCTGTCACTCTCATTTTACAGCTGTCACTCTCATTTTACAGCTGTCACTCTCATTTTACAGCTGTCACTCTTTCATTTATCAGTCTAAAATCCTCTCTACAGGTTCCGTTCATGGCAGAGACGAATTCAGCTGTTTCATTTATTAATAAAAAATGCAGCTGCACCCCTTCCATCTTGCAGCTGCTTTTTCTTTCATTGTGCAGCTGTTTCCCCTTCCTTTATCAGTCTACAATCTTCTCTTCAGGTTCCGTACGTGGTGGAAACGAACTGACCTGCATTAAAAAAATAATCAAAAATGCAGCTGCACCCCTTCCATTTTGCAGCTGCATTTTCTTTCATTGTGCAGCTGTTTCTCCTTCATTTATCAGTCTCATATTATCTCTACAGGTTCCGTACGTGGCGAAGACGAGGGGAGCTGGTTGTCCTTTCATCTCAGCACGGGAGAGATCGCCTGGCCTTGCAGCTGATGCGTGGCCAGCTGTGTCTCGTTCTGCAGCTGCACCCCACACCGCCGAGGTCCTTATGCCTCACACGTGCCACGTTGACTGATGGGGTGTGGCACTCTGTTACAGCTGCTAGGTAAGGAAAATAGGCTGGAGTAGATAGATAGATAGATAGATAGATGGATAGATATAGGGCAACTGTCTAGTACTCAGCTGCACCCCACACCCCCGAGGTCCTTATGTCACGCACCGGCCTCGCTAAAAATGCTACAGGAATTGGATGTTACAGCTGCATACATACATACATACATACATACATACAACATACACACATACACACATACATACATACATACATACACACATACACACATACATACTTACATGGAAGGAAGGAAGGAAGCAGACAGACAAGCATGCAGGTAATGAAGAGATTTTGGCTGTGTAATAAATAACCCTGTACGTCAGTGGAGTGAAGGGGATTAATCTTCACACACACACACACACACACACACACACACACACACACACACACACACACACACACACACACACACACACACACACACACACACACACACACACACACACACACACACACACACACACACACACACACACACACAAAATCCCTGACACCCCCCTCACACACTGACACACACCCTAACCTTCCTCACACAACACTCTCACCCCCTCCACACACACACACACACACACACACACACACACACACACCGCCCCATTGCATGAGTGGATGGCATACAGAGTGGAGACCGTGAGCATAACCAGCCATATCTCCATCTCATTGTGTCTCTCTGTTTGCGCGTCCTCATACCTCATTGTTCGAGGCCCTGGCACGGGACTCTAATCTCGTGGACTTGGTAGGCTCCCTGCTGTGTATTTTCAGCTAAATTTATTCCTTGACACTGCTGTATATATTATGGTAGATTTATTTCGCTTTTGAGACAATGGTACTCTATTCTGATTTATTCCTACTGCTGGTGACTATTTTCATATTTTTCAACTTCCATGTCAACTGTTCGGGTATTTTTCCTGCCTCATCTTGTTGTTGTTGTTGTTTGTGGTGTTGTGTGGTGGTGGCTCTGGGTTCATTTGAGAAGGGAACCCCGTAGACTGCAGGCTTAAGTTCCCCTCCTCTTGCTTCCCGCCGTCGTAATTTCTGGGGATGAGGAAGACAGTTGGTGTTGTGGTGGTGGTGGGGGTGGTGGTGGTGTGTTGGCTTTGTGTTCATTTGAGAAGGGAACCCCGTAGACTACAGGCTTAAGTTCCCCTTCCCTTGCAGTCCGTCCTTCATTCAGGGGATAGGGAAGTAGCTGAGGGACGCTTGTATAACCAGTGGAGTCGCGTGCATTCTCAAACAGTACTGGATATTGACAACAAACTCATATATTCCCGGAGCGGAGGGTCGGAAACTCTTAAATTTACCCAGAATCCCCTAAAAATGGCCCCCCTGTTGTGTTGCAGTATCGGAAACCACACATGCGATGGATTATTTATGAGATGAGGTTCGGATCCCGGCTACAGGAGGGTTCGTAAATACAGCCTCACTAGAGACTCGCTTGGCAGTAGCTTATGTGGTACTAGGAAGGCTGTGTGTGCTGGTGTGGGCGTGGGTGTAGCATGGGGAGTAGGAAATGAATAAATGATGAAGGTGAGACATTGCTAACGCTGTCTGTCTGCTGGTGTGGGCGTGGGTGTGGCAGTGGGAGTAGGAAATGAATAAATGATGAAGGAGAGACATTGCTAACGCTGTCTGTCTGCTGGTGTGGGCGTGGGTGTAGCACAGGGAGTAGGAAATGAATAAATGATGCAGGATAGACACAGATAACGCTGACTGGCCTCTTTTTCATTCCACCCATAGATCGAACGTTGAAAAAAAAAAATGGAAGAGAAAAAGGGAAACTCACACATACGCCCTTTGAAATGCATGACCACGAAAAATGGGTGAATTCCGTCCACATCACGTAATCTGTTGCTTTTTTTTCGCAAGCGTGGGAGGCGAGTATAGGGGTAGCGGAGCAGAGATTAATCAGGCTTAGGTAGGCGGGAAAAAAGGCGAATGTTCTTAATGAAGCAAGCTCCCTGGCACCTCTTTCTCGCTGCACCTCCTTTCCTCTAACTTGGCTCAGATTTTCGTCCTTTTGCAGCCTGTTTCATGTAGCTCAGTGGCAGGAAGAGAGAATGCTACGGCTCTACATTCTTTCCAGAGCACTTCATCGTGACTAGCACCACAGCCTAGTGCTAATCTGTCGCTACAACTCAGCACCCAGGATAGAAAGATGACAATTTTAGACCAAGTTAAGGTAAATAACACTATAGATAATTCCAGTTGCCCTCACGTGGTTCAGTGACAGATTTAAGACAATACCGTGGCGTTACTAGCACTTCTTCGTGACTAGCATCATTTTCCATGGTTAATCCTTTGCCACAACACGGTATTGACGACGGAGTGATGATAATTTAGGCCAAGTTAGAGGAGAAAGAGTATGTCACAAAATACGGCTCAGAAACAACTCATTTTCCCCACACCGTCACGTAGCATCCCACACCAGAGAGAGAGAGAGAGAGAGAGAGAGAGAGAGAGAGAGAGAGAGAGAGAGAGAGAGAGAGAGAGGGAGAGGCTGGGAGAGAAAAAGTGAGAGTGTATTGTTATAAATGGGCGCTATTTTTCAGACTCCGTATATGACTGGATGGTTTGTTAGAAAATCTGGCGGATCGCTTAGTCTCTGTTTAGGGTGTTGAGAGAGAGAGAGAGAGAGAGAGAGAGAGAGAGAGAGAGAGAGAGAGAGAGGTCGTTACTGAGTAGGGATAGAACTCCTGGGGATGACAGAACGAGCCGCATAATAACACATCTTTTGTTTATCCTTTCCCTCCTACCAATTTTTAAACAACAGAGAAAGCCTTAACTCAGCCACTTAATTGATTTAGTGTGGCTTAGTTTCATATCTGGCACAGTTAACTTTATGAGAGAAAAATCCCAGGGTAGTTCAGGGATTAATATGCATATCTGGCTTCCCTCGAGGTCATGCAAGCAAAAACACAAGCAAGGAGCCCGCTGGAAAAAATTGCATAGCCGAAACCTGCATCGCATTAATGTTGTAATATCGCCAGGGGTCATGTAGAGAGACTGAAGTTGGTTAGGATTATGCTTTGTACTCAGGTGTAATTTTGTAACTGCTTTGTACTGAGGGTGGGATACTGTACGCCACACTACGGCACACCGCACCACACTATATCACACCACACCACACAGTCAGCCTCCCACACTTCCACACCACACCACACAATCAGCCTTCCATACCACCCCACACCACACTATAGCATACCACACTATAGCATACCACACTATACCACACCACACCACACAGTCATCCTACCACACCACACCACACCACACAATCAGCCTTCCACACCACACCACACCACGCTATAGCAACCACACCACACCACACCACACAATCAGCCTCCCACACCACACCACACCACACTATAGCAAACCTCACCACACCACACAGTCATCCTTCTACACCACGCCACACCATACCACACAGGCAGCCTCCCACACCACACCACACCACACCACACAATCAACCTCCCACACCACACCAGATGAAGATTATTAAGTTTTTGCCTTCCTCACCCCAATGATGATGACGATAATGATAATGATGATTGATGATGATTTATGTTACTGAATAATTGATCCGTACCCTTGAAAAGATGATGGGGACGATGATGACGATGATAATGATGATGATGACAAACATATACTATTTCCCCATCTTCCTTCTCCCACAGGCACGGCTCTGCTACCATACTGGCTGTGGACGACGGTGAAGGAGACTTGTACAATGCCTCGCTGTCTTTAGAAGGAAGGCAGTATCTTAAAGTTGATAAACAAGAAGGTGTACACGTGGGAGGGGCGCCTGAGTATGTTGGTGTGAGCGTGTTCAAGATCCACGGAGACTACCATGAAGGTGAGAGAGAGAGAGAGAGAGAGAGAGAGAGAGAGAGAGAGAGAGAGAGAGAGAGAGAGAGAGAGACTGACAGACAGACAGACACAGACAGAAAGACACTTCCACGACTTTTACGAGTATGTTATGGACTAAAGTAAGGTAAGGTGTGTGTGTGTGTGTGTGTGTGTGTGTGTGTGTGTGTGTGTGTGTGTGTGTGTGTGTGTGTGTGTGTGTGTGTGTGTGTGTGTGTGTGTGTGTGTGTGTGCCAGATCCTCACACACACAAAACTTTAGTACAACAGGAAAAAAATCCGATTAGTGACAGAGTTTGGGCAGCTCAGGCAGAAAGCCATCATTATTTCTCTCATTATTTCTGCCCAGTCCACGTAGGAAATTATTAGCAGTGAACACGCATGATGGCAGAGTAATCAGGTGGAGTGTGGAGTGGAGTGGAGTTGTGTGGCGCGGGGTAATCGGGGTGTGGAGTGGGTCAGAGTCATGAGACTGGGGTGTGGAGTGGAGTGGAGTTGTGTGGAGCGAGGTAATCGGGGTGTGGAGTGGGGCAGAGTCATGAGGCTGGGGTGTGGAGTGGAGTGGAGTAATTAGGCTTGGGTGTGGAGTGGAGGGAATTGGCTCAACACTGGCGTTTGAGTGATTACCCTGATAAGATGCATGTGTTATTGGCCACACACGCATATACGGAGATGCATGTATGATCGATAGATAGATTTGGCTACATATGCGTATAGTGGGACTTGGATGTGTTGTATGAGGGGACAGGTGTATTTTTTGATCACACACCTATACTGAGATGTTTCATTGATGTATATACGAGTTTTATTGAGTCTTACACATGCATACGTATTTTCTGTTCGCGTTATAGTGCGTTCTTTATACCTTGGAGCAGTATTGTAAAATCACTTGCACATTATCATACATACAAACTCAGCCACGTACACTCTTACCCTCTGTACATAAATTACATGCATATAAACACATAGTCTACCTACATACATACTGAAAACACACACACACACACACACACACACACACACACACACACACACACACACACACACACACGCACACAGACCAAGCCAGAATTCCTTTACCTTGGAGTCTCTTTAAGATCAAGCAGGTGTGCACGACTAGGGAAATTAACCCTTTCATTACAAGATCTTTTTCCCTTAACCCTGGCGCCAGGTAATTTATTTTCTGTTCCCTTCCTTCTATACTTCTTTCACTTCAACATGGCTCAGATTTTCGCCTCAACTTTACCCGGCCTTCCCCATTATAGCCTGACCAAACCCAGCGCAACCTAACCAAACCAAAGCAATTTTAACGCCACCTGACCTAACCTAACCTCACACTCTCCCATCAATCTTCCCCCACAGGTTGCATAGATGATGTGAGGGTGTCAGGGAAGCGTGTGCCTCTCCCGCCTTCCAGCAACAGTACAGCGTGGGGGCAAGCCAGTCTCTTCCAGGGTGTCGAAGAGGGATGTGTCGCTCCCCCTTCTTGTACTAATGTCACCTGCCGAGCCCCCCTCACCTGCGTTGACACCTGGCGATCCTATCATTGCGGGTCAGTATTTACGTTGTTATCTATCAGTGTACCTGTCTATTTGTGTACTTTATCTATCTATCTGTACCTCTCTGTCTGTCTGTCTGTCTGTCTCTGTTTGTCTATCATTCCATCTATCAACAGGTCGCAAAATACCCCCACTAATACCAGTACACCAGTCCTGTATGGAGACAGCCCTAGCATGTATTCAGTATGGGTGGTGGGTGTTAGTGCAGAAGTGGTGACATGTGGAGATGTATAATACGAGTATGTAGGAGAACCACTGGGTCTCGGGAACGGGCTATTCTAACATTAAAAACATTGTATCAGTCTATATATGTACCTGTCCATCTATATTTACCTGTCTATCTATCTGTCTATCTATCTATCTACTTATTAATTAGCCAAAGGTGTACCAGTGCTATTTGTGCCATGTGGATGTGTACTGGTAGAATTTTGCTGTGTTCAAACCATTATTTCGTCACAGTACAAACTCAATCATCACCACCTCATTTACAATTCCAAGTACCTTCGTCCTTTCCACATCTCCAAACACATCAGTAGCCAACGAAAAATAGGAAAATCTATCTATCTATCTATCTATCGCCAGACGCCATAATCCCTTAAGGGGTGGCCATTTTACTTTGAGTTAGTTGTTCTACGGGGAGGGGCACTAACCCTCCATCAACCCACTTGTTGACACGTAGGGAGCACGTATGGTTTGGTTATATGGTTACCACCCAGCGTTGTAAATGGTTTCTTGGCTTACAGGAAACCATTTGGCTTGTCACTCAATGTAAAGCCATCTGAAAAGGAAAGAAAAGCAATAAGAAGTGACAGGAAAGATGGGAGAAATAGGAAGAGAGGAGGACAGGCACAGAAAAAGAATGATACAGGCTAAGGAAGAAGTAGGCAGCACTACATCAAGTGAGTGGATGATGGTCGCCACCACCTAAATAGGAAAATAAAAAGGAAAGCAATATACAACCCAAATTAACTCAAAAATCAACATACGCAGCTGCATATGAACTTTGAAAAATCCGACAGTAAAATGAATTCGTGAACGCAGAGTAATTTTGGCAAGAGAAAATAAAAAATAATTTTTCTCCAGCCAGTATATTTTTAGGAGTTTACGTGTGTGTGTGTGTGTGTGTGTGTGTGTGTGTGTTTCCACTTCCTCTACTGCTTGTGTGTGTGTGTGTGTGTGTGTTTCCACTTCCTCTACTGCTTGTGTGTGTGTGTGTGTGTGTGTGTGTGTGTGTGTGTGTGTGTGTGTGTGTGTGTGTGTGTGTGTGTGTGTGTGTGTCCCGAACATATATCAAGGAGAATCATCAAAAGTCAGAGAAACACACCAAGCCTCTCTCAGCTTAGAAATATTAGACAGAGGAAAGAGACAGGTAGAGGAGGTAAAATATTCTCTACAGGTGTGAGACCCGTAGTGAAGGGGTAAAGGAAGCCTATAACCCGTATTCTTGTCGGCCATGGAAGCTCCCTAACACCTTTTCCTAAGCGATTTATTTTGCTTATTACACCTTGCTTTTCCTAAGGGATTTATTTTGCATAGTACGCCTTCCCGACTTATCCTGTGTTATATAAATCCCTCGAACATCAACATACTCTACATAAATAACGTATAGACGAATAGTAACCAGCAATAGCCAAAAATAAATCGCTAAGGAAGAGGTGTTGAGAGCTTCCTTAAACGATCGGAATACGAAAGAGATGTTGTTGTTGTTGTTGATTACTGTTGTTCCCTCCGAGCTGAGTTAAATCCTTTGCTGATAGGATTTACATTAAGAAAAAAATCCTTCAGCTTATTCCTTTGGGTGAGAGAGAGAGAGAGAGAGAGAGAGAGAGAGAGAGAGAGAGAGAGAGAGAGAGAGAGAGAGAGAGAGAGAGAGAGAGAGAGATGAAAGTGAAGGAGGGGAAGGGAAAATGTTGAGAGGTTGGAGAATGAGAGACTGACAAGGAGAGAGTGAGATGGAGGGTGGGGCGAGAAGGAGGCTGAGGATGAATTGGAGGGATGGGGCGGTATATGAAACAGGTGTGTGTGTGAGTTGGGGAGAGGATAGCCTGATGCAGGACAAGGGGACGTGGAGGCGATTTCCTTTGTGGGCATCCTTTTCGGAATTAAGGTGTCAGGTTATAGACAGAGAGATAGGCTAATACTTAAAGGACAGTTTGTTATGAAAGACGCTGTGGTAGGAGATAGGTGTGGTAGAAAGAAGTGTGGTAATAAGATGTGGCAGTATGTGGTGTGGCAGTGTGAGATGTGGCAGTATGTGGTGTGGCAGTGTGAGATGTGGTGCTAAAGTGTGGCAGTGTGTGGTGTGGCAGTGTGTGGTTTGGCAGTGTGTGGTGTGGCAGTGTGTGGTGTGGCAGTGTGTGGTGTGGCAGTGTGAGGTGTGGCAGTGTGAAGTGTGGTACTAAAGTGTGGCAGTGTGTGGTGTGGCAGTGTGTGGTGTGGCAGTGTAAGACGCATGTATGTTGTGTGTCGGTGAGTGACAGACAGACAGACAGACAGACAGACAGACAGACAGATAGATATGGAGACAGACAGACAGATAGACAGACAGGCAGACAGACAGAGAGACAGGCAGGCAGAGACAGAGAGAGAGCAGCGTAATGTAAACTACAAATATTCACTGCACAGCAACTTTTCAAATATCCATTACAGTAAAATCACATACCCTACGAGGCTTTCAGAGAGAGAGAGAGAGGGAGAGAGAGAGAGAGAGAGAGAGAGAGAGAGAGAGAGAGAGAGAGGGAGGGAGAGAGAGAGAGAGACTGTCTTCCACTGCACTGCCATTTTTTGGACGCCAACACAAACAAACACACATACACTATAAGAGACAGACAGACAGACAGAGACAGAGACAGAAAGAGAGGATATTGATAGCGTGACACAGAGCTGGCTTATATAGTTCTGTGTGGGAGAGGAATATTAAATTGAAATAAAGACGAGAAATACTGGACAGAAAGTTAACCTGAAAAATATTATTAATTCCAAAAATATTAAAGAGAAAATAGACCAAAGAGTATATTAATATCCACACGTCTTTTGCTTGGTGAGAAAGAGAATTGTCAGAGAGTATAATAGGTGAAGGCAAAATAATAATAATAATAATAATAATAATAATAATAATAATGATAATAATAATAATAATAATGATGACGATGATAGTAATAACAGTAATGATAATAATAGTAGTAGTAGCAGTAGCAGTAGTATTAGTAATGATGATAATAATAATAATAATAATAATAATAATAATAATAATAATAATAATAAATATCTGCTTTCCCCACTTAATTTCCTTGGGTAAAAAAATATCAGAAAAAGATGACAGTGAATTATGATAAAAAACAAACTCCTCATTCTTCACTTATTTTGAGATGAAGGGAAGTGAGAGAGAGAAAAAGAGAGAGAAATATTAGAGAGAAAAAGGGTGAAAGAGAAATAGAGAGAGAAAATGACAGACTGAAAACATGACAGCAAATAATATGACAAGGATAGCAAGCTCAAAAAAGGGGGTATTTCCGACCTCCAGCCTTCAATTATTTCCCGTGTGTATTGGGCAGGGAAAAAGCTAAATGGAATGCTACTCTATCCGTCCATCACTCGCTGTTAATTTGGGAGTAAGAGAGAGAGATGTTTAGACAGAGAGAGGGGTGAAACAGACATCAGATAGAAAGCAGGGTTTAAAAAAAGACAGGAGACAGGAAATATTAGACAGAAAAAGGATGAAACAGATGTCAGACAGAAAGCAGGGATAGAGAAATTCAGACAGACAGAAGAGGTGACAGAAACTATTTGAGAGAAAAAAGGTGAGAGAGAAATATAAGATAGAAAATGGTGAAATATCAGTCAGAAGAGGCGACAGAAATTACTAGACAGAAGATAAGGAGAGAGAGAAAATGTCAGACAGAGGAAGTGACAGAGGATATTAGACAGAAGATAAGGAGAGAGAAAATAGATGGAAAGGTGAGAGATAATTTTAGATAGAAAAAAGGTTAAAGAATATTTTTAGAGAGAAACATGTGGAAGAGAATATATTAGCCAGAAAAAATTATTTCTATCTTTCAATCTTCATTTTATCTTTTTTTTTGAAGATGAAAAAATATGGAACTCAAAAAAAAAAGAAGAGAGGGAATATTAGACCAATAATATTTCCTCTCTCTCTCTCTCTCTCTCTCTCTGAAATTACTAGAACAAATAAGAGAGAGGAAAATACTGGATGGAAAATATAAGTATCTCATCTCAATCTTCATTTTAGAGAGAGAGAAAGGGAGAGGAAGAGAGAGAGAGGCGAAAGAAAAGTATATAAGAAAAACAGTATCCCTCCCTAGTCATTATTTAGAGGGGAAAGAAAAACTCAAAAAATTATCATCTTCGTTCCCCATTAATTTTAGAAAGAGAGATATTAAACCAAAAAATCCATCCCCTTCTTTACCCATTAAATATATAGTATTTTGGCTGAAGGAAAAATAACAGGCACAGAAAATTAACTCCATCCCACACCCTTCAAAGAGAGAGAGAGAGAGAGAGAGAGAGAGAGAGAGAGAGAGAGAGAGAGAAGAGAGAGAGAGAATATACACGTCTATCCCCAGTCCAGGATGAAGATAGAAGCGTTGTATCGTACTGTGCAAAAAAATATATATATATTATTCTCCCCATGTCTGTTTATTTTGGGCTGGGAATACTATTGAGCATGTCCTGACGTGCTTGAGGCGTGTCCTAACCTGCCATATGTGTCCTAATCGTGAGGGACATGCAGGAAATGTGTCCTAGTGTGCAGGAAATAGGTCCACACTGCAAGAGATTTCCCAAATATACCCCAGTGTCCTAAAGTGCCTCAGCCATGTCCTAAACTGCCTCAACCATGTCCTTAACAGCCTCAACCGTGTCCTAAAGTGCCTCAACCATGTCCTAAAGTGCTTCAACCATGTCCTAAACTTACTCACCCATGTCCTAAACTGCTTCAACCAATTCCTAAAGTGCTGGACATGTCCTAACTTTGCCAAAATGTGTCCTGGTGCCAGAAACATATCGTAACCTGTTAGAAACATGTCTAAACCCGCCAAAACTTATGTCCTGCCGTGTCTTAAACATGTCCTACCGTGTCCTAAACATGTGTCCTTTACGTGCAGGTGCGGGGATGGACGTGTGTTGGCGCGTGACAGCAACACGTGCCAGGACGCGAACGAGTGCCTGTGGGAGCCTTGTCTGAACGGGGGCACGTGCTTCAATAAACACGCAGGTAAGGTGCTCAGGTGCCTATGTTTTGCTGTCTACCTGTCTTTTCTGTCTGTCTGTCTATCTGTCTGTCTCTGTATTTATCTGTCTATCTATCTGTTTTTCTATCTATCAGTCTGTCTGTCTGTCTGTCTCTCTGTCTTTTTTCTCTCCATGTCTGCATGTCTATCATTTTGCCTTTATGTAAGTCTGTCTGTCAATTTCTCTATCTGTATCGATCTGTTTATCTATCTGTCTATCTATCTATCTGTCTATCCATCTCTCTATCTATCTGTGCAAGACCATAGGCGTTTGAATAAAAAGGCAGTGGAGTCCCTTGGTTATATCGATGCCACCACGTGAAGTCGTCCCTCTCCAGCGTCCCCACGACAATTCCATATTCAGAAGCCAGAGTATTATTATTGAGCCAATTTTTCCCCTTTCAAGCTGTAGACAGGGTGGTTTGTGAATAGCGCCGCACCAGAAACACCTCTTGGTATCTTGTGGGGGACGGCTCAGTTTGCTGGTGTGGGCGTGGCAGTGGGAGCAGGAGGTGGATGAAATGAGGACAGACTTTGGTGACACTAACTCGCAACACACGTAAAAATCAGACGGTGGAGAGGAGGAGGAGGCGGAGGAGTGTTATATTCTTAAATCTGGCTCTCTTTTTGTACTGTTTTGTTTTTTCTTGGAAGGAACAGTTTGCAGACTCCTGGCCTTTGGTTCCTTCTTCCTTGCATTAAAAAAAGGAATCGGATTACACCGTATGAGATGGATACATGATGCAGGAGAGACGCTGGTAACGCTGACTCGGCCGCTCCCGCAACACACGACAAATCCTCCAGCAGAGTGTAAGAGGAGCGTTGTGTATGAACCAGCCTTTATATTCGTTCGCTCTGCTGGTGCTTTGTTATGGGTTTTGTTCGGAATTTGTTTTAACATTGTCGGTATTTGGAAGAGTAGTTTGAGATTTATGGTATTGGTTTAGTTAGGGTCAGTTCATAGCTTACGTTTGAAACATTTGAGTTCAAAGTTCAGTGTTTTTATCTAGTTCCTGCCCATTACTCTTCGGTGTACACATAGTTGAGTTATATATCAGTGCTTTGTAAAGGAAATTGTTATTGTTAGGTACTTAATCTCAATATTTTTTTTAACATTCCATTCCCTGATGTGTCACAGTCCCTTCACATACCAGCAGATGGTGCCACAAAATTTTACTTGTCACTGTTTGAGCACTAATGCCTAAATATCCGTTTTAAAATAGTAGACTTATTTTCCCACATAGACCAATTCCCATCCGTGGATCTATCCTATATGGAACTAACTTATTCCCTAAAGACCTGGTTTCCCCTGTGAGGTGTTATTTCCCTTTTTCCCCATGCATCTACTTTCTCACATGGGGAACTTACATGTACCCCTCTTCCCTTCATGTGAGGACTTACGTAATCCCCTGATGGGCATGCATTCTGTTTATGGGATGAATGAACCTGTTTACCTCATGGACCCATTTTCCCCATCCACGCCCCAACCAACCCACCCATTGCAGGGGATGTCAGCAGCAGCAGGATGACTAAACAAGTTCCCAAGTGACACACGAGGGGTGGCGGAGTACGCAGCCTTATGATATATACTGTACATGATAATTTCTAAAGGGGATAGTTTTTAATATGACTTTTTTGTCCTACACAGTTGGGTATGCGTGTGCCTGTCCCCCTGGATTCACGGGTCAGCACTGTCATCTACCGGACGTTGGAGACACTTCACTTAAACTCTCCCTGGGGGCCCTTCTCGCCATCCTCGTCTGGTGTACCTTCCTTATGTGTGAGTTACATTGATACTTTGCGAAATATTGGACGTGAATTATTAGTCCAACCCATCCTCGTCCTCTCAGCTTCCTTATGTGAGAGTTACATTGATTCTTTGCATATTGTTGGTAATGTTAGTGTCACAATCCATCCTCGTCGTCTCAGCTTCCTTATGTGAGAGTTACATTGATACTTTGCATAGTGTCGCAATCCATCCTTGTCGTCTCGCCTTCCTTATGTGTGTGAGTTACAATATTACTTTGCAATTTTGTAGTGGTATTAGTCCATTTTCGTCCCATACACCCTTCGTATGCTTGAGTTACATTGACGAATTGCTTCATATTGATGGCGAAATCCTGCGTGTCTCATTCGGTTGGAGTTCCATAATTCACTAGGCCACCAGGCACCCCTTTGTTAGTCATGTAGTTACCACCCAGCGAATTATTGTTTCCAGGGCTGAAAGAAGTTAATTTTATCACCCATTGTCGAGTTAAGTGAAGATAGTGCTACACTGAGTGAGTGGATGGAGGTCACTCCTTTTTGCCACTAGTCATAAGGGAATTAGTTTTCATTACGGGAAAATATTTGTATTAGTTTTAAAAAATTATACACAGTGTTACAAACAATTTATGTATTTCGAAAAACGTATATAGTATTGTTGCAAATAGTAGGGGTAAATGTGCATAGGGTTATTAATATTACTAGTGCGTGAATGAATGATTGTTATAGCCCACTTCCCCGTTGCAAAGTATTATGGGCGAAATGAATAGCATGACCGTTTATCTGTGCTGTTGACTGCTGCTGCTATTACTGCATGCGGAGCCTCGGTGGTCCAGTGGCATCGGCGCATCGCCCGTTCTGGAATGCCCTGGATTGGGTTCGATAAGTTGGGCGATCAACCGGACGCTGCTATAGTATTTTCACCGTAACTTGGCTCATATTTTCATCATTTGGGGTATTAATTCCAGTAACCCGATGGCAGAAAGGACGATACTGTAACTTTATATCCATACTAGTTTTTCTTTACTAAACGTTTATATTCTAACTTGGCCTCAAATTGCCATCTGTTTATAGAATATGATGCTAGTCACGAAGAGGTGCTTTGGTGATGCAGAGCCGTAACATTGTCTCTTTCACTGAGTTACTTGATGATGATGCTGTTGAAAGTGATGGTGATGATGATAGTGATGACAGTGATGGTAGAGATTAGCGATGATTATGATGATGATGATAATGATGATGATGATATCCGTGACAGTGCTTTAGCGATGATGATGATGATGATACTGATGAAGATAATAATGATGATGATGATGATAGTGGTGAAAGTGATGACATTAACGAAAACGAGAGATGACAGTACCGACGATGATGATGACGACGATGATGATGATGATGATGATGATGATGATGACGATGATGATGATGATGGTGATGATGATGATGACTATGATGATAATAATAATGATGATGATAGTGGTGAAGTTGATGACAGTAACGAAGATGAGAGAGATGACAGTATTGATGATGATGATGATGATGATGGTGATGATGATGATGATGATGATGATACGCTCTTTCCTCACGTTCACAGTGCTTGTCTGCGCGTTCCTACTGCATCAGCACCAGAGCCGTTCCGCCGTTCGCCGTTCCCTAGCCGAAGTGAAAGACAATACGATCAACGGTAAGGCAGCCTCACCTCCCCCTTGCAGCCGCACTCCAAGCCTCCTAGAATTGCAGTTGCTTAAGCCTCCAAGGGCGAATGGCCAGCCTGCGTGGACGAAGAACGCCAATATCGCTGGTAAGAATTGTGGTGGTGGTGGTGGTGGTGGTGGTAGGACTAGTTGTGGTGGTGGTGGTGGTGATGGTGATGGTGGTGGTGGTGGTAGTAGTAGTTGTAGTAGCAGTGGCGGTGGTGATGGTGGTGGTGATGGTGGTGGTAGTAGTAGTAGTAGTTGTAGTAGTAGTAGTAGTAGTAGTAGTCGTGATGGTAGTAGTAGTAGAAGTAGCAATAATAGTAAAAAACTACACACACACACACACACACACACACACACACACACACACACAGCGACCTCCGATTCTCACAGGTCGTCTCGGAAGGACCAAAAAGACTTCAGTTTTATTTTGGACTTCTTGACCTCCACCCTGCCCTCACCTCTCGATCTCTAGCATCATTTATCCGACACATCCATCCTCTGTTGCTCATTTGACCTCTCGCCTTCAGTTCCGTCTCTCTCTCTCTCTCTCTCTCTCTCATTTGCTGTAGTATTTCTCACTTGCTTTAATATCTCTCACAGTAAACTCTCTCTCTCTCTCTCTCTCTCTCTCTCTCTCACTTGCTCTACTATCTCTCACTAAACAATCTCTACCCACTATCTCACATGCCCTATTATCTCACCCTATCTCACTCTCTGCTACCTCTCACTATCTCTACACTCTCTCACTTTCCGACCTGTCTCTCACCCAGCTCCACCCAGTCCCTCAGCCCATCACATATTAAGCCTCCAGCCTCCCCTCTGCTGCCTCACAATTTTTCCATTCACCTCTCCCTCTTCCCAGTCTAACCTTTCTGCCTCCCTCCCTTCCCTTGCGCGCGCACACACACACACACACACACACACACACACACACACACACACACACACACACACACACACACACACATACAATTTCTCCTCTATTTTATTCATCCCTTGGGTTGGGCTGGGTTGGTTTAGGTGAGACATGCCTAGGCTGGGTTGGGGTGGGTTGGATAGGTTTGGTTAAGTTAGGTTTACTGAGTCGGGTTAGGCTGATGATAGATTAAGGTGGGTCTGTTATGATGTGGCAGGGGTAAACCAGCTCTGCTGTCGGGCCCTGCTGCGGATGTCACTGATTGCACTGGGCAGTTGACCCTCGTGCGGTGTGGTGGGTGAGGATCTGTCCCTTCTCCCCTTTGGGGCTAAGATGTGAATGAACGTGTTTGAATGGATGAGTAAATGGGGAGTGTGTCGTCCTGTCTCGGCTACCTCCCTTTCCTTGGGGGAAGCAGCCTAGGTATATAGATATAATAATAGTTATATTAGTATATTTGATGCATCTGTCTCTGAAAATACACCAAAAAACATCTACGACACACCAGCAGAGTACTGGTTCTGCGGTCCTGACACATTGAACACTAATTCCCAGCATTTAACTGAAGAAGGTAACCATGAAAGTCTAAGGGAATTCGTCCATCTTCTGATCCAATCTCGCCGTGTTTCTCCTACAGATGTGGATGTTCTCCAGGTGGACGCCGCTTCCACATCCGGCAGTCCACACTCACAGAGGAAAGCAGAAGGTGGAGCGGGGCGGAAGGGGTCTCGGAGGGGCAGCAAGGGCAGGGAGAAGGGCGGCGGTGGTGTCAGCGGTGGGAAAGGAGGCAAAGGAGCGTCGACCGTCTCAGCTGAGGACGATTTGAGAAACTACGCATACGAAGGTGAAGGCTCGTCCCCAGGATCTCTCTCCTCTTGTAAGTCGATGAGGAGAGGCGGCAGGGAGAGGTAGTTAGAATGCTATTGTATCTGGAAGTGTAGTTGTTAGACTGAGGGATTTCTAGAACGAGCGAGAGAGGCAGCAGAGCCCATGTGGTAATGTAGGGTAGTTCTTAATCCAGACATGGGGATTTAACCCCTTGTTGCATGAATATTCTAGGTAGTTCCATAGATTCTTATACCTGTAGAAGACAGAAATTTATCTCAACTGAATTAAATCATCTGTTTGTAGCCAGGATAAAAAACTGAGATCGCAGTTTTTGTGTTCTATATATATGGCAACAGTGGTTCTTCCTCTAATATCTGCTTTTAAAAAACACGGTTACCTAGTTCTGTATTTCCCTGTATGGCCTAGTTTCTTACCGATAAATGGTGATGGTAACTCTATAGTGTTGTGTAGCTTCTTATATAATAGTAGCTCCTTGCATGTATATTTGTGGACAAAAATATCGCTCCACATTTTAGGCCAACAGTAATGGAACTTTCATAAAAGTCTGATAAGTTTGCGGGGCTGTGAGCATCATATTAGTGGGTTTTGAAAATTATCAACTCACTGTTTCATTAGCCATCACTTGGGTGGATTATTATTTATGTCCACAAGTGTACACACGCTCAAAAATGTATCGTTACACCTTCTGCACGATACAAGCTGACACCACGAATGTTGCGTTTGATAACTGCCTTTCTCCAGCCCTACCGAGACGGCTGGATTGTTCAGTATGAAACTCATCGGACCCCTCCTGTAACGATACTTTTTTGAGTGTGTGTACATGGTTAGTCTACGTAGATCCCTGTTTCATACTAACCATAGCCTCCACTACTAACCCACGCCAGGCTTGGAGAGTTGTAGTGGGAGTGCCAAGTTGCTGGGAGGCTTCAGGGAGGTGGCACATATGCTGGAGTCATGGGATCCCACTGGCTCTCACTCCCACTCCAACTCCCACTCTCCGGCCTCCAACTCCAAAGCCAAGCCAGCCGCAGCGACGGAGGCCGAGCAGCCAATCACGACCATCATCTGCGACATCCACGCCGTCAACGGTGTCAGCGCGGAGACCAACTTCACCGAGACCAACTACCCGGCGGACCAGATAGGGACGCCTGCACCCATACCTTTGCCTGTGCCGGAACCACCCCGTGCCTTTAGCTCCAAATAAGTGGTTTTTGTTAATAGATAAAATAGTAGATCCAACACTGAAAATTGAGGTTAGTGGTGACGTAACTGCAAAAAAAAAACACACGGCCCACAACCTATAGGATCTGGGTTCTGTTCTCCTCCAACCACTCCAAAAGGACAAGTAAATGGAGATGGAAGTGGTGTAATTGGAAACATATTTGGTATGGAATCATCAGAAACATTCGAGATGGTATATGTGGAAGCATGTTCGGACGTTAAGAGAAATACACTGAGGTGGTTTGGCCATGTGGAGAGGATGGAGAGCGAGAGACTAACGAGGAGGGTGTGTGCGAGTGATTTGGAGGGGGAAGAGGGAGGAGGAGGAGGCCGAGGATGATGGAGGGATGGAGTGGAGAGGTATATGAGAGGGGGGTGTGAGCTGAGTGCAAGGCAGTGAAGCGGCATTGGACAGGGCGACATGGAGGCGATTTGTTTGTGGCCACCCCTTATGGGATTTAGGCGTCAGGCAATAGACAGATAGATTTTCGGGCTGGTATTATTGGAAGCATATTCGGTCCGCAATCGAGAAGTCCCAGGTTCGATTCCCAGGCTGATTACCCAGAAAGTGCAAAGAATCAAGGCTTGCAGTGGTGTAATTTTAGGCATAATGGATCTACAACTGAGAGGTCCTGGGTTCAGTTCCCGAGTTTACCACCGGGATCTTTGGGCAGGGCCTTCTTTACCTCAGTCTCCTCACAGCAAGAACTGCAATAGGGACATGGAGTGTGAATTAATGGTTGGAGGTCGTAGTCGGGGAATATTCGGGTATTTCCCCTGTCACAGAAAACTGGATGTGTTCTGGCTCGCTTAATTCAGAATACGACATCGGTAATCTTGTTGAAATTTGTGATGGAGGGTTTGATTTAGGGTTCATTACTCCTTCTATGACAGGATTCTCGCAAGCTAAATAGAAGCGTCTGACCGCAACAAGAATAATAGGAGAAGGAATAAAGGAAAAAGGTCACAGACGACATCATTCCTTCCTCACAGCTTCCCTTGTTGTTTAATGGTGGCTACTAAAAGAAGATTTAAAATTCAAAAGTACCGTTCACACTCAGGGGATTTAGGATGATCTCATAACGCCTTCCCTATGAATTTGTTTTTCTTTCTGTGCTGTATAATTTCGTCTGGCAGTAACAAGGAGAAAATATAAAAGGAATCATGGTACTAAAGGATTTAACTCCTTTACTGTGACTGTCAAGCTCAGTTCTTGCTTTCACCAGACGATTGGATTCAGTATAGGCGATCTGAAACTTTATCTTGCATAATTATTTCGTCTGGCAGTAGCAGGGAGAGGAAAGAAATCATGGTTCTGAAGGATTTAACTCCTTTATCGTGACTGTCTAGCTCAGTTCTTGCCCTTACCAGACGATTTGATTCAGTATAGACGATCTACAACTTTATCTTGCATCCTACAGGCAGTTTGATCCATTCCAAAAAGGAGAGAATATCCATTTTTGAGATAACCCTTAGGATGGGTAAAATCGATTAAGCGTTCACACATCTGCCAGTATATTCCTGTCAATGACGTGTTAATACGTTCTAATAATGCAGTGTCTCAGTATATAAACAAATGTAAATACCAACTAAAAAGACACACTCTAAAATGCAAACTATATATTTAAGGAAAAGACGCAAAAATCCTCCTAGGCCCACAAAAAATACGAAACTAAAAAAAACAAAAAATAGTGTAAGAAAGGGTATATTTGTAAACGGTGCAAAAATCCCCCGAGGCCCGCGAAAATACGAAACTAAAAAAGAAAAGGTATATATTTGCGTTCGGTGATGAGGTGTAAAAAAGGGAGGGGGGGGGAAACTCTGAAGAAACGGAACTTTTACGTCCACACTCGATATGTTGTAAATAAAGCCTACGTGTTTGGATATGATGGGTGTTGTAAATAGCGTTGTAAAGATATATGTATTAATTTTAAGAGGGAAAACTTATAACTTGACCCTGAGAGCTGGACTGAGAAAAGTGTAAATATATATAAAACAATTAGCATGTGGAAAAGTAGGTTTAAGTTGATAGTGGTGAGGAATAATTAGATCTCAAGGAAGTGACGGAGTAAAAGCGTAAAGTGACGGTGGGTTGGTGGAGGGTTAGTGCCTCTCCCCGTAAAACAAGCGACTTAAAGATGAACGGCCACCCCTTACCGGATTATGGCGTCTGGCTGAAGATAGACAGGGGAAAGCGGTGAAATATTGAGGAAAGCAATATCTTCACCCGATCCCCCCTAGACAGAATTGTATACAGTTTCCCGTGAGGTATAAGAGAGTTGGAGCCTGTTTTACTGATGGATGGTGCTTCTCGTATGGTGAACAGTCCTGATGGTTCTCACTATGGTGAACCCTGCCACTCACGGTTCGCAATATGGTGAACCCAGCCACTCATGGTTCGCAATATGGTGAACACGGCCACTCATGGTTCGCAATATGGTGAACCCAGCCACTCATGGTTCGCAATATGGTGAACCCTGCCACTCACGGTTCGCAATATGGTGAACACGGCCACTCACAGTTCGCAATATGGTGAACACGGCCACTCACGGTTCGCAATATAGTGAACACAGCCCACGGTTATGATGATCTGTTATATGTTGAAATCAGTGTACAGTTTCAAAAGCCTGCGATATGTTGAACACCGTACAGTTCCAGTTTGTTCGACACCTTAAACAGTGAAATATTGGTGTTGGATACTTTGACCAGCGGCACCCTGACTACTGGATTCTTTCAGTGAAATTTTACAAGCTCAAACAGTGGCATTCTAGTCTTGGATACTTTAAACAGCGACAGGTTGTGTATCGAATGCCGTAAAAAGGGCATTCCGCATCTTGGAATTCTGAAGCAGTGATATTCTGAGTGCCGGATGCAGTGAGTTGTGACACATTACGTATTAGATGCCTTGAACAGTGACAGTCTGGGTGTTGGAAGCTATGAGCAGTGAGATTTCCTGTGCTGGATGCCGTGAACAAAAGGATTAGGTCTAGAAAGTCTTGAACAGTGACATTCTAAGTGTTGGATGCAGTGGACAGTGATATCCTACTCGTTGGATGCCATTAATATTAAAAAACATTGAAATACTTTGAACTGTGCTTAAATATTTCAAAATTCAGAGCCAAACGAGATTTTTTGCTAAAGTAACAATTGATTTAAGAGAGACTGAAGGCTTGAAATCCGGCTACACTAGATCGAAACCCAGTGAGTGGAAAAGTAACCCAGATCACATATGTATATATTAGAAAGTGGACAGAAATCGTTTAGGTCCCAGAGGTCAAAATTAGTTTTAAAAATAAGATTGCAAAGATGTGTGGATCATACATTACACTTAAAATACACGGCATAATATAGTACTTTTTCTTATCATTTCGAAAGTGTACAGAAGGAGGTCAAGGAAGTACATTTGTGTAGTAAAGTAAGAAGAAAAATTCACTATAATTATAAGTAAGAGACGTTGCTTATGAGTATTTTCCAGTATGTTGTCATCATAAAAATTCTCAGTCACTTTTTATCATGCACATTATATCAGAATTGTATATGGATATTTCCCTAGCATATATTTCTAATTGTAAATGGGGTAAGTTGTAGAGGATTATGGGTGTGTAGGGCTGCAAAATATTTACTGGTTCGTCACGATCACTTTTATTGTGTATGTAGGGGTTGTAAAGGAGTATGGCATAGGAGTTTATTACGGTATATGTATAGATGAAATGATTTGATGGTGGTGAGGGTGATGATGATGATAATGAGGAGGAGGAGGAGGAGGAGGAGGAAGAGGAAGATATGCCATAGGAGTATCTTTGGTCATGCAACAGTAGGAATAGAAGCCAAATCACTGTTAACATTGCACATAGAAAGAAATTACTCAGAGACAAATTTAGCAGTGTTACGGTGAGGTTACAGAATTAGTCGCTGTATCAGTGATTATATTGTACGTGGGACAATTTGTACAGGGATATGTAACGTTAGTACTGTACTCCTTTCACTCTAACTTGACCTGAAATCTACATCTTCGTCTCGTAAGTACTAAGATCCTTTCACATGAACTTGGTCTAAACTATCTTCATCTTAAATATTGGGTTTTAAAAATAGATAAACACTAGAATATAATGCTAGTCACGAATAAGTGCCATGAAAAAGCGTACTGCTGTCTTTTTCTGTCTCCGAGCAATGTGAAATAAGCTGCAAATGGTCGAGAAAATCCGGGCGAATTAAGCTGCAATGGGACGAGGAAATCCGAGTGAAATAAGCTGCAAAACGAAGAAAAGCTTGGCCAGGTGAAGGTGAAAAGAGTATAATTTTCCTGTGTTAAGCTCTGCGTGGATGTTTGTAGTATTACTTAATATTAAATTTATTTCTTTTGCTAAAGTGGTGGAACTTCATCGGTTATTTTTAACTTCAAGCGATTTTATTCAGCAGAAAGCCTACACAGTGAAGCAGCGTCAGGCTAAATCTTTCACAGGGACGGTAGAGCTGAGAAAAATCCCTTGGTTACCCCTGGACGATTTTATTAAGCAGAGGAAACCCTACCCAGCTAATTGAAAGGTTTGATATTGAATCCCGTACCATTTATAATTTACGTGTACGGTATTAGTGAAGGACTTTGCTGTAAACTATTAAAGATTTGCAGATGATACGAAAAATTGCTAATGGAGCAGGTACGTCCAGGTAAAGGTATATATTAAAAAAACTAAGGAATTTTTGAGGAGCTGTTGACCCTTTACTGACTCTAATGAAGAAAGTGGCCATAGGAGAGGGTCCCTAAGTGGTAGTGGAGGGGGCTGTGGTATTGTATGTGGCCATCATCACTTATTGGCCACCTCCGTACTTACTCTTCGTCTCATCGTCCTCCACTTGGCCACTCCTCTCACCACTCCACATGTCCATTTCATTCCACTTGGACCTCCACCTCCACACAGTTACCATCTTCTCTTGGCCAACGTTGTACCTATCCTTGGCCACTCTTGTACCTGCCTTTGGCCACTCCACCCCCAAGAAAATAGTACCTTCACATGGCCACTGGTGTAATGTGCCTCCCCTGCTCGAATTTGGCCACCTTGGTCGCTACACCTGGCCACTCCACATCCACCTGGCCACTCCACATCCACCTGGCCACTCCACATCCACCTGGCCACTCCACATCCACCTGGCCACTCCACATCCACCTGGCCACTCCACATCCACCTGGCCACTCCACATCCACCTGACCACTCCACATCCACCTGGCCACTCCACATCCACCTGACCACTCCACATTCACCTGGCCACTCCACATCCACCTAGCCACTCCACATCCACCTGGCCACTCCCCATCCACCTGACCACTCCACATCCACCTGGCCACTCCACATCCACCTGGCCACTCCCCATCCACCTGACCACTCTCCATCCACCTGGCCACTCCACATCCACCTAGCCACTCCACATCCACATGACCACTCCACCTGACCACTCCACATCCACCTGACCACTCCACATCCACCTGACCACTCCACCTGGCCACTCCACATCCACCTGACCACTCCACATCCACCACTCCACATCCACCTGACCACTCCACATCCACCTGGCCACTCCACATCCACCTGGCCACTCCACATCCACCTGGCCACTCCACATCCACCTGACCACTCCACATTCACCTGGCCACTCCACATCCACCTAGCCACTCCACATCCACCTGGCCACTCCCCATCCACCTGACCACTCCACATCCACCTGGCCACTCCACATCCACCTGGCCACTCCCCATCCACCTGACCACTCCCCATCCACCTGGCCACTCCACATCCACCTAGCCACTCCACATCCACATGACCACTCCACCTGACCACTCCACCTGGCCACTCCCCATCCACCTGACCACTCCACATCCACCTGACCACTCCACCTGGCCACTCCCCATCCACCTGACCACTCCACATCCACCTGACCACTCCACCTGACCACTCCACATCCACCTGACCACTCCACATCCACCTGACCACTCCACATCCACCTGGCCACTCCACATCCACCTGACCACTCCACATCCACCACTCCACATCCACCTGACCACTCCACATCCACCTGACCACTCCACATCCACCTGGCCACTCCACATCCACCTGACCACTCCCATCCACCGGACCACTCCCACCCACCTGGCCACTCCACATCCACCTGGCCACTCCACATCCACCTGACCACTCCACATCCACCTGACCACTCCACATCCACCTGACCACTCCACCTGACCACTCCACCTGACCACTCCACATCCACCTGACCACTCCACATCCACATGACCCCTTTATAAAACATTTTGGCCAGACGAGAACGGATGCAAAGACCAAGACAAGTACTATTAAAACTTACGATGAATTTATTTTCGTAACTAAGCCCAACTTTCGCAGGACTGGAAATATAAAAGAGAGGCGCCTGGTGGTTTAGTGGGTCAGGGTGATCCATTTCTTTCTATTTTTTTTAAAGGTTTGAGACGCAAAAGGTGATGAAGGTGACATCGGGTGCCACCAGGGAGCAGGCTTGTCTTCTACCCCTCTATTTGCTGGACTGAGGACAGGGCGACGTGGAGGCGATTTGCTTGTGGCCACCCCGTATGGGATTAAGGCGTCTGGCAATAGATAGATAAATAGATAGCCTAGCCTCAGCCCCCTATTCCTCTACTATTACAAGAAAAAGGTGTAAAAAAGGTCTCTTGGGGCACGTATTCTCGTTGGTTAAGGAAGGTCCCTAACACCTTTTCCTAGGCGATTTATTCAGCTTATTTCACCTTCTTGTTTATGTTATATAAATCCTGGTGTTCCCATACTTTGAAGAAATAACGTACAGGAGGATGTTACCTAGCCATATGCAAAAATAAATCGCTATGGAAGAGGTGCTAGGGAGCCTCCTTACCCCACGAGAATAGGAGCCTTATTCTCTCTCCATAAAAAAAAATAATACGCGACGAATAATATAGGAGGCCGACTTAATCCTGTGACTTATTAATTTTCGCGTCTATACTCCTTTTGCGCCAACTTGGCCTAATATTACCATCTCTCTATCTTGAATGCTGAGTTATAACAATAGATTAACTGTGGAATATTGTGCCAGTCACGAAGAAGTGCTGTGGAAAGGATGTAGAGCCGTAGTATCGTTTTCTGCCTGTGAGC
>NC_137036.1:14366311-14371311 GCF_032717465.1 Coenobita brevimanus
GGTGCAATTACGTAGACTCTGAAATAGGGAAAGCATCAGTGAACGCATCTTTTGGACCTACGTATTCAAAGTTAGTGATTCGGTACAATTACGTAGACTTTGAAATAGGGGCAAGCATCTGTGAACGCATCTTTTGGACCTACGTATTCAAAGATAGTGATTCGGTACAATTACGTAGACTTTGAAATAGGGAAAGCATCAGTGAACGCATCTTTTGGACCTACGTATTCAAAGTTAGTGATTCGGTACAATTACGTAGACTCTGAAATAGGGGCAAGCATCTGTGAACGCATCTTTTGGACCCAGGTATTCAAAAATAGTGATTCGGTGCAATTACGAAGACGCTGAAATCGGTAATATTGCGAAATGGTCAGTCAGTTTCTAAAATAAGGTGGAAATAGGTTGGGTTAGGTTAGGTTAATTTAGGCGTGGATTAAGTTCGAACTGGGATAATCTTGGTTAAGCTGGATTTACCGGGTACTATAGTTCAGTGGATTTACGAGTAGTGTCATATCTAAGTGGATTTACGAGTGTCATACCTAAGTGGATTTACCAGTGTCATACCTAAGTGGATTTATGAGTGGATTTACAAGTGGATTTACTATTATATACTTCAGACATCACTTCACTCGGTAAGTACCCACGAGTACCCCCCCCCCACACACACACACCTCACATTAAATCCCACTACTTCTCGTTAAACATTCTCTCTCTCTCTCTCTTTCTTTCTTTCTCTCTCTCTTTCTCTCTCACACACACACACACACACACACACACACACACACACACACACACACACACACACACACACGCACACACACACACACACACACACACACGCACACACACGCACACACACGCACACACACACACACACACACACACACACACACACACACACACACACACACACACACACACACACAATACGACAATGCCATTTTGAATTTAATCTTGCTATAGCCACACTAATTAATCCACTCTAGGCCTCTCGTACTGAAGGGGTTAAGTCCCGTATTCTCATCGGTTATGGAAGCTTCTTAACACCTCTTCCTTACCGATTTATTCCAGGATATAGCTGGTTAGTAGCCTTTTGTATGTTATTTATGCAGAGTATGGTGCAGAGTATGGCTATATTGGAAGGATTTACGTAACACAGAAGAGGACAGTAAGGTGTAGTAAAATAAATCGCATAGGGAAAGACGTTAGGAGTATGTTACGTATGCAGAGTGTGATGCTAAGTATGGCAATATTGGAAGGATTTATGTAACACAGAAGAGGACAGTAAGATGGAATAAACAAAATAAATCGCCTAGGAAAAGGTGTTAAGGAGCTTCTTTAATACATTGGAAGGATTTATGTAACAAATTGGACAGTAAGGTATAATAAACAAAATAAATCGCTTAAGAAAAGGTGTTAGGGAGCTTCTTTAATATACTGGAAAGATTTGTGTAACAAATTGGACAGTAAGGCGTAATAAAACAAAATAAATCGCATAGGAAAAGGCGTTAGGGAGCTTCAAGTAATTCGTCTCATGGTAGAGTGAAAAAATAGGTCATAGTACTGAAGGGGTTAAAGTACTGTCTGTTAGAGAGAGAGAGAGAGAGAGAGAGAGAGGGAGGGGGGTACTACAACGTATGGGTAATAAATTCATCACCATTCACTCCATTACAGTCCTGTCAGGAACGTAGGGACCCGGGGCTAGGCTATTCAGACGTCACTGGCTATATGGTTACCACCCAGCGTATTAAATGGTTTACTGCAGACATCTCAAGACATAACTACATCGAGTGAGTGGATGTTCAGGGTGTTGTGTGGTGAAGGTGTGGTGCGGTGCCGTGTGACTTGACATGGTGGGATGTGGTGTGGTGTGGTGTGGTGTGGTGTGGTGAGGTGTGGTGTGGTGCGGTGCGGTGTGTGGTGTGGTGTGGTGCGGTGCAGTGTGACTTGACATGGTGTGGTGTGTTGTGGTGTGGTGTGGTGTGGTGCGGTGCGGTGTGATGCGGTGCAGTGTGGTGTGGTGTGGTGGGGTGTGAAGAAGAAAGTTTACCAATTAGGCTACACTTAAGTAATTCTATTCAATATAATGTACACTACTGCGATCTGAACTAAAGACAACAATATTACAAGTACTCTTATTAGGCTACACTGAGTTTGCCTAAAATTGCCATCTCCACCACGAATTCTGATTTATAAGCATACATTAGCATTAGAATATTTTGCCTGCCACGAAGAAGTGCCATGAGAGAGGACGGAGAGCCATAGTATTTTTCTGCCACTGAGCTGCGTAAAATTTGCCGCAAAGGGACGAAAATCTGGGCCAAGTTTGAGTGAAAGGAGTATTGTATTTTTTTTTGGCTTTGATGTGTTAATTGCCCACTATATTATCGTTCATATCTTCACTCACATCAAGTTTACTGTTTACCTGTTTGAAGACTCTTTATCAAGTTGAATGGATTAGTTTGGATTGGTGAGAAGTGTGGTGTGGTGTGTTGTGGTGTGGTGTGGTGTGGTGTGGGGGGGGTACATGCCTCTACTGGTAAATTGTGTATGGGTGTTTGTGGTATGTGGGTGATAGGGTATGTGGTATGTTGGGGTATGTGGTATGTGTGAGGGTATGTGGTTGTGTGTGTGTGTGTGTGTGTGTGTGTGTTTGGTTTGGTGTGTGTACTTTGATGTGGTGGCCTGTCATGTGATGTGATGTGTTGTATGTGATGTGCTGTGATGATGTGGTATGGTGGCAGTGATGTGCTTCTGAGGGTAGGTGGTGTGGCGTGGCGTGGTAATGGTGCTGTGTGCTGGTGGTGGTGGTGGTAGCAGTGTGATTTGATATGGGTGGTGTGGTGTGGCGCGGGGTGGAGTGGTGCGGTGCGGTGTGGTGCGGTGTGGTACGGTGTGGTAGTGATGTGATGTGATGTGATGTGGTGTGGTGTGGTGTAATGTAATATGTGTTATGGTGGTGGTTGTGGTGGTGGTGGTGGTGTGGTGTGGTGTGATGTTATGGTGGTGGTGGTTGTGGTGGTGTGGCGTGGTGAATTGTATTATGGTGGTGGTGGTGGTGGTGTGGCGTGATGTAATGTCATGGTGTGGCGGGGATGGTGGTGGTGGTGTGTGTGATGTGGTGAATAATGAGTGGTGAAGTTTTTGTGACGATGTGGTGTGGCGGGGATGGTGCATGGTGCGGTGTGGCGTGGTGTGGTGCAGTAAAGATATGGTACGGTAAAGTAAGCCAAGGTAAGGTAAAGTAAGGCAAGATTAAGGCAGGGTTAGGTAGGGAACGTATGGTGGGGTAGGACAGGATGCTAGCAGAGAGAGAGAGAGATCACGACATGGCAAGAGGCAAGAAATCGCTGTTAATTAATTCCCTTTACTATTTTCCCACTAAATAAATCCTCAGAGCTCAATAAATCTATCTAAAATTTTCAAGAATAAAATCAACCGGACGTCAGCGCAGTTAAGATAAAAACAGTTTCAAAATCATACTCACTAAATTCGAAATAGGAAGAGCAAATAAGTGGCTACCCACGTAAGTTCTATCCCCACACTGGCTGTTTTCCCTATCCCCCACTCCCCACTATCCCCCCTCCCCTCTGTTGCCTCCCTTTCCTTCCTCCTCCTCCCTTCCCTCTCCCTTCCTCCTTCCTACCCCGTCCCTTCTCTCTCCTTCGTATCTTCAGCCTCCATTCCTCTTCCACTTTTTCCTCTACCTAGTTCATTTTCCTACCTGTTCTTCCTCCGTTTCTTTCCCTCCTTCCTCCATCACACATCTCCCTTTTCTCCAGCTTTCCTCCCTCCCTCGCTACCCCTCCACTCTCCCGTGCCAGCAAACCCCTCCCTGTTACGTAAAAGATGAGCAGACGAACCACTATTTGTGTCACTCACTCGAAATCGCGATACTGTAAATCATGCACCAATATACAGATACAATATACACCCAATATCAATCCTAGACAAGTGTACAGTATGATTTAACACCCAATACCAATCCTAAACAAGTGTACAGTATTGTTTAGCTAATAATAAGTCCCTACATCTTCTTGAAACCTACAAATTAAGAAGGTGTTCATTGTTTCATTTGATGGTTCGTAAGCGCTGAAGGTTTGAATCTCACTCCTTAAACGCCAAGTCGAGTTACATCTCAGTGGAATATTTTACTGTGGTTTAAAATGCGAGTTTATGGTTGATACTGATTATAATTAAAATTCAATGCTCGAACTACTGGGAAAAATTGAAAGGGGAAGCAATAGAAAGACAGATAGACAGATAGAGAGTTTTTTGACATCTAGGTTCTCTCGACAAAAGCGCCCCCCTGCCCATTCGTCCTCCCTTACCTCCTCCCTTCCTATACCCCCCACTTCCTCCCCCCTCCCCTACTCCCTCCCCTCCCCGTCATCACTTTCACTCCTGCTCCTTCCCGTCGCTCCTTTCAATTGGCTACTTACACATTATTTCCTTACCGCTTGTCATTCACACAAAATATACACACTTAAATGCTTAACACTGTTCTAGAAAGGTCATATCTGCGAATCCATTTTCATTCCATGTTATACTCTGAGATGGTTTAGCCACGAGGAGAGGATGGAGATTGGCTAGGAGAGTTTATGCGAGAGAGATGGAGGGGGGAGGAGAGACGGAGAGGCCGAAGACGAGATGGAGAGATGAGGTAGATAAGAATATGACAGAAGAGGGTGTGAGTTGAAGGGAGGGCAGCCTGTTGAAGGAGAGAAAGACTTATATAAATGATGACATGGCAACACTTCGTCTGGTTCTCAGCTGTTTGCAAGTTGCCATTACGTCACTCCCGGGAAATTCAAAATATCATCTGCTTTACTGTGATGGAGAGGGATGCCTTCACGTGGTGGCGCCGACAGGACTGAGCTGCTTCTCTGCCTGGTTATACAAACGTCCCTCAACTCCATTCCTATCCCCGAAAAGAGGGGCAACTTCCTCGTGCAGTCCAACAGGTTCACATTTCGGATGAACCTCGGGATACGACTCCT
>NC_137036.1:14376311-14493811 GCF_032717465.1 Coenobita brevimanus
AGGAGGATTAAATCGTATGGTGATAGGGATTTGGGTGGATTAGTTGTGGATGGACATAAATAGGGTGATTTTTTTTTTTATTGGCAAAGGAAAAACATAGACAGGTATTTGAGACGTGGATCAATGAGAATACATCTATCTATCTCCGTCTATCTATCTATCTGTCTATCTATCTATCTGTCTATCTATCTGTCTGTCTATATACCTAGGCTGCTTCCCGCAAAGAATGGGAGGTAGCCGAAACAGGACGACACACTCCCCATTTACTCATCCACACACACACACACACACACACACACACACACACACACACACACTCTCTCTCTCTCTCTCTCTCTCTCTCTCTCTCTCTCTCTCTCTCTCTATTCGTATCTTAGCCCCAAGGGGAGAAGGGACAGATCCTCACCGCACCACACCGCGCGAGGGTCAACTGCGCAGATGAGGAAAAATACCCTTAAAAAACGTATAGAAATGTAGGCTTGTGAGGAGAGTGTTGCAGTATAGACACAGGGCGTTAAGGTGCGGCCCCATTTGCACGAAGTATGTGATCGACAAGACGAAACTATGCACAGAGTTAGAGACGCTGCAATACTCGAGTCGGAACGTTGGCCAAGCCCCGGAGACTCGTTTCCCCTTGCCAGTCACCTGTTTGGATTAAGTGTGGCTCAATGTGTGGGTGATTAGTAGACTCAGGGATGGAGGTACTTAATTCACTTACCCTAGCAGTTCAGGTCAGCCGCCTATGAAGTTTGAACTATAAGTGTGAAGGAGAGAGCAAAAAGAATGTGTTGTGTCTGAAAGAAGCCTGACTGTCCACATCTCCAAAGTTATACACTACTGTCCTAAAACTAAATCATACACCTAACTATACAATAAATACATTACAGAGAGTGTGAGACTGACGAGGAGGGTGTATGTGAGTGAGGTGGATGGGGGAGAGGGAGGGGGAGGCCAAGGATGAGATGGAGGAATGGAATGGACAGGTATATGAGAGAGGGAGGTGTGAGCTGGAAGCGGGGCAGTGAAATGGCTGGGGACAGGTAGACATGGAGGCGATTTGTTTGTGGCCAAGGGATTAAGGCGTCTGGCAATAGATGGATAGACATTACAGAAGTGCCAAGATTCCGTGGACTTGAATGATGTGTGAATGACTGTCTGGCCCATTTTACTGTGGATGTTGCTGACTGTCAACACACATCAGGATTCTTTCTTCCTCTCCTTGTTCATGCAACATATCTCATCGTATCTTTAGGTGGAGGGAGAGGTCTTGATGGTGGTGATGATGGTGATGATGATGATGATGGTGGTGGTGATGACAGTAATAATGATGATGATGATGATGATGATGATAGTAATGATGATGATGATGATGATGATGATGATGATGATGATGATGATGATGGTGGTGGTGGTGGTGATGGTGATGGTGATGGTGATGATGACAGTAATAATGATGATGATGATGGTGATGGTGATGATGATAGTAATGATGATGGTGATATGAATGTAGTACTGATGATGACGGCATATTGTAACATATGTAGCATTATTCTACACACACACACACACACACACACACACACACACACACACACACACACACACACACACACACATAAAAGCACACAAACCAACACAAACACAAACGCACGTATACAAACACACCCACACACACACACACACTCGTATCTATATAATGTAGCGTGCTTTGCTGGGCTGGTTGGTGTCATGTGAGGGGATTTGGACGCAAGAAATAAAATACAGGAAATAGAACACACGACGCTCATAAACCTCTCGTCAGCAAGCGAGAACAAAGAGGAGGAGAAAATGATGGTGTGTGGCAGCGTGGGTACGAAGGCACGGCAGAAGGCACGGCAGAAGGCACGGCAGATGGCACGGGAGGGTGATATTATGGCCACGTAAGCATGCATGACAAAGGGGGCAGCTGGACCACTCTCATAGGGACCAGCTGTGAGGAGAGCCAAGAAGAGAGGAGACTGGAATAAAAGCTTGGGTAAGCTTTTAAAGAGAGAGAGAGGGGGGGGGAGAGAGAGAGGATGCTGGGGAGAGAGAGGATGCTGGGGAGAGAGGATGAAGGGGAGAGAGAGGATGCTGGGGAGAGAGGATGAAGGGGAGAGAGAGGGTGCTGGGGAGAGAGGATGAAGGGGAGAGAGAGGGTGCTGGGGAGGGAGAATGCTGGAGAGACAGAATGCTGGGGAGAGAGAAGATGCTGGGGAGAGAGGATGCTGGGGAGAGAGAGGATGAAGGGGAGAGAGAGGATGCTGGGGAGAGAGAGGATGAAGGGGAGAGAGAGGATGCTGGGGAGAGAGAGGATGCTGGGGAGAGAGAATCGGTGTTAAAAGGTAAGAGGATATGGGGAGGAAAGAGAGAAAATGGGGCCTGATAGGGAGAAAGAGGGGCGTGAGAGAGACAGACAGAGAGACAGACAGACACAGACAGACAGACAGGAGGGGGGGGTCTTTCTGAGATGAAAGGAATAAGCACAGGACAAAACACGACGAAGAGAGAATAATACGAACAAGTAGAGGAGCAAGACAGGCAGACAGGAAAAACAGGGCGAGAGGAGAAGTTATCAAGCAGACAGGAAGCAGAGGGAAGGAAACTGGTAAGAAATAGCAAATGAAAAGAAAGAAATTAAGACAGGGAAGGAAATAGGTAAACAAGGAAGGAAAACAAAGGAAAGACAATACTAAGCAAAGGCAAGTAACTCCACGCAAACACAAGCGAATTTTAATAGGTATAGGCAAGAAGAGTTAGGCAGGGTTAGGCAGGATGAGGCAGGGTTAGGCAGGTTGGGGAAGAGCAAAAAAGGGTGAGGCAAAGTGAGACAGGGTGAAGATGGGTGAGGCAGAGGGAGGCAGGGTGGCATAGGGTGAGGCCAAATGGGGCTGGGTAAGGCAGGGTAAGGCAGGGTGAGGCAGAGTAGCACTGTTGCCAGACTGAAAATAAAGTTAGCCCAGGTTTGGTGTGTGAAGATAACACGAGAGAGAGAGAGAGAGAGAGAGAGAGAGAGAGAGAGAGAGAGAGAGAAAGAGAGAGAGAGCAAACCTTGTCCTAGAGTCATACCGGTCCAGTAATCAAACTCAGGTGTCCTTTCCTCAAACATAAATTAAGGTGATTAAACGTACATTTCCTGAGTACTTGGCTTGTGTTTAGCGGGCCATTTATTAACAGATTTACTACTGTGTTCTAATCTGCTTAACATTTTCCTAAGGGCCAATAAGGGTTTCCGTCTGAGGGGTGGCTGGGAATTGCTGGTTCAATAATTCCACTCAGGGGCAAAGCAGTCTTGTTACCCTTCCCTAAAATGTCAGGACTGAGTAGCACTGCCCCTAACCCCTGTTTAAAAGACTCCTATTTAAAGGACCCTATTTTAAAGACCCCATTTAAAGACCCCATTTAAAGACCCTATTTAAAGGACCCTATTTAAAGGACCCTATTAAAGACCCTATTTAAAGACCCTATTTAAAGGACCCTATTTTAAAGACCCCATTTAAAGACCCCATTTAAAGGACCCTTTTAAAGACCCCATTTCAAGACCCCCGTTTTAAGACCCCCATTTTAAGACCCCCATTTCAAGACCCCTATTTCAAGACCCCCATTTCAAGACCGAACAGGCGTATATACCATCACGGTCTTTATGCAGCCTGAGTCGATGTTAAAAATAATGAAAATAACACAAGATAAATGCACCATAGTTGGCTCTTGAGTTTTTGAGGTTATGGGATATGAAGTGTGGGTGGGTGGGTGAAGAGGGGAGGTGGGTGAAAGGAAGGGGGAGGAAGGAGGGAAGGTGAGAAGGAGAAGAGGGGAGAGAAGAGACGGAGGAAGGGGAGAAGGGTGAGAAGGAGATGAGAAGGGAAAGTAGAGAGGAGAGGGAGAGGGGAAAGAAAGTGAGGAGAAAGGGGTAGGGGGGTTTGATAGGCAGTGATGGATTGAGTGGTAGGGGAGGAGAAAGGGGAGAGGGGAGAAGAGGGGAGGGGGAAGGGGGTGACGCCAACTTTGCCCATCAATCAGTGGGGTGTTAGAGAATGAACACCTCTCTCCCCATCTCCCCTCCCTTCCCTCCCCATATCTCTCCCTTCCCTCTTCATACCTGTTCACTCTCACTTCCTCAGTACCTTCCTCCTTCCCTTCCTTCTCCCCTTCTCCCTCCCCCTACCTCTTCCCTTCTCCCCACCCACCTACATCCACACCCACACCTTGTAAAGACACCCACTCTAACTTGCTTAATTCTCACGCATCTTTTTCACTCTTTCACATGCTCACTCTTATCTCTCTTCGTCCTCGCTTTCATTCTTACTTTTACTGCCAGTCACTCTCATCCTCACGCACTTTCTGACTCACTCTCGCCTTTAACACTCACTCACACTCACATTTCTATCCTCACTCTCATCTGTGTATCACTCACTCACTCACACACACACACAGCTTACCAGAAACCCTTCACGGCACCCAGAAAACATTGTATTTAACCCTTTCTATAGCCAGTCAATTTTAACTTAGCCACTGACCCTCAAAAAAATGAAATAAAAACAGTCCTGTATTTTCACGTCGGGCCAAACAGCTGAATAAATTTCCATAAGTCTTTCTTCGCTGCCAAACAACACACAACAAGATAAATTACCTTGTTCCAAGAGGGAGTTTTTTTTTCCCTGCCCTCAGAATAACATCATTAGGTGGGTGGATGTGAAGGGATAAATTTAACTTGTACTCGGAGAAGGCATACCCCCTCCACCACCAATAATATATATGATTTACCTACTGTACTTCCTCTTCCCTACCAGACGAATGCTTTTACGGTCTCACGTACTTAACTCTACGGTCTTTGTCTGCCCTGTTACGCATTTTCAGGGAGTGCATACCTCCGCCAGCGCCAATAAAACGTATGATTTCTTGCATTTATATTTGGATCCACCTCAAAATCTAATCAACTCTTCCTTGCCCCACTGTCCACCTATCTAGCACATATCACTGAAAGCTGATAACAACTTTTGGAGATATCTTGTACACAGACACACAGATTGACTCCTCTCTCTCCCCTTCTCTCTCTCTCTCTCTCTCTCTCTCTCTCTCTCTCTCTCTCTCTCTCTCTCAAATCAACCATTCCCAGATTCCACCACCATCAGAAGTAACACACACGTAGTTTCCTTCCTGACAGTGACTCAATGGCCCTGACAAATCAATTTTCCCGTGTTTCCTGTCTGCCCAAATTAGACCCAGCTCACTTTACACACTTCCTATTTTCCCTCCACCTACTTTTCCTCCACCTACTTTCCCTCCACCTACTTTCCCTCCACCTACTTTCCCTCCACCTACTTTCCCTCCACCTACTTTCCCTCCACCTATTTTTCCTCCACCTATTTTCCCTCCACCTATTTTTCCTCCACCTATTTTCTCTCCACCTACTTTCCCTCCACCTATTTTCTCTCCACCTACTTTCCCTCCACCTACTTTCGCTCCACCTACTTTCCCTCCACCTACTTTCCCTCCACCTACTTTCCCTCCATCTACTTTCTCTCCACCTATTTTTCCTCTACCTACTTTCCCTCCACCAATTTTTCCTCCACCTACTTTTCCTCCACGTATTCTCCCTCTACGTATTTTCTTTGATTTAAATTGCCTCGGCTCGGTGTGTGTCTGAACTAAATAAATTCTTCTGACACGGCTTGAAATAGAGTACAGAATTCCCCTTTGTGTTTCCGTACCTTTAAGCGAAATAGTTTATGACATTTCTCCTCTCATGGGTTACTCCAAGCCCACCCTCCTCCATAAATAGATAGATAGATAGATAGATAGAGAGAGAGAGAGAGAGAGAGAGAGGGAGGGAGGGAGAGAAATCGCCACAAGCTACCTGGAATACTAGGTTCGTAATTCAGAGGAATCAACTCGTCCAACTTAGGGTCATCCCACAATCAGGGTTAAATTGGACTGCTGTGACCTCCTGCCCAATCTGATCGTGTTCAGGTAAAGGTACAGGTGGGTACGAACACCATGGGACGCTTTACCGTGGTGCTCATGTTCGTTGCTTGGGCCTTTG
The DNA here is from genome assembly GCF_032717465.1 of Coenobita brevimanus. Lineage (NCBI taxonomy): Eukaryota > Metazoa > Arthropoda > Malacostraca > Decapoda > Coenobitidae > Coenobita > Coenobita brevimanus. Next base: position 14,382,373 of record NC_137036.1, read on the forward strand.
AGATTGTATTGGGTTATTCTTCCACTATACCTGAGAAATGAAGTCGGTATCGTCCAGGTTATAAACAGTTATCCTCCTTTGGTGTGTGTGTGTGTGTGTGTGTGTGTGTGTGTGTGTGTGTGTGTGTGTGTGTGTGTGTGTGTGTGTGTGTGTGTGAGAGAGAGAGAGAGAGAGAGAGAGAGAGAGAGAGGAAGAGGGAAGGAAGTGAAGGATAGAAGATGAAAACTGATTGATTGATTGATTGATTGTGTGTGTGTGTGTGTGTGTGTGTGTGTGTGTGTGTGTGTGTGTGTGTGTGTGTGTGTGTGTGTGTGTGTGTGTGTGTGTGTGTGTGTGTTTGCGTGTGTGTGCGTGCGTGACTGCGTGTGCGTGCGTGTAAATCCTCCAGCCATCTCTGACTTACCCCACTCTTCTTAACTCACTCACTTCGTTTCTGCAGACGTTGGGAAATATACCTTCTGTTGATTTACCTTTGGCTGGAGTGGCAGGTCATTTAGCAACCCTGGCTGTGGAATAGGAAGCGAATTTATGGCCAACTTTCACCTAAAATCGATTTCAAAGTGGAGGAAGAACAAGGGATGTGGGAATGAGTGTGCTTTGTCTTTCTTGTCTTTACTGTATAGAGGGTGAAGTGAGGTGATTAGTGAGAGAGAGAGAGAGACACACACACACACACACACACACACACACACACACACACACACACACACACACACACACACACACACACACGCACGCACACACACACACACACACACACACACACACACACACACACACACACACACACACACACACACACACACACACACACACACACACACACACAGATTTCTATATAGAGTGAGATAGGTAGATAGTTAGATAGATGTGAAGAGAGAGAGAGAGAGAGAGAGAGAGAGAGAGAGAGAATAACAACATTAATCTTCACTACATCAGGCCTGTTTTCGTCTGCCAACAGGGCCACTCTCACAACTTGAAAACTAGGCCTCTTATCACCTCTTCCTTAGCGATTTAGTTTCTCTCTCTCTCTCTCTCTCTCTCTCTCTCTCTCTCTCTCTCTCTCTCTCTCCTAGCAAGTTATAAGTCTCCTGGTGGCAGTAAACACACACACACATATGCCCATTTTTTCGTCTCTTTCTAGCACTTTCTTTCTTCGGCAAACTTTGAAGCACTTGACTCACTCCTTCCACCTAGACAACACTATATTCTGTTCAGGTATCTCTCAGTGACGGAAAAAGACAATACTACGGCTCTACGTCCTTCCCATGGCACTTCTTCGTGACTAGCATCATAGAGTTCCTTTGTTACACGTCAGCATGCATGATGAAGAGCTGGGAATTTTACGCCTAGTCAGAGTGAACAGAGTGTAGTTAAAGTGATCAGAGTAGTCTATAGTGAAGGCTATGTAGCTCTGAAGACGATACAGTATTTTTTTGTTTATGCGAGGAAGAAGGAACCAAAGGCTGAGCCCGCATGAACGTTCCTTCAAAAAAACAAAAACAAAAGCAACTGCCGTATTTCACCCCTCCACCTCAACAACATCCTTTCCTTTTTCCTTTCCTTTCATTTCTCTTTCCTTTACCCTTCTTTTCAGTTTTCCTTTCTTTCATTTCTGCTTTCCTTTCTCCTCCTCTTTCATTTTTCTTTCCCTGATTCTTTATTTCCTTTATACACTTCTTTCAATTTCCTTTCTTTCAATTTCCTTTCCTCTTTACTCCTCCTTCTTTCATTTTCCCTTTCCCTCTTTCATTATTTGTTTCCTTAATACTCTTCTTTCTTTCCTTCTCCTTTCTTTCATTTTTCTTTCCTTTTAACTCTTCCTTCTTTCATTTTCCTTCCTCTTTTTTAATCTGAGGATTGGGTTCAACTTGGGACGGATCTCCATTAGCGAAAGAGTTAATGAATGTTATACCCAACTCCTCAAATTCAAAAAAGCCTCTACAAAGCTCAGTTAACGTGTAAATTGCCTCGCTGGCGTAAAGGGGTCACGTTAACGAAGAAAAAGAGGAAGTGTTTGCAAAGGAGGAAGTGATTACAGATCCACCTTCGCCTGTGACATTTATGATGAGGCACAGGCACAGAGTAGCAACACAAATCTCTTCTGTTTTGCTCCTATCTTGCAGTTAGGGCCTACGTTCTGTCATTCTCTCGTAGCTACCTTTTGCCTCCATCCTCTCCCTGTCATACGTTCTATACGGAAATATCTAAGGACATTTATGCACAGAAACACAGGCATGGTAGCAACACAACTCTCTTCTGTTTTGCCCCTCTCATTGTAACGTTCCGTCATTCTCTTAGTTACCTTTTGCCTCCCTCTTCTTCCTCTCATACGTTCTTTTACGATAATTTCTAGACACATTTATGCAGAGAAACAAAGGCACAGGATAGCAGCACAAATCTAATCTAGGTTTTGCCCCTCTCATGCAGTTACTTTGTCATTCTCCTGTAGTTACCTTTTGCCTCCTTCTTGCCCTTTCCTCTCTTACGCTCTTTCGGGAATTTTCTTGAGATATGAAGAGGAACCCAAGCACAGAGTAACAACACAACCAATGTTAAGTTTGTGCCTCTTATAGTTACGTTTTCCTTTCCTCTTGTACTTTCCTCTCTCACGTTCTTTCCCGGATTTTCTGAAGGCGCTGTTAAACTTTTTCCTCCACCTACTAACACAGAATTAGATAAACGAAATTACCATACGTCTTTCATACTAACTTGGTCCAGATTCTTGTCTTTTTGCAACTTATTTCACATAGCTCAGTGGCAGAAAGACAATGCTACATCTCTACATCCTCTTCATAGCACTAAAGTCTTCGCGGTCCTCTCTCTCTCTCTCTCTCTCTTTTTGTCTTTTTGCAGCTTATTTCTCATAGCTCAGTGGCAGAAAGACAATGCTACATCTCTACATCATCTTCATAGCACTAAAGTCTTCGCAGTCCTCCCTCTCTCTCTCTCTCTCTCTCTCTCTCTCTCTGGCCATAAACTTCCTGGGGGTTTTAGTGTAATAAATATTGGGGCCATGTTAGGTCAGAGAAGGTAAAGAGACAGATTGCGTTCGACTTTCATTATTCTTTTCGATCGTGCAAAAAAACGCAACGAAATGGGTCCTACTCATTCGAATTTATTTTGTTTTTATTTGCTTTGGTCTTATATTGTTTTTAAGGGTACCACGCCACACCACGCCGCACCACATCACGCTACGTTACACCACACCACACCACCACACCACACCATACACACGTCCATATCACACCTACGTAATCCTCTACCAATGTTCACGGATTATTTCGACTCGATATTGATACGGGACAAAGAAGCCATTGTTCTGAACTGTACACACACACACACACACACACACACACACACACACACACACACACACAGTAAACATCACGAAGTCTGCACGAGTGATGGCAGTAAAACTAGAAATTCAGTGACTCGCATTCCACACACACTGGGGAGAAATTTACGAGACCAGAAAGAGATTTGCTGTGCCTGGCAACTTCTCTCTCGTGGAACAGCAGAGAGTGAGTGAGTGAGTGAGTGAGTGAGTGAGTGAGTGTGTGAGTGTGTGAGTGAGTGAGTGAGTGAGTGAGTGAGTGGCGTGTGGTTGGGAGGGTGGTGGGTGGGTGAGCTGAAAGGGGTAGGGCATCTCTCTTAAACTAGACAAGACGCGCCATAATCCACCGCATATGCAATGGAATGAGTCTGTCCTAAGCTGAATAAACACATACGGTTATTCCTTGTCCGTCACACTGCCATATTGCAGAACATCAGCCTATCAGAATGCCTTTATTCCCCTGAACTGCTACTCTTTCGAACTCGCTTCCCCAGAGTAGTATCCCCCCAAACATCAACCCACAGCAGTTCAAGTCCAATTGTTACAGATTTTTATGAATGGCGGACACCTGTAATCTGGTGTATAGATTTTTATTTCTCAATTCCTTCCTCTGTCGGTCTGTAAAAAAAAATAATAATAATAATAATAAGAAAAATGATAATATACGCAAGCCGAAGTGTTGAGCTGGTGTATCAAAACTTGTTAAAAATTGCCTTCCTTCCTCTGATCATCCTCCAGGAAAAAAATAACCAAAAAAATACGTAAGAGGATTGAAAGTAAAGCCTGGGAAACTATAAATATTTTTCCCAGTACGAAATAGATTGAGTCTCGCCACCACCGCCACCTGACGTCATATTCAGCTTGGAAACTAACGAGGGTAGGAAATAGGCTGCATTGTTTACTAAGCCGCGTTTTCTTTTACAGACTCGGGAAAGGGCCTGAATTTAGTACCTTATAGAGCTTTACGTCACAGAGCCCTCGGATACACCTCTTCAGTACGAGATGACGATGATGATGATGATGATGACGATGATGATGATGACAATAATGATGATGATGACGATGACAGTGATGACGATGATGACACTGATGATGATGACGATGACAGTGATGACGATGATGACACTGATGATGATGATGATGATGATGATGATGATGATGATGATGATGACGATGATGTCATAATGATGATGATGACGATGATAGTGATGACGATGATGACACTGATGATGATGACGATGATGAAGATGATGATGACAATGATGATGATGGCGATGATGACGATAACGATGATGATGATGATAATGATGATAGTGGTGATGATTTTTTTCGCAGCTGGTGTCTATAATTTTGCTTTCTTTTTTTTCTTTTTTGTTCTTTTTCGTCTTTGGGGTGGACTTGGGTCTTGGTAATCAAATTTTCACTGAAGGTCTAATCCCGTTAAAAGCAAAGGAGGGGCCTAATGCTCTTAACACCTGTAAGTAGGATATTTATTCATTAGTTTCTTCATTAAGCAAAGTGTTAAGGTGAGCGGTTGATTCTCTCTCTCTCTCTCTCTCTCTCTCTCTCTCTCTCTCTCTCTCTCTCAGCTCAATAATCCACTTTCAGGTCTTAGATTAATCCATTTTCGCTCCTAAGGCTTCCCTTTCTCCTCCTCTTCCTCCTCCTCTTCCTCCTCCTCTTCCTCCTCCTCCTCCTCTTCCTCCTCCTCCTCCTCCTCCTCCTCCTCTTCCTTTTTTTTAATCTTCGCTTCCTTCCTTCCTTCCTTCCTTCCTTCCCTCTTCTTATTTGAAACTTCCTTCTTCAACTTCTCCTCTTTCTTCCATCTTCTTTCCCTCTCTCTCCTCTTCACATTTTCCTCTCCTCCTCCTCCTCCTCCTCCTCCTCCTCATCTTTGTTTATTCCTCCTCCTCTTCCTCCTCCTCCTTCCCTTCCTCTTCCCTTCCTCCCCTCCGTCACCCTCATCACCTTCCACAGCCATTTTCATCATTCACGCCAGACTCCACATAGGCTCATTCACGCTGCCTTTTTTTCAATACAATAACTGGCCCTTCATTTCCCTTCTTCCTCTCTCCCACTGTCATCTTCATCGTCATCTCTCTCTCTTCATATTCATTTTCCTGCCTCGTTTTTCTCCCTCCTTTTCTCTCCTCTTCCTCTACCCGTTCTTCATCTTTCTCTCTGTCTCTCCCTTCTTCCATTATCCTCTAAATCTTACTCTTTTCGCATCTTCTTCACATCTCTCTCTCCCTCTCTCTCTCTCTACGCCAGCATCTTCATGCTCCTCTCGCCTTTCTTTCATCTTAATCTTCCTCCTCCTCCTCCTCCTCCTCCTCCTCCTCCTCCCTCTTCTTCACCTCCTTTTCCCCTCCCTCTTCTCTTCCTCCACAGACTATCACCATCACCTTCCTTCACCTCTGATTTTACACCCGTTGACGCTGGCTTCACTTCCTCTTTACCTCCTTCTCCTCCTCCTGCTCCTCCTCCTCCTCCTCCTCCTTCCCTTTCTTCATCCCCTTTTTCCTTCCTCCTTCTCTTCCTCCACTCCATCACAATCTTCTTCCTCCAAATCGTATATTTACACTCGTTCACTCTCCGTCGTTCATATTTTGCGCTGCCTGGCTTATTTCCATACAGTATCATCTTCTTGCCCTCCCCCTCCTCTCTTTCCCCCCCTCCCCTGCCTCCCCCCTCCCTGCCTTCCTCTCCTCCCTCTTCCCTCCCCTCTTCCCCTCCTTCCCAATCTTCACATTCTTTTTTTATTATTATTATTTTCAGTTTTCCTTTGGCTTCACGTGTTGAACTGAGGAATATGTTTTGCTCTAAAGAGGTTTGACCATCCACCCAACTACCTATCCACCCACCCAACCATACACCTGTCCACCCACCCAACCATACACCTATCCACCCAACCATACACCTGTCCACCCAACCATTCACCCATCCAGCCACCCAACCATCCATCCATCCACCCAACCATCCATCCATCTACCCAACCATCCATCCATCCGCTATACATTCACCTATCCATCCAACCATCCATCCAACCATCCAGTCATCCACTTATCCATCCATCCATCCACCTAACCATCCACCTATCCACCCACTTTACATCTCGAGAGAGAGAGAGAGAGTCATAATTTTTTGTATACTGTAGTTCATTCACTTTAACTAGGCAAAGATTATCGTCCTTCTTGATGCTTATAACTCATAACATCCTTTCAGTAGCACTTCTTCGTGACTAGCACCCTACTCTAGCGCTAATTTTGCTAACACCTCAACATTCAAGATGGGGAGATGGCAACTTCACGCGAAGTTAAGGGGAACAGGGCATAGTGAGGAGGAAAATGATCATACCCATCGTCAGAGTGCAAGGGTTAATGTTGCATGAGTTTCACCTTTGCAACATCTGGGGGGAAACTGACCAATAAGTTCCGGTATATGGCAATGATATTTTAACTGGGCCATGTTCCTGCTCTGACCTTTCCTTCCCTTCCTTCCTTTTTTCCTTCCTTCCGTCGTTACATCCATTTTTTTCATTCCTTCTTCTCTTCCCTCTTTCTTTCCTTACCTCCATTCTTTCCCTCCATCCCTGACCTTTCCTCTCTCCTTCCTTCCTTCCTTCCTTCTTTCCCTCCTTTCTTTACTTCCCTGACCTTTCCTCTTTCACCTTCCTTCCATCCTTCCTTCTTTCCTTCCTCTCCTGACCCTTCCTCTCTCTCCTTCGTTCTTTCTTTCCTTCCATGACCTTTTCTCTCTCGCCTTCCTTCCTTCCTTCCTTCTTTCCTTCTTCCTACTTCCTTTCCTCCATTCTTCCTTGCCTGACCTTTCCTCTCTTTCCTTCTTTCCTTCCTTCCTCCCTTCTTTACCTCCATCCTTTCCTTCCTTCCATGACCTTTCCTCTCCTTCCTTGCTTACCTTCCTTCTTTCCTTCCTTCCTTTCTTCCATGGCCTTTCCTCTCTCTCTCCTTCCTTCCTTTCTTCTTTCCCTCCATTCTTTCCTTCCTACCCTGACGTTTCCTCTCTTTCCCTCCTTCCTTCCCTTCCTTCTGCCATTCTCCTGAAATGACGCTATTTTCTCTCTCTCTCTCTCTCTCTCTCTCTCTCTCTCTCCCCTCTTTTACAGCCTCATAAAGAGTTCTTCATTGTGCGTTTTCTCTACATCATTTCCAGCAACTTTTTTATATATTCAGTCATTTAATTACTATTTACATTAATGAATTCATTTACATTTACAAGTTATAATTATATTAATTATCCCTTCGTTTAATAAAGATTTCCTTGCCTTATTTACGCCCACTTCCCTTATTTCCGCCCACTTGCCTTATTTACGCCCACTTGCCTTATTTACGCCCACTTGCTTATTTCCGCCCACTTGCTTTATTTCCGCCCACTTGCTTTATTTCCGCCCACTTGCTTATTTCCGCCCACTTGCTTATTTCCGCCCACTTGCTTATTTCCGCCCACTTGCTTATTTCCGCCCACTTGCTTATTTCCGCCCACTTGCTTTATTTACGCCCACTTGCTTTATTTCCGCCCACTTGCTTATTTCCGCCCACTTGCTTTATTTCCGCCCACTTGCTTATTTCCGCCCACATCTTTTATTTATATCATTTTTTGCCCCTAACCAGAATATAATAAGAGACGCTCTGGCTTGAGTTTAGAGAGAGAGAGAGAGAGAGAGAGAGAGAGAGAGAGAGAGAGAGAGAGAGAGGGAGAGAGAGAGAGAGAGAGAGAGAGAGAGAGAGAGAATCGCGTCACTACATACGCGTACACACATTTGTCGTCAATGGGTGAGAGAGAGAGAGACAGACAGACAGACAGAGAGAATCACATCACTACATAATCGTACGCACCTTTTTCATCAAGGGGTGAGAGAGAGAGAGAGAGAGAGAGAGACACACACACACACACACACACACACACACACACACACACAGACAGAGACAGAGACAGAGACAGACAGACAGACAGACAGACAGACAGAATCACATCACTACATAATCGTACGCACCTTTTTCATCAAGGGGAGAGAGAGAGAGCGAGAGAGAGAGAGAGAGAGAGAGAGAGAGAAACAACACATTAGTCTCTCGTACAGGGTATTTAAAATGGCAGTTTTTCGTCCTTAGTCATGCTGAGAAAATAAAAGATTATTGACTAGGTGTGGATGAGGTGCAGGGGGGAGAGGAAGGGGTAGACCGAGGGTGAGATGGGGCGGGAGGGGAAGGGGAGGACCAGGGATGAGATGGAGGGATGAGGTGGAGAGGTGTGTGGGGAGGGGGAGGCCGAGGATGAGATGGAGGGATGAGGTGCGGAGGTATATGAATGAGGCGTGCTGTGTTGGAGAGAGGGCAGCCTGATGACGGGGACAGGTTGACATGGAGGCGATTTGTTTGTGGGGTCTGGCGAAAGATTAACAGACAGACATTTTGAGAGAGTGAATGAAACGTTTGAAAATACTAGATACCAAATATTCATGTATATCTCTCTTCATCTATCTATCTATCTATCTATCTATCTGTCTCTACCTCTCCCTCCCTTCAATATCTTACCCATCTCTCTCACACCAGCACCTTCTCTCCTCTCCCTGTCTTTTTCTCTCTCCCTGCCTCTTTTTCTCTCCCTCTTTTCTCCCTCTCCCTCTCTCACTTTTTCTCTCCAACCCTCTTCTCTCTCCCTTCTCCTTCTCTCCTCTCTCTCTCCTGAATATATGCATCATCCTCAAGCTCCGTCACACAAAGCCTCTTCTTGCTCAACAGTCGGCCACCATTCTTGACGAAAAGGTGTGTATGTGGTGATGTGATGTCTCTCTCTCTCTCTCTGTCTCTCTCTCTCTGTCTCTCTCTCTCTCTCTCTCTCTCTCTCTCTCTCTCTCTCTCTCTCTCTCTCACACACACACACACACACACACACACACACACACACACACACACACACACACACACACCTTAACGGAAAAAGTGTGTACAAGTATGTAGTGACGATGACTCTCACGACAATTACATATCATCTCCAGAAACTGCCTCCCTCTCTCTCTCTCTCTCTCTCTCTCAAAAAGCCAAAATGGAAGTTCCCCAGTAAATGCAATTACATTCTTCTCGCCAAATTTTAATATTCATCCGCTAAATCCGCCATAAGTCTGAAGTCCTGAAACACCAAGACTTTTTCCTGTAACTACCGCACCCACCAAAACAGACGTATATTCTCTGTGGTGGTGGTGGTGATTGTGGTGGTGGTAGTAGTGTTGAGGGTGATGGTGGTATGCTAGTGTGTTTGTGGTGGTGGTGGTGTGGTGTTGTGATGGTGATGGTAAGCTAGTGTGGTGGTGGTGGTGACTGAGGTGATTGTGGTGGTGGTGATGGTGGGGAAGGGTAGCGATTGTCGTGGAGTCTGTGGTGGTGGTGATGATGATGATGATGATGGTGATAAGGAAGATTGGTGAGTGCATTGTCATTTTCATCGCTGTGGTGATGGTGATGGTGATAGAGGTGGTTGCAGTTCTTGGTGATTGGTGAGTGTGGTAGTTGAGCTGGCAGGTTATATCAGTGCCACCACGTGAAGGGCCCCTCTCTTCATTATACGCAACTATGGATAAGCATCACCCACGTACCCCAAACCATCCTACGCCTGTTAAGTCTCCCAAACTCCATTCTGAAGCCTGTAATTACCTTTCTCATCGTAATTACGCTGATAATTACCTGTACATCATTACCTGGCGACGCACCTGGTCTAGGAATATTAATTAGACTAAGATGAAGGCGATTGGATAGGGTTCACTTCTGATTAAATTGGAGTTACGAGGAAGAACTGATTGTACTGATGGATGGGGCTTTGTGCTGTGTGTGTGTGTGTGTGTGTGTGTGTGTGTGTGTGTGTGTGTGTGTGTGTGTGTGTGTGTGTGTGTGTGTGTGTGTGTGTGTGTGTGTGTGTGTGTGTGTGTGTGTGTGTGTGTGTGTGTGTGTGTGTGTGTGTGTGTGTGTGTGTGTGTGTGTGTGTGTGTGTGTGTGTGTGTGTGTGTGTGTGTGTGTGTGTGTGTGTGTGTGTGTGTGTGTGTGTGTGTGTGTGTGTGTGTGTGTGTGTGTGTGTGTGTGTGTGTGTGTGTGTGTGTGTGTGTGTGTGTGTGTGTGTGTGTGTGTGTGTGTGTGTGTGTGTGTGTGTGTGTGTGTGTGTGTGTGTGTGTGTGTGTGTGTGTGTGTGTGTGTGTGTGTGTGTGTGTGTGTGTGTGTGTGTGTGTGTGTGTGTGTGTGTGTGTGTGATGTATGTATGTACGTTATTGCCGTCTCCCCATCTTGAATGTCGAGTTGTAACAATAGATTATCACTTGAATATGATGCTAGTCACGAAGAAGCGTTATGGAGAGGATGAAGAGCCGTAGTATTGCCTTTTTCTGCCTCTGAGCTACGTGAAATAAGCTGCAAAAGGACGAAAATCTTGGCCAAGTTAAGGTGAAAGGAGTATAGTCACGAGAAACTTATAAAAAAGAATTAAAATATTATTATTATTATTATTATTATTGTTGTTGTTGTTGTTGTTGTTGCTCTTTTTATTATTATTATTATTATTATTATTATTATTATTATTGTTATTATTTTAGTAGTAGTAGAAGTAGTAGTAGTAGTAGTAGTAGTAGTGATCATAGTAGTAGTAGCAGCAATAGTAGTAGCAGTAGTAGTAGTAGAAATAGTGTTGGTGGTGGTGGTAGTAGAAGTAGTAGTAGCAGTAGTAGTAGTAGTAGTAGTAGAACCATTAAACTACAGGGAATAAGCTGCAAAAGGACGAAAATCTGGGCCAAGTTAAAGTGAATGGCGTGTTGTAAATCAGCATCGTCAGTCACAACACAGCAAGACCACCTCCAGCCCCAAGCTTGTTTCCAGGGCGATTGCGTAGTATTGTTGGAGCAGGAGGGAGAGAAAGGAGGAAGGAAGGGAGGGAGAGAGGGAAAGCTAGGAGGGATGGAGGAAAAAAGTGGAGAGGGGAGGCTAGAAAGGGAGAGAAAGGTGGAGAAAGGAGGAAGGTGGGAGAAGAGAGGAAGGAAAGGAGGGAGACAGGGAAAGCTAGGAGGAATGGAGGAAAATAGTGGAGAAGGGAGGCTCAAAGGGAGAGAAACGTGGAGAGAGGGGGAAGGTGGAGAGAAGAGAAGTGGGGGAGAGAGGAGGCTGGAAGGGAGAGAAAAGCGGAGAGAGGAAGAGGTAGAGAGAAGAAAAACTGGGATAAAAGTGAGGAAAAGTGAAGTGACGAGGAGGAGGAGGAGGAGGAGGAGGAGAGGAAAGATGCTGGGAGGAAGGAGAAAAGTGGAGAGAGACGCGAGAAGGGAAGAGAAGGAATAGAGAGAGGGAGAGAGGAAGACAGGAGGGAGAGAAAATGTGGAGGGAGGAGAAGGGAGGAAAGGAGGGAGGTGAAAAGACAAGAGACGGAAGTGAGGTAAGAGAAAGACGAGATATAAGAGAAACGAAGGCTTTTGGGGCGAAGAGAAATGAAATGGTGAAGAGAGAGAGAGAGAGAGAGAGAGAGAGAGAGAGAGAGAGAGAGAGAGAGAGAGAGAGAGACTGAGAAATGAGATAAGAAAGTCATGAGAAAAAAGCGAGAAAGAGCTACAGAGAGATGATTGGAAATGAAGGATGGGAAGTGCAATAGAAATGATGACCAGGGTTCGCAATCTCGTCTTTAAGGAAGCTCCCTAACACCTCTTCCTAAGCGATTTAGTAGTGGATATGAGTCGCTAACATCTTTCTTCACGCTAGTTATGCAGAGAATGGTGATATGGGAGAATTAATGTAGCACAGAAGAGTAAGGTGTAATAAGCAAAATAAATCGCTTAGGAAAAGGTGTTAGGGAGAATTCGGACCAGCAAATGAAGTGAGAAATGCAGGAAAATTAATTAAAAGAAGTGAGGAAACTGAAAGGGAGAGATGAAAGCTGAGGATGAGGGGAAATTCAATGAACAGAAGGAGGTAAAGGCGAAAGAAATCGAGAGAGAGAGAGAGAGAGAGAGAGAGAGAGAGAGAGAGAGAGAGAGAGAGAGGGAGGGAGAGAGAGAACCCGCTTGGACACCTGAAATAAAGCAGGCACTTAACCAAATCAAAAACAGATAGACAGACAGACAGACAGAGTAAAACAGACAGACAGACACAAATAGACAGATAGACAGAGAGATGGGCAGACAGACAGATAGAGAGAGTACCCCGCCTCAGTACACGAACCAGCCACTCAGGAAGGCGAGACATAAAGTAGTGTTGGTCGGGTGTGATGGTAATGGAAGTTTGCGTCTGAATGGTGATGGAATTAATGGTTTTCCTGAGGCCAGCACTCAATGGGGTGTCTGTGGGAGGGGGCAATACTCAGTGGGGTGTCTGTGGGAGGGGGCAGTACTGAATGGGGTGTCTGTGGTGGTGGGGGGGAGGACAGTACGCAGTGGGGTGTCTGTGGAGGGCGGGGCAGCACTCAATACTGTCTTTGTTATGCCTTCCCCCCCCGTGCATCCCTTCCCTTCCCTGGGGCGTGGATCCATTTGTTATCACGCCTTGTTATAGAGATGTGAATACGAAGGCTATACAACTAATGTTATGTCTTCCTCTGACTGTATTTCCCACTGCCTATGACCTCCACTCTTTCAAACGCAGTGTATCCAGGCATCTCGAAATGAGCAGAGCTTGAATTTGGCTCTCTGTTATATTTTGTTTTTTTCTTGGACTTCCGGCCTTTAGTTCCTTCTTCCTTACATTAAAAAAATAATGTGATTCAAAAATAGGTTACATAGGTATGGGCTAATTCTTTCCATCCATCACTGAGGCTATGTTATTTTTCTCACTGGCTTTGTTATACAGATGCGTAGGCCATACAACTCGCTTATCTGTGTCATCTATACGTCTATCTATCTATCTATAGCCCGACGCCCTAATCCCGCAAAGGGTGGCCGCAGACAAAAACGCCTCCAAGTCACTCTGTCACCCACCATTTGACTGCCCTTCCCCCATCTCACCCCCCTCACTCATATACCTCTCAACTACAAATAAATATATATATCTAATATATATCTATGGCCTACGTATCTCCTGAGACTGTGTTGCCTTTGTTCACACGCTGTTATGATACACAAATCTATGTTTATTTTCTATCTTGAGACTTTATTTACCCTTCAGTACAAGCGCCATCATTCTGAGTTTATATGCCAGATAAATCACTTAGTAAAATAAGCTGAATATCCTCTCATGTTTAGCAGAATATAAAGAGCTGAGGAGGAGCCTACAGGTGGTGACACTGTGCACCCTGGGAAGAGCTAAGCAACTGCGGCGTCCATCCCGGAGCCAAACCTTCTCATATTTCCATGAACCTCTCCAGGGGGCCTTGATCCGACCCTGGTGAGGCGCTGTCTGCCACAAGGGGGCGCCGGATCCCTACACGGTGTATGTGCTGTACGGCCCCACAGAACCAGATGTTTACCTGTGATTGACGGGTCCGCTCGGCTAAAAAGACCGGGATTAAGGAACAACAACAATAATAATAACAACCAGAGTACGTTCCTCTCTCTTACACGAAAGGGGCTTTAGTTTGAGAGGGATCAGAAATCAAAGGTGCTTGTGGCGATAAATGTGGAGTGTGTGTGTGTTTACAGTGCTCTCTCTCTCTCTCTCTCTCTCTCTCTCTCTCTCTCTCCGTAAGTTAATCATCACAAATCGTTTCAGTTTTCGCATCTTCTCACTTAAATACTCACTCAAATTTGACTGGGAAGTATTAGGCAGCTGAATAATGGAAGCCAACATCTATGCAAGCAATTATACACACAACACAAGCTTAGGAGAATATATTATTAACACACCCGCAGGACTCAGCTGTAAGAGGGTTAAGTGTAGTGGCTGGTAGAGAGAGCGAAGGCGGACTGCAGAATGAGAGACAGCACTCCATAACTGGGTCAAGAGTAGATTTCATACGTTGCAAATCACTCTCTCACTCTCTCACACTCTTTTTATCTCTCAGCCTCTCTCTCGCAGTCTCTCTATTTCTCAGCCTCTCTCTCGCAGTCTCTCTATTTCTCAGCCTCTCTCTCTCTGTCTCTCTCGCACAGTCTTTTTATCTCTCAGCCTCTCTCACAGTTGCTCTATCTCTATTATTCAACCTCCTTCACATACTCAGTACCGTATCTCTGTCTCTTACTCTCCTTCACACAATCTCTCACCCCCTCTCTCCAATTTATCTCTCTCACCCTCTCTCACAATCTCTGTCTCTCCTAGATACTGAGACTGTGTGTGTGTGTGTGTGTGTGTGTGTGTGTGTGTGTGTGTGTGTGTGTGTGTGTGTGTGTGTGTGTGTGTGTGTGCGTGCTTCCGTGCTACGATGCTTCCCGTGTTACATGGAATACAGGATTAAGGAAAAGGTGTTGTGATGCCTAATAATCCACACAAACTCAGACGCCCCGCTGTGTTCTGCCAAAATATGCCCCTATCACACAACCAGCACTCCACCCCCGCACCAGATACAAACTAAATCTCTAAGGAAAAGGTGTTACGAAGCTCCTACGCCATTCTGAGTACGAGCCAGAGGAAGAGGCGTTCAAATACCTCGAAATCCGTGCAAGATGAGAGGCCTATTGTGTGCTGTCTAGATATGTCTGTTCTCCCACTTGACTGGCTTTCCCTGCCCTTAGTCTACATGATTGAAATTCTCACTGCGCACACACACACACACACACACACACACACACACACACACACACACACACACACACACTAAGGGTGCCACTTTCACTGCCCATCACTCCGACGCAACAACTGGGGTGGACTGAGAGACGTCGGCGGACAGCGTTGGTGTTATCGGGTGCAACAGAGCTGAATGTGTGTGTGTGTGTGTGTGTGTGTGTGTGTGTGTGTGTGTGTGTGTGTGTGTGTGTGTGTGTGTGTGTGTGTGTGTGTGTGCGTGTGCGTGCGTGCGATGTAACCTTCAAAGGGGTGGGGAAGGCGGACTGTGGTGAACAGACCAGAAAGGCATAGGAACGAGGCTAACCACAAACAGATTAACGAAGAAGAAGAAGAGGGAATGGAGAGAGAGAGAGAGAGAGAGAGAGAGAGAGAGAGAGAGAGAGAGAGAGAGAGAGAGAGAGATGAATGAAGACGTGATCAGATAGTCAGATGAATAAGGATGTGGAGAGATAGACTGACAATGAGGACGTGGGGAGACAGATCGTTAAATGATGACGTGAAGATAAATGACGAAGAGAGAAAGAAAGATAAGAAATCGTGGAGAGACAACAGATTAATGAAGATACTAAGACAGACAGACAGACAGAGACAGACAGAGACAGACAGAGACAGAGACAGACAGAAATGAGGATGTGATGGAACGTTGTGGTGTTGATGTGGTTGTGCTAGAAAGCGTAAGGAGCAGCTAGGGGAAGGTATGTGGAGGGAGGAAGGAAGGGAGGTAGGGGGAGGTATGTGGAGGGAGGAAGGAAGGGAGGTAGGGGGAGGTATGTGGAGGGAGGAAGGAAGGGAGGTAGGGGGAGGTATGTGGAGGGAGGAAGGAAGGGAGGTAGGGAGAGGGAGGGAAAGAGAGAAAGGAAGGAGGGGATATCAAAGGGGGGAAAGTGGAAATAGAAGTTGTAGGAGGAGAGAAGTGTGGAAGGGATGAAAGGAGGAAAGACAGGTTGGCAGAAGGGGAGAGAGACGAAGGAGGAATAGAGGGAGGGAGAAGAAAAGGGCGGAGAGACGGGGGGAGAGGAGAAAAAGGGGAAGGGAGAAGGAAGGAAGAGCTATGAGACAGGCAAAAGTTCCCCCAAAGTTAAGACAGAATCCCTACGCGATAAAATATAATATATAAAACAACACTTTGAAATTTAGGGCGCACACACACACACACACACACACACACACACACACACACACACACACACACACACACCAGCGCAGAAAATATGAGAAATGAAAGAGAAACTGTAGCAAATATATGGCACAATAGGGTAAATGCGGTGAGGGTGGGAGCTTTTACTCGATTTCACGGTGAGTCTGTGATGGATATTGTTTTTTTATTTCATACGCTGGTCCATATATATAATTCTCCTCTTAACTCCGACAGGGCGATGTGACGTGTGTTGTGGAGAGGATTTGGTCAGAGTCATCAGTGTCTATCCTGCATTATGTATTCATTTCCTACTCCCACTGCCACACCCACGCCCATTTCAGCAGTCAGCGTTATCAGTGTCTATCCTGCATCATTTATTCATTTCCTACTCCCACTGCCACACCCACGCCCACACCAGCAGACAGTCAGCGTTATCAGTGTCTATCCTGCATCATATATTCATTTCCTACTCCCAAGCCCACACCAGCAGACAGTCAGCGTTATCAGTGTCTATCCTGCATCATTTATTCATTCCCTACTCCCACTGCCACACCCACGCCCACACCAGCAGACAGTCAGCATTATCAGTATCTATCCTGCATCATTTATTCATTTCCTATTCCCACTGCCACACCCACGCCCACACCAGCAGACAGTCGACGTACACACACACACACACACACACACACACACACACACACACACACACACCAATAAAAACAAAACACAGGCACCGATATGTTTAGCTTAGGAAGGGGAACCAGAATTTCGAAGGCATGAGAAAAGTTATGTTCCACCTGCTTAAAACTGACTTATAAATTGCTTGCCGGGAGAACAGGGTTGAACCTTACCAAATTACTTATGATAACTTTTTCCTCTCTCGTAACTACACCTTTGTTTTATAGGGAAAATAAGTGACATGAAGGATTTTCCCTGTTTCTTGAGGTGCCAGTTTGGAGATGCGATTAAAAAGTCAGCTCTGTTTCAACCTACGACAGATCCCTAACCTTTTTCTTTCTTTTTTTTTTAGCTCATTCAACGGCCAGCAGTAGTCAGATTGGAGGGTTGATTTCGATAATAACCAAGGAGATTCATTCCTACATCACAGCACAGATTTAAATCGTGAGTCAAGATCCCACAAATGTAAACAAACTTACGACGCACCATACCGCTTGGGACTGCATTTATCACTATCTTTCTATTGCCAGACGCCTTAATCCCGTCAGAAGTGGCCACAAACAAATCACCTCCATGTCGCCCTGTCCTCCCACCATTTCACTGCCCTGCTCCCAGCTCACACCCCCCTGTCTCATATACCTCTGCACTCCATCCCTCCATCTCATCCTTGGCATCCCCCTCCCACTCCCCCAGCCACCTCACTCACATACACTCTTCTCGTCAGCTTCTCTCTCTCCATCCTCTCCACATGGCCAAACTGCATTTAATTCCTGTGAAATATTATCACGGAAATTCCCCACACGATATAGCCTTGATTTACTCTGAATATAGTTAACAATATCCAAGTGCCAGAAAGTATTAGAAGAGGTACTTTGAGATAGTTTGGCCACGTGAAAAGAACAGATTGGGAGAGACTGACTGGGAGAGTGTATGTGAGCGCTGTGAATGGGGGATGGGAGTGGGTAGACCAAGGATGAGATGGAGGGATGTGATAGAGAATGAGAGACTGACTAGGAGAGTGTGAGGTAGAAGGACGGGGAGTGTGGAGACCAACCGAGGATAAGATGGAAGGATGAGATGGAGAGAAAAGAGAATGAGAGACTAACTAGGAGAGTGTATGTGTGTGCAGTGAACGAAGGAAGGAAGTGGGAAGACAGGATGAGATGAAGGGATGGAAAAAATGAAGAATTAAGGGGTGACTAAGAGGGTGTATGAGTGATGTGCAGTGATGGGGCGTGGTGAGATGGAGGGACGGGAATGGCATTGTTAGGCCAAGGTAAAGTGAACGGAGTAAAGGAACTGAAGGTCTTGTATCTGAAATTCGTGAAGCAACATCCACGCTGAGTTGGCATTCTGTATATTGCAATTTATACTTACTGACAGCTGATTCTGCGGTGCTGAAGCCAGATGTTTTTGTATATATATCATGGAAAATTCTCCTCCCTGCTCCATGCCACTTCCATATGGCTTGGTTTGGGAGGGACTGTTCTTTACTTCGCCTCTCTTGCTTCCCTGTTCCGTATAATTCGTTCATTTTAACTTGGTGGAGCTTTTCGTCCTCTGGCACCCTATTTCCCGTAGCGCAGTGGCAGAGAAAGACAGTGCTACGACTCCACATCCTTTCCCTGCAACTTCTTCGTGACTAGTGCCCATATTCTAGTGTTTTTGCACCATATGTAAGTTGTAATCATCTCTTTCCAAATCAGCATTCAAGATGAGAGCAGTTTTACGCGTGGCTTAAGTGAACAGGGAGTATGTAGGCTTCTCTTTTGGGCACAAGAAATTAGCAAGCCTCTTATCTTTTTCGATTATGCAGGAGAAGGGTGGGGGCAGAAGGAAGGAGTCGAACATATGCTAGTTTTTGTGAAAGTATCTCGGCAAATTGCACTAACTTTACTCAGACTCTCTCGCAACCAGATAAGCGCTGCATCATATTCATTACCAACAGAACAAAGTTGAGGTGTTTTCCAATAATTTTTCCTAATGTCACAAAGAAATAATGGCCAAAATGGTATTCACTAACGTCACAGTTGTACTCTTCCATCAACACCTTCTCCTAATACTACTTTCTTTTCAAGTGGATGATCACACAGAAAGATCGTTCTTATCACACAAATAAATGGTCTTCCAGCATCAGGTTTTGGGCTAATCACTTCTGTCGCAAATGGATAATATGCGAGATCGTAATCGTTACTCTCAGGGCTGAGTTAATTCTTCCAGCAACATCTTCCTTAATAACACTTCCCTCACAAGTGGATAATCACAGAGAGGGTCGAATTTATCACTTGTCAACATCATTAATTTTCCTCTTACCACTTCCGTCACAAATGGATGATCACTAAGAACGATATATTGCAGCAACAATTTCTGTCGCATCTGTTATTAACTGGATCGAATTTGTCACTGTTAAGGCTCAGTTTAATAGTTTTCATGCTTAATTAGTCATTGTTTTTCGGTTTAAATGGCCAGATTTTAGCGTCCGCATCACATTACGAAAAACATGTACAATCACCATGATCTCAATCTAAACACTGATGGTCACGTGCATAAGGAGATGACACGATGTAGAAAGATAGGTAAGAGGTGCCAGTTACCTTATTCCCACTCCCTTTTCAAAATTCACATAATTCTTCTCCCTGTAAGACTGCGAATGAACTTGACTGAGTCCACTGATAAAATGGGCTAAACTCCTGATTTTTATTTAGTGGGAAAACACTCAAATACATTTTTAAAAAGTGTAAGTGGTTTTTGACGTGACAGCTTAATGAAAAAATGGGCCACAGGGATATTATTTCCCGCTGTCTCTTTATCTTTACACACCACAGCACGCCGCTCTCCTGTCTTCCTTCCATGCTGCACTAGGATCTCATTTTCATTGTGTGTGTGTGTGTGGGTGTGTGTGAGCTCGATCCAAATTGCCAGTGTAGTTTTGTTTTATATTTTATCATGTAAGGATTTTGCCTGTCTAAACTTCCAAGTAACTTTTACCTGTCTCATCTTTTTTCCTCCCTCCACCTCCACCCCTCTCTCTCTCTCTCTCCTCTTCCCCTCTCGTCCCCCGCCTCCCTCCCCTTTCCCCTTCCTCCCTCCTTCACTGATAACTCTCTCCACTTCCGCCCTTCTCCCTCCCTTCACTTTCCTCCTCATCCTACCCATCTCCATTTCCTGGCAATCCGTTCCCTCTCCTTCTCTCCTCCTACTCTTTCCTTCCCTCTCTCCTCCCTCTTCTCCTTCCCTCCTTCTCTCCCTCTTCTCCCTCCCTCCCTCCCTCACTCCCTCTTCTCCCCTCCCTCTTCTTTCTTCCCATCCTCGCCCTTCTTCCCTCTCTCTCCCTCTTCTTCCCCTTCTCTCTCCCTCTTCTCCTTTCCTCCCTATACCTCCCTCTTCATACCCCCACTTTTCTTCCCTAATTCCCTGCTCTTGTGGAAAATGAGATATCAATTTCAAAATAAAAATCGACATTGTGTTTTCCTGTCCCGTATTGGATTCGAAACCAGGTCCCTTGCTCCTCTTCTCCCTTCTCTCTCTCCCTCTTCTCCCTTCTCTCTCTCCCTCTTCTCCCTTCTCTCTCTCTCTCCCTCTTCTCCTTTCCTTCCTACCTACCTCCTTTCCTTCCTCCTCATCCTCCCCCTTGTCTTCCACCACCTGACTATCACCGCTATTTATATCAAGGTGTATTTTAGGTGATATAAGAGGCTTCGTAACAATCTTCCTTAGCGATTTAGTTTGCATAGTTAACATTGTTTTGTGTGCTATCCTCAAATCTACATAGTTTGCACCAGTAGCATCTCTCTATCTACCTATCTGTCTGTTTGTCTGTCCGTCTATCTATCTATCCATCCATCTATCTACAGTATTCATCCATCGCCAGACACCTTAATCCCGGAAGAGTATTCACAAACTAATTGCCTCCATGTCGCGCCATTAGGCTGTCCTCTCTCCAAATCACACACCCCTCCCTCATATAGGCTTACCACTTCACTCCAACCCTCCATCTCATCCTCGATCTCCCCCTTCCTTCTCCACCTCACTTTCGTGCGCTCTCCTTGTCAATCTCTCATTCTCTCCACTTGACCAAACCGTCCCTAGGTACTTCTGATCTCTAGCACACCCACAGCAACATCAATATCAAACAAAAAATTCAGGAGTAACATGCAGAATAGATCACTAAGGAAGAGGTGTTAGGGAATCCCCAGGCCATTCGCAGTATGACCACTCGCATCCTCGAACGGCGATTTCCCCTCCACCTCTCTCACATACACTCCCTTCGTCATTCTCTCGCTCTCCACCCTCTTCACATGGCCAAACCACCTCATTGTGTTTCTCCTAACGCTTCCTATCACATCCACATCCACACCACAATGCTCCTTCACTTTCTTATTTGTCAGTCTGTCTCTCCATGTGACTCCACATGCCCCTCTCAAATAACTCATTTCCACTAATCTCACACTTTATATATCAGACACAAAAATACAGCAACTGTAAAATGTAAAGTTTATTGTTATACATTTTGTACCATACAAAATTAGTTGCACTTGAAAGGTAGTTAAACCACTTCAGGTACAGTACTTTGTAAATTCCAAACCACTATGTTAAACTTATTCCGTCTTACTATAGTTCATCCACCTTAACCAACGGAGATTTTCGTCTTTTGGCAATTACTAAAACGTCACATCCGTACCACAGCACTTCTTCATAAACAGCACTATATTCATGTTAATCTTGCTGCAGCTTAACGGCAGAATAAAGCAATACTACAGCTCTACTGAATATCCCTTCCACAGCATTTCTCTGTGACACACTGTATATTCTTGTGGTAATCTCTTGCTACACTCAGCACTCAATACAGACAGGTGGCACTCTTAAGTCAGGTTAAAGCAGAGACAGTATTGGACCTATACTAACTTCTTTAGTACCGGCACTGTACATAACGGGAAAAATCACATACGGTAACATATAATTTCATACATTACAACACGGCTTATATGTGAATTGTAACATACTACTTGGTTCCTCAAAAGAAACCTTTTGAAAGTACATAATGTACATGACTTTTTACCTTAACTTGGCCCAGATTTCGTCCATTTGCAGCTTATTTCATATTGCTCAATGGCAGAATAAGGCAATACTATGGCTCACTATCCTTTCCATAGCACCACTTTGTAGCTATCTCTTTTTACTCTACTGTGGTCTAAAACTGCCTTCTCATTACTCTGAATGCTACGTGGTGACAACAGATTAACGTAAGAATATCGGTCTAGTCATGAAGGGGTGTTGTTGAAAGGATGCATGTTGCAGTAAAATCATTTTCTGCAACTGAGCTATATACAATAAACTGCAAAAGGACAAAAATCTGGGTAAAGTTAGGGTAAAAGTAGTACTATATAACATCATATTCTAGTGTTAATCTACTGTTATAACTGAGCATTCATGATGGAGAGATGGCATTTTCATGCCAAGTTAGAATGATGAGAGTACTGCATCTGTGCATGTAGGCTAAGGTAGCATTTCATGTGCTCACAACCATACATCAAGGTTTCATTTTTTGCATGATTGACTGATAGGTATATTGAACGTTAAATTTTGTTTAATCAGCACTAGCACACTTCAAATGTTGTGGTTATCAAAGTACGTACTGTATATTCTCCTCCACTCACACTGTTACACATTTTATTACACATCAAATACCTTTTTTCTCCCAACAGTCTCCAGCAACTGCTGTAAAGCATTTACCGGGTAGCTGCTTTTGGCACTTTGTTTAGCTTCCAGCACACTGAAAATATCAGCTGTACCATGGCCGACACCAATGCAGGTATTTCTTACGAAAAAAAACATGGTGTCAATTTTATATATAGTATGCTATGTATATATTCTTCACATAATGTTTGGAATGTGGGCAGGAAGACAGCAATTGTAACTAAAGCACATGAAGTGCATGCATTTTTGAATCCTTTTAAAATTTATTCTTGCTTAACACCAGATGATTTAGCCCCTTTGTATCCAGGTGATGTCCTTGAAGTATATTCCTGCTGCTCCCACATGATTTTGCTCATATTAAGAAAGTTTCTCATATTTAAGGATATCATTAATGATTAGGTGGATGTGCAGTGCGTCCCTGCGTCCAAGGCCTGGAGGGGCTGGGTTTACAATGGAAGAGTTGAGAGGTAGGATGGGACTGGAGTGTATTGGTGTTGTGATGAGGAGAGGTAGATTGACATGGTTTGGACATGTGGAGAGGATAGAGGATGATAATTGGGTGAGGAAGGTGAGAAGTGTTAATATTTGGGGTGGGGTTATGAGGGGTAGACCGAGAAAGACATGGGACGAGGTCATTAAGTGTGACCTTAGGGTTAAGGGACTGAACAGGGAGGCTGCAATGGATCGTGCAGCGTGGACAGCCACCATTAGGTGACCAAGGCCGACACATGCAAGCATGTTGGAGCCTTTAAAAACGAAAAACAAATTAATGCTACATCTAACCCCTTCAGTTCAAAAAGTTCATCCTAAGCTTCATAAAATTGTCAGATGGCATGAGTAAAGTAGAAAAATACAATCCAGTCTCAATGGGTTAATTCAGATAAATAATACAAATGTCTTTCCAATGGACTAGAAACCAATCCATTAACCCTTTCAATATGATTACTTAGCTTAGAAGAGTCTCCCTCAGGCTGAAGGAAATACAAATACTGTACTTTCATATAACCCCTTCACCCCAAGAATGTCTTTTTTTACTCTAACACCACAGCAGTTCTTATTCAACACAGGAAAAAATACTAATATTGTATTTATGTACAGGTTTCACAGTGGCTGGTTTCCATATACATGATATGTGTGGACAGCTCTACTGTTTTATGGGTCATGAAGGGAACTGAACTGTAATGCCAAGAAAAGTAAGGTTTCATAAGTGGAGGAGTCTTTACCCCAATATCATGCTTCACACACACAGGTATGGATGTGGAAAGTTTTTGTGTGTAGATCTTAGGTGTATGTTCAGATCTGTACCAACTAATCTGCAACGTCAAGAAATGTAAATGTTTTTAACTGTAGAAGTGATTTACCCCAACATCATGCTTCATACACACAGAGGTATGGGTGCGGTATGTCTATGTGTGGATTCTAATTGCATGTTCAAATCGGTGTTATTGGAGTGGCATGTTTGCGGGGGCTAAACTGTGAGCACTGTGAACTACAGTACATGAAATGAATACATCATAAACAACCCATAATGAAAATAATACATATAATTCATTCCAGTACTACAGTGCATTAAACTTGACTCAGATCTATAACAGGTAGTTCCATACCTTGCTTTAACATTCAGAAGATGCATACCCTAATTCTATACCATACTGCATACAGTACTTACAAATAAATAGGTCAAAGTAATTTTCTAACTACTGATATTAATTAGATCTCTTAAGATTAGTCTTCATAACTAACCACCAAAAACTGGATTTCACTCCTTAGGCCTCAAACACAACATTCTGACTTCATACAGGCCTTTAGGAAAATTAGGTTGTTTTGTATTTTTCAGCACTTTTAAACCAGCATCCTTAATTATTTTCAACAGATGGCACTCTGGTCTGGTAACAGAGGAATCCAGTTCATCCAGCTCCACTACTCCCGAAGAGGTAACGTTTTCTTTAACCACAATCACTCCATTTGGTTTTAATCCCTTTCCCATCCTGTGGAAGAAATGTTCAAGGTCTTTATCAGTCAGATGGCCCAACACCCACTGGCACCAGATTACATCATATGTGTCAGGATCTGGTGAGAAGTGTTGCAGACCCATACATAAAAAGTTACCAATCTTCTTGGAGTCCTTAAATATCTCTTTTGCTCTTTCAATAAAAACTGGACACTGTTCAACAAGATCAACTTTTCCAAAATGTTTCTGCAATAGATTTTTGGTGATCCTCCCGATCCCAGCTCCACAATCTACAGCACGACCATGACCAGGTGGATTCTTCATCTGAAAAAGACTTTTCAGGTAGATATCTGATGCACAAATATCTGGCCTGTTGATATGGGCAAATCCACCTAGCATTCCATTGACAGTAGCAGGTATTTTCTCCCAGTAAGCTGCAGCATCCTCATAAAATGCTGGGTCTTCCTGAAGCTTCATAATCTTCTGAAGTAAGTCTTCTTCTCCCTCTTCCTCTGTCTCAACCTCTTTGTCACTTGGCATTTCAGGTGTCTGGCTTGTCTCTTCTAGGTCCCCCATGACTGAAATAGACAAGTAACCAAGTAATTTCCTGAAGAAATCTTAGATCTGCAAAATGAATGGACCAGTTACTTAATTTTCCTATGTAAACTGTAGTCCTGGCAGGAACAGGATGTGAGAAAGATGTCATCATATCATATAGGAGTTTACAAGTAATCTCTGAACTGAGAAACCACTAACACAAATTTTTTCTTACGTATGTGAGATCATCCAGTGTTAGTTACCATAAGGATTCATAATAAAGGAAGATCATGCCATGTGTTAAGAGGCATAATGTAAAGAAAATACTACCATATGCCACCTTTAAGACTTAGCCTAGAACCGACATACCTCAGTCTTCAGTGCTACCTTATGTTGTAATACAAACTTAGAGTAATACCAGAATGTGAAGTCAGTCACAAAGATCTACAGAAAAAGTGTAGAACTTTGGTTGCCACCAAACTGGCCAGCTACCTGTATGTGATGTGTTCTACAAATGGGCAAAATTTTGGGCAATTTGTGTTAAAGATATATAATTTTGATTTCCTGAGGTGAAAGAAGGAATACTGAAGAATTAACACCAAGTCATAATATGGCTACATGGCCAAGGCACTATAGGAGGGAAAATAAAGGCCGGATGAAACACGGAAATATCAAGGAGAGATATTGGTAAGACAAAAGACAGAAGAGAGCAGTAAGGAATGAAGAACAAGAGACAAAAAGACCCCTTTTAGTCATCTCTTTCAAGCAGGGATACTGGGGAAGTATTCTTTCCCCTCCCCTCTCCCCAGGGGCATTCCTAAAGGGAGGAGAGGTTTTCATGTGGTGGCATTGATATAACAAGGGCCCCACAACATCCCCCAGTTCACTCCCCGTCCTCCACAGGGGTAGCTAGCAGCAGGGGATAATTCCAGCCTGCAGTCCACAGAGTTCACGTCCAAATAAGCCAGAGGTTGGAAAATGTTAGAAACGTAAAGAAAAACGTTGAGTAACCATTGATATACAAGTACCTAGATGCGAAGACAACTCGCTCACCTATCCTGGCTGTGGGTATGAAGGGAGGCGGTTAAGTCTATGGTCAATTTTTACACGTTAAGTCTATTATTCTCTCAGCCTTTTGTCATCAATATCTCCCTCCATTCACGTGCTGGTGGAGGCTGGCTAGTAGAGTTGCCAAATCCTAAGGTATTGCTAAAAGTTAATAAAAACAGCTATAATGCCATTCAGTACAGAAAAAAAATTGCTTAAAAAACTACTAAGCATCATCACTTATGGTTAATAGTTTATAAAAATATATAGAATACCATTAGATACCCTGTCCTTGAGGGCTATAAGTAGGCTTTAAATAGAAATGAATACCTCTCAATTTAGCAAAAAAAAAAGCTTTAATTGGCAACTCTGTTTGGCTGAGAAACATCAACAAAACACAGCTGACTTGGGCCATATTCTTTTTAAAAACCACAGTACTAAAATATGGATGAGAAAAATATATTCATTTGCACTACATAGCTTCATTCTAACGCAAAATTGAATAGCATCTGAATTTTGGAAGCTTAAAATATTGTTCAATCTGTTTTCTAAAGACAACGCTCTCCAGAATATTCTTGGAACCGCAGGAAAACAACAAACCTCATCCCGGAGTTGATTTATAAGTTTGAGGAGAAAATCAAGTTATGTCAGTCAGTTCTTTACAGTAAGTAATTATGTACAAGAGATGGGCGTTGCGTAAGTCAAGAATTACTTAGATCTGGGACGAAATATGGCTTTTAAAATCCATATAAAATCTTGCATGATTTTGCTCTTGCTCCTGACAGAGTACGTCATATATTTTATTTGTGGTGGAGAGGGACGCCTTCATGTGGTGGCACCGATATGGCCGTGCAAATGCCCTTCAATCCCTTCCCTGCACCTCGAAAGGAGGGTGATGATCTGCAAGAGGAGGACAACTTCAGCCAGCAGTCCACCGGGTTCACGCTCAGACGAGTCGGGTTCCACGTACAATATTACTATTATGCCATTTATTTTAACCGGTTTAGGAATATGTGGTAGGGAAGGGGATAATAAAGGCTATCAAATCCATCCAGTTCAAAAAGTCTCTCCTGAGCTGATGTTTAATAAAGTTGTCAGAAGATAGTCTATCGATCTATCTATCTATCTATAGCCCGACGCCCTAATCCCGCAAAGGGTGGCCGCAGACAAAATAAAAAAAGAAAAAATGATTACAAAGCCTTAACACCAGATTTCCAAAAAATAATAGTAGGAATCAGTATAATGCAGACTTGTAAGTTAACTCTCTTCTGTGGCATTTCTCCCAGAAGTTGAAAAAGAAACTATTTTGGAGTTTTTACTGAGTGTCTGCAGTGCTGGTTAATTATTTCCATATACAAAGTTGTGTTTAGATGTTAAGTGATGCAACCATTTCACCTGAATGATGTAGTCAGCTTGGGAGACTTCAGATCTTAGGAGTTAAGATCATTACATGTACACTATCTATCTATCTATTGCCAGACACCATAATCCCATAAGGGGTGGCCATTTGACTTTGAGTTACATGTTTTACGGGGAGGGGCACTAACCCTCCACCAACCCACTTGATTACATGTACACTTACACCAAAGAGTATCGGGGCACCCTTGATGCAAAGCAGTTTGAGACACCGGACAGTGGCTGCTGGGAACTGAACAATGATTTTTTCCCCACGCTGATAAACTTGCTGTCTCAGGGATGCGATATATGGCTTGTTTATGACATTTTTTAGTTCATATTGTTAGCAAAGCGGTCACAAATAAATCTTACCGAGAATTCACGAGCTATAATGGTCATTTTGGATATCATCGTACCGTACCTGTGTGATACTTTTTGGTGTGATTGTACCCTTCATTAACTGATATAGCTCATAGGGATTCTTATCTGAATAAATCATCTGACAGTAGGAAGAATAGAGTAGAAAATACAGCATTGGATTGAAGGGGTAGCTTTTAAGTTCGTATATGCTATAATTTTAAATTTTGCAAAGTTTTTCTGTCAGTTTCTGATGCCATCTTTTATCCTGGACACTCCCCGACAGAGGGTGACCATGACAAGTATGTCCAGGATATTTCTGTGCATTTTGTACTCTACTGCCTCTCTTTACGATTGTTAATGATTAAGAATGGAGAGTTGGGGATGATTTTTCCCTGCCAGCCTTCCTTTTTTGTGCTCAGTCTTATGCAGAATATGGCTGGCAGTATTCTTTTCCCTTACTTAGGAATTGGTTATGAGGTTACCGTCTGTTGTACTATGTAGATGGTTTCTTTGGGTGGGAAAAAAAGGCCAGGAGGAGGATGTACCTGACTGTACGCATCTAATCCATTCTCAGCCATCTGTATTTTGTCTGCATACATTTACCCTACTTAAGCAACGTTGGGTCTGGTTAGTACTTGGATGGGTGACCGCCTAGGAACACCAGATGCTGTTGGCATCCCTACGTCAAGTGGGGTTGGAGAGTGCCCCTCCCTGTAAAACAATTAACGCTAAGCCCTTGGCCACCCCGTTTGGGATACATGGCGTCTGGCAATGAAGTTTGAGCCTCCTCCTCACTGTCCTTTGTCCACACATCTATCCCAGCTGAGCATGTTTTTTTTCCTTCCCTTTCCACAACAGGGGTGAGGTGAGCAGGTTGCATGATGAGGGACAGTACCTCCAAGCAGTAGAGGTAAAGTTTCACCATCTGCCTTGTTCTGTTATTATATTTTGTTCACTGTAACTACCGGTACGTGTAAAATTGCCATCTTTTTTTAATGTTGATGTGTTACCGTATAAGAGATTAACACTAAAATATGATATTGGTCTCAGAAAAGTGCCATGGAAAGGATGCTGAATTATTGTACTGGATATTGTCCGTTTCTGCCATTTAACTACATGAAATAAGCTACAGAGGGACAAAAAATGCCACCCATACAGTGAATGAACTACTCTACAGTAGTGGTAATAGTAGTTGTAACCCCAGACCCAGCAGAATGTGATCCTGGTGAACTGCTGGCCAAAGCTGCCCTTCGTCTGCAGTCCATCATCATCTTTCGAGGGACAACAAAGAGACTGAGGCATAACGCTATAACCAGGCAGCTCCATACCAGTGCTATAACGGCATCCATGTCCAGTACCAAAAATTACTGTTGTATAAAACTGAACTTAGTAGCATTCACATTGTAGCTCATATCCTTATTTATTTCAGCTGATCACAGCAGAAATCAAGACAAGCCCAGAAAACCCTGAGCTGTTTCTCTTGCGAGCCCAGACATTGTTGAAGCTTGAAAAATTTAAAGGTATTTTATCAGTGTTTTATTGTGTTTAATCATCTCAACTCATTTGGCTTTTTTTCTTATCACTTTCACTAGACTTGTTATTTTTTTAAGCACTGATATTGAATGACTTATTTCCTACAATCCCATAATGTACCTTAATAGTTCTCTTTTAGGTGTTCTGTTTGCTGTTAAGTCAATGGAAAATCCCCAAAATATTGCCACTTTAAGTCTGATTGCTACAGTACCTTTCAAGTTGGTACGCCCATTTTCTCCAATTTACAACACAACACTACCAGGTTCTATGGAAGAAGTACCCAGTTTGGTGTTTTCTAATAATCACTTATGTATAATGACTGGATATGTTAGAAATGTCCCAACTACACATGTTAATCCTCTCTTGATTGTGTCTTCTCTAGTATTTTATCGCAGTTAAGCGTAAGGTGGATGTTTCATGCTTGTCGGGTGGAGTCAGGATTCTGGGGGCTTGCATAGTGAATGAATGAGTGTGTGGCTCTTTTAATTGGGCAGATTTTTGGTTAGTGTCACCTTCTTTCAGGTTTTCTTGCTCTCTGGACCTTACTTTGCTCCATCCTCAGGTGGGAAAAAAGAGATCAAGATGAAAATGATTATGTTAAGCTGAGAGTGAGCAGTAGAAGTTTTCGAATTGTTAAGCCCTTCATATTGATGACATAAGCATATTTAAATTCATTATAGCTAACTTTTCTTGGTTTTATTTAGTTTAAGTTGAAAAGTCATGCTGTGAGGGAGCTATTGGAGACTTCAGAGTTAAGAAAGTGTATGAAGGTAACAAGAATATATTAAAACAGTACATACCGGTATATTGAAGGGTTAACACTGTCAGTATTAATCCTTTTATGGTCAAGACAGATCAGGTATTCTACCCGCAATAATACCAGATGATTTAATTCTGCTGAGAGGGAGTCTGAGGAACCAGAGTGGTGTCGAGTATCTCTTTAAATTTTGGTGTTTTTGCAGAGGCAAAGAGTGACGCAGCGAAGGCAGTGGAGCTTGGAGGTGGCTGGGAGGCCCACATGGTTCATGGGAAGGCACTCTTCAACCTCGGTCAATACGTAGAGTCTCTTGACACATTCACCAAAGGCAAGGCAAAGGCAGGTTAGTATTGTGAATCTTGAGAATGGTATGTTATTTGAATATGACTGCATGCATACACATAAACACATACCAACATACATGGGATTATGGTGTATAAGACACTGGACCCAAGTCTGTGATCCACATATGAGTTTGCCCATGAATTTGATTCCAGTGTGTATGTGTTGTGGTTAAAATATGGCTCTACCTTGTCAAGTGTTGGACAAGGCACACATTAGTGAAATAACTTCAAGGATTTGAAGCCCAATTAGGTAAATATTAGATGATCTGTCCTCATGTAAGTGTGTCTCGTAGCAAGGCTTGATAGTGTGTTGGTGCTTTTCAGGAACAGTTGTGGTAGGCCAAACCTTAAGTTATGGTGCATTCATTGTTGCATACACCTACCTGTTGAGCATGTTTTATTTTATGTATTCTTTCTACCCCCAGACATCTTCAATCAGCTACTGATAGTTATTCAAACTGAAGAGGGTAATGATAGTCTTCATTAACTTTATCACCAGATTGAAGGAGCTAGGAGTTAAATAAGAATATTCCCTCACACTCAACTCAATAAAGTACTCTAAAAAAAATTATTATTATATATTTTACTTGGCAGGATCAAGGATTGGACAGCTTGACCAGTTTGGGCAGTGGACAACGTGGTGTGAGGAACGCATAAAAAAGTTAGGGCTGACTGATACCTTACAAAAACCAGGTGAGTAGTACAGTGCTGGAGAGGGATGCTTCTCAAGTGATAGCATCTGTATCACCAGCCAGCTCAGCTACACTATTACCTGGGGCTGTTCGGCCAGACTGCCTGAGGAACAACTACTACACTATTTCTTGTATATGACAAATATTAATAGTTCTCCCATTTATGCTTTCTCTTTCATCACTTTCTGGACCCCGCTTCTCCCCATCCGTAGGTGGGAAAAAGAAGTCATGATAATGATGATGATTAATAGTCACAGTCCAATACCAGGGAAGTACTGTATCTTCCAGTTTCTGTAGATAGAAAAGTTTGATTCTTACTACTGGTATTTCAGCATCCCATTACATGTTTTATAATAGCCTACGAACCCAGTTATAGTAATTTCACTCTAACTTGGTCTAAAATTGCAATATCTACTGTACATCATGAATGTTGATTTGTAACAACAGATTGACACTAGAATATGATGCTCTTTGTGAAGGAGTGCAATAGAAAGGATGTAGAGTTGCAGTATTGATGTATTACATCACAAGTATGGGAAATAAGCTGCAAAAGGAGGAAAATCTCTGCCAAGTTAGTGTAAAATGAGAGTGAAGAAATAAATTCTTATATTCCTATACTGTTGGCAGGAGGAAACAGTATGGATCAAGGTGCACAGAATGCGGCCAATGCAATGCCAGTCCCTAAGATCAAACATGATTGGTACCAGACTGAGACTCATGTTGTCCTCACCATCCTAGTCAAGAACCAGAAGAAGGAAGATGTCAAAGTGGAGTTTACAGATACAACCGTAAGTAGCTGTCGGCTGCTTTCGGGGATTCTTTTGTGCCATGTTGATTAATCAGTAACATATCAGTATACTTATAGTGTGTGGTATGACTGGTATTAACAAATCAATGTGCAGTGACATTATTACAGTAGTATATGTCATTTGATACGAACTTCAGCATGTAGCTAGAACTTCAGCATGTGGGTAGTAAAAATTATGTACATCGGTGTGTTTAATTCCAGTGCATATGCCAATGTAATGTAGCTAAAGTTTATTTACATAGAAATATAAGAGCCATGTGAGGTTGATAAATGTATGTGGTATGGCATCATGTCCATGGAGTTTGAGTGATGCACAGTTGTTATACAATGTAATTTATCAACAGAAATATGAAAACTGGGAGAAAATTTGCGTCTTACTGTGGAAAGGAAAACTAGGGAGGGGGAGGTACAAGACTGGCTTTTTTCCTCATGGTAACCAAAGTTGAGGATGTGTATGTTTAGTCATATTAGATTTTACGTCGTATCTTCCTTAAAGCCGTTACGTGATGTCAATGGTAGTGTAAGTAAGGCAAAATAATAGCAGTTTTTATCTTATTAAGTACTGCTTTACTGTCCACAAGGTGAGTGTGAGAGCACCTCTCCCATCAGGATCGGAATACAGTCTGGAACTGGACCTTTGCCACCCTATCAACCCAGACCAATCAGACTTCAAGGTTGTCCCATCGAAGGTGAGTTAACAACACTCATCGTGTAATATCCACCTCTAACACACCTCTTGTATGTCTGCAACCTTGCCACACTTGTATCTATCAATAGCCAGGTGCCATAATCCCAGAAGGGGCGACCACAGCATAATCACTGCCATGTCATCCTGTCATCCATCATCTCTCAAACCCACCCACTCTCATATACACTACCTGTCCTTTCCATCCTCCATCTCATCCTTGATCTCCCCATCCCATCCTTTCTACAGTCACATAGACTCTCGTAGCCAGTCTCTCGTTTTCCCTGCTCTCCACATGGCCAAACCCTCTAAAGGTAGCTTTCCTAATGGTTTCTGACGCATCCACAGCAACGCCACAGCACTCTTTCACTTCTGCAGTTTGTTGATAAATTTCTGTGCTGTTTCATCATTCTAGAGAAAATTGTGATAGTTTGGAGCAAATCATTATCCCCTTTTTACTCTAACCTGGTCTAAACTTGTCATCTCCAGCTTGAATGCTGAGTTGTAACTCTGGTTTCACACAAGAATATAATGCTAGTCATGAAGAAGTGATGTGGAAAGGTTGTAAAGCACCATATTTTCTGTCACAAAACTACTTGAAGTAAACTACAAAAGGATAAAATTATGGACCAAGTAAAATTGAAAGAAGTTAAACGTACACTGTAGACTGCTTGTACGCTGTTACTGACAGAAACATTTTAACAGATAGAGGTAAAGATGAAGAAGGTGGATGGCTTACGGTGGAGCTCACTGGAGGGAGATGGAACAGCGCCATCCATTAAAGCTGCTATGTCAGGTAACTCCATGCATTTTTCTCCCTAACTTATGAAAAGCAACAAAACAATGTTGGTGAGGTAGAGACAAGATTCCGAAAGATGAAATGATGTGTGAAGGATTGTGTTACCCATTTCCCTTGAATGCTCTCTTGTTATTTGTTTGTGGATCCTGCATCATCCATGATAAAGGTATGAGGAAGGTTGAGATGATGATGATGATGATGATGAGGTAACAGGGGCACCATAGTAGGTTCACTTCTTCCTATGATTTGGTTATGTTGTTACCACCCAGTTTTAAACCATTAGCCTTGTCATTCAGTGGAGAGCTTCCTGAAGTGGAAAGGAGGAATTAAAAATGACAGAAGGGTTTGGGAAAAATGATAAAGGTAAAGGAAGAAATAGCTAACAGTACATCAAGTGTGTGGACAGTTCAGTATCACAATGGGTACAAGGGTATTAGCACTCAGTTGGTGAGATGTAAAGATGTCTTAGTATGGTTGTTAGGTCTGTAGGAACAGACTGTCTAATTTCTGCTCAGATTTAGATATTGAAAAGGCCCTCATTAGGTAATATGGACTTTATATAAACGTATAGGATTAAATTCAACAGTTTGGTATGATGAGGATTGGAGATGCATCAGAATTTCACACCTCTGTCATATAGCTAAGGTCATATCAGTTAATTTGCCACACAGAATAAATTAAAGTTATATTTTCAGGAGATTCATCAAGGATGGAAAACACACCATCTTATCCAACATCTGCCACTAAGAAGCACGACTGGAACAAACTGGAGGCAGAGGTGAAGAAGGAGGAAGAGGAGGAGAAACTAGAGGGAGATGCAGCGCTAAATCAACTCTTCCAGAAAATATATGGAGAGGGATCCGAAGAGACAAGGCGTGCTATGAACAAATCATTTGTGAGTTAATTCGATGTTTGTACAGTCAAACTGGGTGCTGAAGAGGAATGTCTTTATGTGGTGGCCGTGATATGACCAGCTGTTCAAGCTGTCTGGGCATGTTCGTCACTTTCCTCTCTGATGCACCATGTCAGAGAGAATCATCTGTTGGCAGAGCAACATCCAGGCTTTTCTTAGTTTAGGAAGATTAGCCAGCAGAGGGAAGTGAAAAGTAGAGGAAGATTAGCCAGTAGAGGGAAGTGAAATAATATGTACAGAAACCTACCAAGTCTTTCTCAGCGTAGGAATGTTAGCCAACCAGGGAAAGTGGGTAGAAGAGGTGAAATATTAGATGAACTTTTGTCCTTGTCTGCATCTCCCATTTGCTTTCCCAGTTTTGCCACAATTCCCCATCATTGTCTCACTGTGTGCATTTTTTTTACTGTTGTATACTCCCTTCCACATCTGTCCACTACTCCAGTTCATTCTCTGTCATGTATACTCCACACCAACCATCTTCACATGTACATTTATGCCTGTATCATCCTTTGGTTTATTATGACAGTACTGTAATATGAAAAGATACTTTGACATTTGGCTGTCCATTAATTTCTCAATTATTCTTACATGTTAGTTAGCAGTAAGAGTTTGAAAGTGGCAGGCTAAAATGGTGAATGAATAATTGAATATGGTAAATAAGTATGTAAGAATGTATGGTGTGGAAATTGATTGGGTGGCAGGAGGTGTGGCAGGCCAAGAAGAAGGTGAATGAATATGGTAGTGTCTAAAAAAGTGAGGTATGATGATTATCTTATATCACTGTGTATCCACAGATGGAGTCAGGGGGAACTGTGTTAAGTACCAACTGGCAAGAAGTTGCTGGCAAGAAGGTGGAAGTGAAGCCACCTGATGGTATGGAGTATAAGAAATGGAGTAACTAGACCTGTGCAGATGCTGAAGAAAGAGGACCCCATCAGCTTTCTTAGCACAAGCTATCACCATTGATTTTTCTTCTTAGTTGTTACTTGTATTGTGTTGAGGCTTGAGAACGACAGGTTTGTTTTTGGGGTTAACTTTGATTTCATTACTTCCCAAGCTGCCATATACTGTTATAAGATATTGGTATAAATTTTTTCTTTAAGCTGCATAACTTAAAATGAAAATTACTCCTTGCAGTATTAATGACAATACATTAGGAAAAATATCTAATAACTAAAACTTCCATTCTATAGGATATGTGATTTAACAGCATAACCTTGACACTTATCCCCTTTAACTGGAAAATGTCATTCGTATCTCATTCATGCCACTTTCACAGGCCGTTATTCAGTTTAGAAGAGAGCTTTTGTGTTGGAGTAAACCCTTCAGTATGGTTGGTCTCACATAAGATGAATAAAATTGTCTGGAAGTAGCAAGAAGACATAAAAAGTACATCATCGGATTCACTGAAGTGTTGAAATTGTTGGTCCAGGCTCATCTGAACATGAAGTTGGTGGACTGTTAGCTAAAGCTGCCTGTGTCTTGCAGTTCATTATCCTCTTTTGGGGGGATAGAACTGAGGAACGTTTATATAGCTGGGTAGCTCCACTGCCTGGTTATATCAGTGCTGCTGCTTGCAGTCCATCATCCTGCTTTTGGAGGGATAGGAAATTGATGGGCATTTATATAGCTGGGTAGCTTTACTTCCCAGTATTATCAGTGCCACCACTTGAAGGCATCTCTCTATAACACTTTACAATGATGACAATATGAAATAGCTGCTGAAAAATTCAGGCGGTGTTACCAGGAATGAACTTGAGGATGATGTTATTCCAAATAGTCATCTGATGTGTTGCCTTTATAGACTGTTTTATGCACCAAATAAAATGATACTTTTGCATTTTTTATTTTTTTGTCCTCCATTGAAACTTTAAGGCCATTATATGTCTTGACATTTCATAGGCCACGAGTTTGTAATGTATGCGTGTGCGTGAGTGTGTGTGTGTGGAAAACTTATAGTTGTACGGAAATCCATAGGTGTGAGAAAGGTCTGGCTGGTGATGATGATGACTGATGAAAAATATTGTGACATAACTCAAGTTTGTTTATAGCCAGGTGCCGTAATACCGGAAGGAGTAGCCATGATCAAATTGTCTCCATGCAACCATGTCCTCTGCTACCAGCCTGCCCTCTCTTCAGCCCACATACCTCTTAGTCATGTATGTAGCTTCAGAATAAGGTATCTGGCTATAAAATTCAAAAGTTTTTCTTTGTCACCATCCAGCAATCACTATGATCATTATGGTGTCAGCTGTAAATGACCTAGGAAAGGAGGAGGTGTTTATAGTTGATCGTACTGTCAGTGAGTGTGTGAGTAAAAGGAATGGAGGGTGATCATGCTGGAGAACTGACAGTGGATCAAGTTGGTTGGGAGAATTTTGTACAGAGGAGTAAATGACGACTTTGGCACCTTTTGTTTTCTTCCTGATGAAGTAATAGTCATTGGACTGACTCATACCATTAGATATTACGAAGCATGTAAGTGTGGATGTATATATCTGTGGGATGGAGCCAAGATTCCAGGGGCATCAATGTTCAATGAAGGAGAGAATCGTCTATTTGACTGGGTAGATGTCTATTTTCTGTTAGGTGTTTATTTGCTATCTGATCCTACCTCACCCCACCCTTAAAGGGAAAAGAGGTCTGCATATTGATAATGGTGTTGATGATGATACCGAGTCTAATTAGCAACGGCTTGTTCAGCCCATATATATTGCTGAAGTTCACTTACAACAATGCTCTATGTTTATCCTAACAATTGCTGTTATGGCCCAAGCTCATCTGGATATGAACCTGGTGGACTGCAGGTTTAAGTTTCATTTTTTCCTGCAGTTCATCCTCCTCCTTTGAATGGAGAGGGTGGAAAATGTTAATAACCAGGCAGTAGGTTCAAGTGGTGCCATCAGGCCTATCATTTAGTTGTTGCAGTTAGCAGATGCAACCGAGGGCTAATCTGGACATAAAACCAGTGGACCACAGCAAACTACTATTGCAGCCCACCATCTTTCTATCAGAAGGTGTGAGGAAGTTGATCAGGAGGTGTGAGGGAGTTGATCAGGAAGTGCAAGGGAGATGAAGGACGTTTGTGTATCTAGGCAGGTCCTCTGTCCAGGTACATTAGCACCACTGTGGAAAGTGTCCTGCTCAGGCACAAAGAGTTAATGTCTTCATCTGTCAAGCACCATTGATACTACACCCTTCACTATCGTCAATTTGTTTTCATCCGAGGAAACTGGGCAGCTCTCACAAATTAATGCTAAGTTGTGGTTAGATAAATTTGCTAAGCTTTAGTTATGAGGTAAGAATTAGACTACTTGGTTTATAGTCAAGTTTTCTCATCAGTTTGACTACTCCTGGCCATCAACTGAGCTAAAAGGTAGGATCTTTGTCAGACGAGAGTAAATGTACCATGGAAGTAGTAACTGTAACACCAGGCTCATCAGAACATGAACAAAGTGAACTGCAAGGTGAAATTGCCCTTCTCCCATAGTCCAACATTTTCCTTTGGGGAGGCAGGGAGAGAACTGAGGGACATTTGCATAATCAGGCTGTGAATCCAGTAAGTTATATTGGTTCCACCCGAGAAGGCATCCATCTCCAGCATCATCATCAGGAGTTAGGGCCTTATTGAGGGAAATTTTAACTGTTCAAATAATTATCGACACATTCGGCAATTCCCTATATAGCCTATTCGCATTAACTTGGTCCAGATTTTTCTCTTTTGCATCAACACCACCACCACCACCACCATCATTATCACAGCATTTTAATCCCATCATCATCATCATCGTCGTCATCACCATCATCATCACCATAGCTCCATTACCTGTCATCATCATCATCATCACATTGCTCTATTACTGATCATCATCGTCGTCGTCATCGGCAGCAGCAGCATTAAACAAGGAGATATTCATCATCATCATCATCATCATCATCATCATCATCATCATCATGGTCACAGTCACCTTAGCATCATCATGAACGTGATTATGAAGATGATCATCATCACAAGTAACAAAATTAGCCCCTTCTTCCATTATCATCAGTAAAATCGATATTTTCCTCCTATCCTTATCTTCATCACCATCATATCAGTAACATATATTAGCTTCCTCTTCCATCATTATCATCATCACCAGCATCATCGGATTAAAAGAAGAGGAGGGGAAGAATCGTCCCAAGTCTACCATACATTCAAAATTAATACCGATCACTAAACTTCTAGAGCAACTTGAACCATTGAATTATTATTATTATTTTGTTACGTTTATAGATGGACAAAAATGGCAATGCGAGTCTGAACATCGGGGGATATATATTGTCTTCAGTCTTGGCGCCAAAAATGACTTCCCGACCGAAGTTCCCGTCAGCCAGAAGTCATTTCGGAGATGACACAGGTGGTGGACGGGCGTGTGGGTTTCTCTGCTCCATGTATCGACCAAAGTCTAAGGTGTGTGAGAATATTCAGCACTGTAACGGCAATATATGTATGTAATTACCTGTTAGGATTCTAGATTTATTACTGAGACTCGTTACTTTCCTTGACATATGGCTTCCTATAAGTGTTTTCTCGCCATAATCATGCCAGGATAAATAAAAATGTCGGCAGCAGCGTTGGCATTTAGCGTGTCTTAGTGCATTTCGTGTAAATCTTGAAGAGTAGGGTAGTCGAATGGTGGGTGACAAAGTGACTTGGAGGCGTTTTGTCTGCGGCCACCCTTTGCGGGATTAGGGCGTCGGGCTATAGATAGATACATAGATAGATAGGTGAATTTTGAGGGTTTTGTGCATATCGGTGGTTGCATTATGACTGGCAGTGCATTTTACTGGTCATTGCATTTCGGTTATATAGTTTTTTAAGCGGTTTGTGCATTTTTTTTCCTTTTTTTTGCCTTACGGAGGTTGGGTGTTGATGTTTGTGCAATTTGGAGGGTTTTGGTGTATTGAGGAGGTTGCATGTTGATGGTTGGTTGCATTTTGGGGGGTTTTGGTGCATTGTGGTGGTTGAGTGCATGAGTTTGGAAAGGGGATAGATTTTCAATATAACGCTTAAATATTGAAATACTTTTTAACTATAGTACAATATGCGCTTATTATGAAATATGTTAAGTGTTTTTCTTTATATTATGCATTGAAAACTAGTGATCTTATGCTTAAATATGAGAATGTTGAGTTTGGCGGGCTTTTTGGTTTAGGCGGGAATTTTTGGCGGGAGTATATAATTGCCGGCCAGGGGTGGAGGCGCACACACACCACAAAGCCCGTCAGGAGACAGGACGTGTGTGCTGGGCAATCCCCAGGTCCTGTCCTCCCCACTTACTGTTTTTTAATCAGCCCATACAGCACTGACCGGGCTAATGTATGGCCCGGCCTGCGCTATATGTGCGGGGAATCTTCCAACGAACGAACGGGGAGGCGCCACACACACACCACAAAGCCCGCCAGGAGACAGGACGTGTGTGCTGGGCAATCCCTAGGTCCTGTCCTCCCCACATACTATTTTTTAACCAGCCCATACCCCACTGACCGGGCTAATGTATGGCCCGGCCTGCAATAAAGTTGCAGGAAATCTTTGAACGAACGAACGAACGGGGGAGGCGCGCCAGTTTGAGGTTGACATTCGTGACGGTAGGATGTATTGCCTCCCCTATTCTCATATCTATTTAACTTTATGGTAAGTTATTATTTATAGCTTTTTATTGGTAGAAAACATAGTAAGAGTGTTGTGGGAAAAGTGAGACAGCGAGAATTATGTGTTATGACAGGATTATGGAAAAAAATAAGTGCAAATAAAAGTTATTTAGGGTATGATATAGAAACGAGATGGAATAATTGCGATATAACAGGAAAAAATGACAGGTAAGTTCTATATTCAACGGTGCAACGTAATTATCGAAAATTTCTGCATCCAAAACCTGATCAGGAATTTTAATGAGAATAAAGAATAAAAAAATAATCTGTTTCTTTCATTTACCCTGAAATGTTTTATATGCAAGGTTTATTGGCATTTCCTCCCGCTGGATCATTATATGCAAGGGTTATACAATTGTGAGTATAATTATAAGGTCTAATATTGCAGAACTGGGAAGATAGTGCAGACAGAAGTAACATGATAAGTTTCTAGGCAGAGGAAATGATGGAAGATGAGCCGGCATCAGGAAAGGACGAATTACTCCAGCCTCGCCCACCCCACCACAGGGAGTTTCATACGGGACCTAACCACCCAGTTCACCGCAAATTAGATGAGTATTTTCTTCCCCATTCAGATGAGTAACCATGATTTTAGAACTGTAAAGAGTGAGATATTAAGTAGTTATAAATTTATTCTTGAAATAACTTGTTCTAGTGAGTAATATTGATCTGAATTTTAAAGAGATTAAGTAGTTATATATATATATAATTTTTTTTCTTGAAATTAGTACTATACTGATAAGATTGATCGTCAGTACTGTAAAGAGCGAGATATTAAGTAGTTATAAACTTGTTCGTGAAATAATTTGTACTGGTGAGTAATACTGATATGAATTTTAAAGAAATATTAAGTACTGTAGTTATAAATTTTTTACTGAAAAAATTAGTACTGGTATTTTTGATAGAATTGTATAGAGCGAGATATCA
Source organism: Coenobita brevimanus (assembly GCF_032717465.1). Taxonomy (NCBI): domain Eukaryota; kingdom Metazoa; phylum Arthropoda; class Malacostraca; order Decapoda; family Coenobitidae; genus Coenobita; species Coenobita brevimanus. The sequence goes on from NC_137036.1 coordinate 14,423,358, forward strand.
AGTGCCTAGTTATAAATCTGTTCATGAAATGATTTGTTCTGGCGAGTCATATTGATCTTCAGAACTAGACTAATCCATGCAGAAAAGGTTAAAATACAGTAATACAATAAGTGAAAGCTGCATTGTGTAGTATTTAACGGTAAAATATGGCACTTGAAGATGTAGAGCTGAAAGAGACCTGAAAAGAAATAGGTAGAGCTGAAAGAGACCAGAAAAGAAATAGGTAGAGCTGAAAGAGACCTGAAAAGAAATAGGTAGAGCTGAAAGAGCCCTGAAAAGAAATAGGTAGAGCTGAAAGAGACCTGAAAAGAAATAGGTAGAGCTGAAAGAGACCTGAAAAGAAACAGGTAGAGCTGAAAGAGACCTGAAAAGAAATAGGTAGAGCTGAAAGAGACCTGAAAAGAAATAGGTAGAGCTAGAGACTTAAGAATAAATTAGGCAGACTGATAGGTACTTAAAAGTAGTAGGGAGAGGTAAAATGTGCCTGAATAGCGCCCGTCAGCAGGGTGCCAAGTGCAAGGGGGCAGGTATATATGGTTTGGTTGGTGCTGCTGTTGGGTCAAGGTTCCTGTGTTGGGAAGCAGTAAGTTGTGAGTGGGTTCTCGATTGTCCGCCTGTGTGGAAGGAGTTGATCTGAGTAACTGTTGGGAAAAGTTCGACTCCAACCCCGTGGAACCTGCGAGGTGGAAGCCCCCTGGGTTGCTCACTCTCCTTGCTTATTGTGATCCACCTGGAACTGATCTTGCAGTTGTTCTCCCCACCTACTTTTGGTTTACCCCAAAGTAGGGTAGATTCTCCTCCCCCCCTACTCTGGGTTTACCCTGGAGTAGGTATCTAATTCAACTTTACTCTGAAGTTGAGTTCCCTCAGCAGGTTGCCTCTTGAAGCATAGGAAGGAGAGACAAAGTACTAGTCAGGGAGAGGGAGAAGGTATGGATGACAGTTGACTAGTACAGGGAGAGACGAAGGACTAGTCAGGGAGAGAGAGGGTATGGATGACCGGATTAGTATACTGTAGGAAGGAGAGACGAAGTACTTGTCAGGGAGAGAAGTTATGGGTGACTGGATTAGTACAGGGAGAGACGAAGTACTTGTCAGGGAGAGAGAGAGAAGGTATGGATGACCTGATTAGTATAGGAAGAGAGACGAAGTACTTGTCAGGGAGAGAGAAGGTATGGATGACCGGATTAGTATAGGAAGGAGAGACGAAGTATTCGTCAGGGAGAGAGAAGGTATGGGTGACTGGACTAGAATAGGAAGGAGAGACGAAGTCCTCGTCAGGGAGAGAGAGGTATGGATGACAGCGGATTAGTTTAGGAAGGAGAGACGAAGTACTCGTCAGGGAGAGAGAGAAGGTATGGATATAGAAGATTAGTATAGGGAAAAGAGGTACGATTTGGAAAGAGATAGCTGTATGTTCAAAAGACAGAAAAGAAGGATAGTCAAGAAGGCAGAGCAATAAGGGAAGGATTGGTCTAGAGGACGAGAGGACTCGTGAAGGAAAAATGTGTAAAGTTAGGAGAATCTGAAGTGTGAGACTAGGATTGAGGAAGAATTAGTAGAGAGAGAAGAGGGAAAGAATTGGGAGAGGATGAAATGCAGAAGGATTAGTTAAGAGTAAGAAACAGATATAGCTAAAGTGGACTGGACAAGGTTTGGTTGATAGACTGGCCTGAGTAAAGATTGATGAAGGGGGAGAGAACGTGTCAGAAAGACCTAAGAAATAGTTGGGTGAGTGATCAGACTGGACTAGGATTATAGATTCCATTGGTGAAGACCATTGGAAAAATTGGTTGTGAATTGAATGAGAAAGAATTGATCGTGTGCTGAAAACACACACACACACACACACATACAATTAGGTAAGAACACACAAAACCATATCCTCTCCTAGCCCTGTGCCCCTGTTGTTGAATGAGTAAAACTTACTGAAGTCGAATTTTTGTTTAGGTTAAGTGAAATGAGAAAGTTCCAACGTAGGTAATTTGGCCATATGCATATTTAATGTAAATATGGTGCTAACATGTGACAGTATTAAAAATTATAAATGCCGAAAAGTGGTAGGTGGTGGTGACCATCATCCACTTTATTAATGTAGTGCTGCCTACTTTCTCCTTCACCTTTATCATTCTTTTTCTGTTTGCCCTCCTTTCTTCTTATTTCTCCCATTTTTCCTGTCACTTTTTATTACTCTTTCCTTTTCAGGCGGCTTTACATTGAGTCATAAAACCTAATGGTTTCCTGTAAGCCAGGAAGCCATTTACAGTGCTGGATGGTAACCATATAGCCAACCCATACGTGTCCCCTACTTGTCAGCAAGTGGGTTGGTAGAGGGTTAGTGTCCCTCCATGTAACAAATAACTCAAAGACAGATAGCCACCCCTTACGAGATTATGGCGTCTGGCTAGATAGATAGATGGAATATTGCACGATACAATTTATTTCATGAACAAATTTATGGCCATTTAATATCTCACTCTTTTACAGTTCTGTTTATCTGCAGTATTGAGACTTCATAGTGACCTTAAATTTTTGCATTAAAATTTGTTTATTCACTGTTTAAAATGGATAACACTTGGTTAATTAAGTGACAGAGAACTCAGTGGTTAATGATGCCAATAGTACAAAACTGATGATGATGGTTGTCATGTAATAACAGTAATAAACAGATAATGAGAAGAGTGTGGCTGAACAGGGAAACGTTGACAGAAGTGTTAATGAACAGTAAAGATACCTCAAGAACAACCTCTTGAGAGTTACTGATTCAGTGTGTGGATGGACAAGAGGCCCATCAAGACAAAGTATATTGGTGGTGGGATGAGGGTGTAGAAACTGCAGTTAAGGAGAAAAGAAGGCTTTTCCGGGAACGGAAGAAGGGTGGTGACAGAGGGATACCTGGCTGTCAAGCGTAGGGCTGGAAAAGAGGTTTACAGGGCAAAGTCTGAGTCACAGAGACTTTTACGTTTTACTTGATGACCTAAATCGTGTGGGAAGCAAGAATACGATCTTTAAGGTGGCAAATCAAATGAAGAGGGAGAATAGGGATATAGGTGTGCAGTATGTGAAGAATGATGAAGGAAGGGTAGTGGTGAATATTGAGGACATTAAAACGGAAGCAAGGTTGTCATTGATATTCTTTAATTTAAATGTTTGATGATCTGACTTTATTTTTGTAGGATTATTCAATACATGTATTAATTTTAATTAATTTTTGTGTCTAGTCATATTCAGTAAGTTAAACTAGTCAGTGGCAGTGCAGTCAGTACATTGCAATATATGTAACTGGTCATGATTCTCCCATTATGTTTACCTGTTTAATTAGTATTGTAATATTTTTTGTCTTTGGTTACAGAGTCTGCCTGCCTGATAAATATCTGCCTACACTTAACTGCATTTAAAATGAAAGTATGGTTGGCACTAATATTCCTTTGCTAATATGTGTGATGCACTTGTCCTACTTTTTTCCTAGTTTTTGCTTTCCGGTTCCTACTTTTTGAAAAATTGTTCCTACCTTTTCACCTAGATCTGCTTGAAAACCTGATACTATATAGCTACGTAAGAGGTATTATGAAGCCTGTGGTATATAAATTATGATCCAGGGACTTGTGGTGGGTGTTGCTGCTGCTGCTGTTTTTCCCCAGGGTCATATGAATGTAAACTTGGTTGGCTGTGTGAAGCAGAGTTAACAAGCATCCACATTGACCAGCTCCATCAACAGCACCAAACCACTCCTGGAGGGATGATTGCTAGCCTGCAGTTGATGGATCTGTTTGGTCAGACAGACTGGATTGCTCTACTACTGCTACTACAGAGGTGAGTAAAATTAATCTGAAACAAAAATATTCATGAAAGTGACCCATATAGTGCAAATCACAATTTTTGTTGCTGACGGCAAATTTATACTGGGCTTTCCAGACAAAACTTGAACTCTGTTGGAAGGACACAAGAATGAGGGAAGTGGAAATTAATTATTTAGGAGGAGCATGTGAAGTTCATTGTAGAGACAAATGACATCTGAGGAAGTTAAGGGAGCATTTCAGTATTGATGTGGCTGTGTTGGAAAGGATTAAAGTGCCTTTAGATGTTTTGGCCACATGAAGAGAATGGAAAATGAGACTGACTAAGAGTACAGCATATATGAGTGGTGGAAGTGGAGAGGGAGGGGGAAACATGATGTGGTGGAGAAATGGAGTGAAAAGTTATATGAGGGTGGTGTGAGTTGGAGAGTGGGTAGTCTAGTTATGGGCCCCTGCTTCTTAAAAACAGTAATATTAAGGTGCAATATACAAAATAAAATAGCTAAGAGAAGTTCTGTGAAGCCTCCAGTCCCACCTAGGATGCAGCTTGAAGCCATCCCATTGAGAGGATTCCCAGAAGGGAGAAAAGCATTTGATGTTAAAATTTATGCCATTTACTTATGTATATTGCGTTTACCACTGATAGTTATAATTTCACAGGACTGGCATATAGAATGTCTACATCAGAATTCACTTTCTGGTCAGAGGGAACAAGACTTGATGAAGAACCTGCATGGCTTCTACAGAGGATGATAACAAGGATGATACCAAGCTGGAGAGTGCTGTCTTCTGAGGAGAGGTTGAAGCAGCTGCAGTTAACAATCTTAAGTTAGAAGAGTGTCAGGAAATTTAATTTTTGTATTTCAAAGAGGGGGGGGGGGGAATGGATACAAGAGAATTTGTTTGTGAAAGATGATGGCATGGCAAGAGGATGCATTATATATGTATATACAGGCAGAGGAAGAGTTCATGATTAAATTATGTAAATAGGTCAAGCTTCCCAAACAGGAACACAGATAACCTGTATATGAAAATGCTTGATGGTGAGCAAAAACCATCTTTGTTAAAAAAAAATGAATTAGTTATTTCTTGGCCTATTTTAAATGCATGTTCAGCCTTTCGGAATTCATGGAGGCCCAGTTATCCTTATCTTCCTCACAGAAAATCAGATTTGGGTACATTCTGGGGGAATCCTAATATCTGTGGGAACAATATGACGGCTGAGATAAGAATATTCTTGTCATTAAAGACATTTACTTTGGCCCTATATTGTTCCTACTGAAATTGCGATTTCCCAAGAATGTACTCTTACCTGCTGTTCTGTAGGGAAGATTAGGATATCCAGGTCTCTATGGATTGTGAAAAGCTGAACATCACAGAAATTTGCCAAGAAACAGGAGGATTATATTTTCTCAAGTGCTGCAGATTGAATCAGAAAAATGTAGATATGGATACAGGAAATGTGTCTAGTTTGTGTATCTTAGAGAAACTAGATCATCATCATCCGGACTGCTTTTCCCACCCTAGGGCAGGGTAAGGAGTAGCAGCATCCAGACTGGTAAATTCTCTCTCTCTCTCTTGAAGGACAAGAGGAAGGAAAGAAGAGAGGAAAGGGCAGGCACACGAGAGCAGCACTACATCATGTGAGTGGATGGTGAATATCCTCACCTACCACATACGATATAGAGATACACTGACTGACAGACCTTAATGTCCCATAGAGATGGTCCTCCTTAATGCTAAAGGTAATGCTTAATCCAAGAATATAGAGACAGAGAGAGACATACACAGACAGATAGGCCTTAATGTCCCAATGAGTTGGTCCCTCAAACTACAAATGTTAGTCTAAGTGAGCAGTGAAGAATCTTTTGCATATTTTGACAGTATCATGATAGAAACACCATTTCACAAAGAAAATTTACTGTGGTTCAGATATACTGTATATAGCATTTGCATTTGTTATGGCATTTCTTAATTTTCAAACTATTCTTTTTCCAGATTTTCCATTCATTCCAGCCTTGCAGTTTCTGCCAAAAGATACACTATCTTATACCACTCAGTTTAGTCAGCCCTGTCCCTTCTCAGTTCAATTCCCAGTACCATCCCTACCCACTTCAATTCCCAGTACCATTGCTACCCAGTTCAGTTGCCAGTACTATCTCTTCCCAGTTCAGTTACTAGTACCTTCCCTTCCCAGTTCAGTCCCCAGTACCATCCCTTCCCAGTTCAGTCCCTAGTACCATCCCTTTCCAGTTCAATTCCCAGTACCATCCCACCCAGATTAACTCAGTCCTATCCCTTTCTAGTTTAAACCAGTAGTATCTACCTAGTTCATTTCTCCACATGTCACCACTTCGTTACTAGTAGAGAGAGAGAATTACACGTTGGCAGGCCTAAATGTCCCAGTGAGGTGGTCCCTTCTTAATGTGAAAGGTAATGCTTTAATTAAGTCAGAGTATAAGAAAAGGATATATGGACAGACAAATTGGTAGATAGGATGGAGAGAGAGAAAGGGATACACATAAGCAGACCTTAATTTCCCAGTGAGAGTCCCTCCTTAATGCTAAAGGCAATGTTTAAGAGGAGTATAAGTAAGAAATACTTACACAGATAGACAGACCTTAATGTCCCAGTGAGGTGGTCCCTCCATAATGCTAAAGACAGTGCTTAATCTAAGTCTGAGGAGCATAAGAAAAGAATATAGAGAGACAAATTGACAGACTTTAATGTCCCAATGAAGTGGCCCTCCTGAATGTTAAAGATAATGCTTAATCTAGGAGTATAAGAAAAAAAATTAGAAATAGATTGACAGAGTTACACAGACAGGCCTTACTATTTCAACAAGGTGGTCCCTCCTTAAACACCCATGAATTGCCATGTGCATGTCCTAACATATAGTTGTAGCCGTGGGGTCTGCAAAATTTGCCCTGTGAAGTTTTCGTGCCATCATTTTGGCTTTGGTTGTTTACAAGAGAAGCCAGATATTTTCCATAAGTGATCATTGAAAATTTTTTTAACCATGTTTCTTGTAGCCTAATTTATTTGAGTTAGGTTTTTTCTGAAGGAATCACAAATTGCTGAGGAAAGGTACAGTGAACATGGCCAGTTTGTTGCAACCTTAATTGGTCTCACACCACTTAATACTGCACATTTTCATTGTTTATAATTAATGTTTATGATACATATGTAGTAGTGTATGTGTTTGTATAATGTAAACCATATTCTATTTATGTCTAATGCCATGTCTAACACACGCCATAATCCTTTCCAATCCACACTCATAAGCCTTTTCCAAGTCCATAATGCAACATACAGCCTCTTACTCTTTCCGATGTACTTCACTAAAGACTTCATTGTACATATCTAACCCGTACATCCCCTTCGCTATCAAAATCTGCCCTGTTCCTCACTTCTCTTATGCTGTGCACCCTTTTTATAAGCACCTTTCCTTCAAGAAATTAGTCCCACTGTTATTTTTTCTCAGTTCCTAACTCCCCTTTTCTTTATACATTGGAGTTATTATGGCTTTCCTTCAGCTTTGCCTTGTGCAATTTGAGCTAATTAATTCCTCTAATTATTATTCCCCCCTCTGCTAATTGGTCCCTGTTCCAGTGGTCTACCACCACTCATACCCTTGCCCTAACAAAGGACTATTACTGATAATTTTTTCTTCTCTGCTACTGCCAGAGAGCTAACATATTCCCTCCATCTCACCCGTATCACCATCTTGTAGCACTGTCATTCATACTCCAGATTTTACCCAGTAGCCCCACCCTTCACATTCATTTCCCTAGCTTCTTTTACTGCCTCATAGTATTTCTATCATTTTTATACTGGTTGCCTATCTTCATTTCCATGTTCATTATCCATTCACTTTCTGGCTCTTTCATCCTCCATTTTACTGCTTGGTCAAGCTTCCATATTCCTGAATCCTTTCTCTCTCACTTCTCTAGGTACATTTCATGGAAGCATCTGCCATGCCATCTTTTCCACCTTCAAGGCTTCATTTACATTACTGTTTAACCATGCATTAATCCCTTATTATCTCTTTTACTGACTACACTTTGTCATCTGTTGAGATGAACAGGGCTTAGGGATTGCTGTCAGATGAAATCAGACTGACAGTAGTGCACATAAAACCTGAATAATATGGCCTCATAAGTCAGTTAGACTGCAGCCTAAACCAATATCTAACGGGCATGTACTATGGAGTATAACAAAAACAGAGCATTTCACTTTTATTGTGCAAATTACATACATGCTATTAACTACTCACCCTATTCACCAAGCTTCATAATCTGGATGAGTATGTTAAAATACATTTTTCATGAGACCATGAATTCTTAAAACACTAACAAATAAATCTTTCACTTTTCAACTTGTAACTCTACTAACAATTCATATATCTTCATTTATACTCAACCAACAAATTTTGTGTGTTTACCTTGAGCTATAATAACACCAGTTTCTTTATTTACAATATCTGCACTGAGAAATGCGAGTAGTTTCCCACTCTTCAGTGTCTCAGCTCTGATTAGAATTTCGTCTCCGGTCTTGGCTGCCTTCATGTACCTGGAAGTAAAAGGATATATAGAGATAATATCCTGTAATACAAGAGGTACTGCAAAAGCTTAGTAAAGTCTATCTGTCTATCTACAGGCAGATGCCTTAATCCTGGATGGGGTGACCATGAACTGATTGCCTCAATGTCACCATGTCTCCTGCCAGTACATAATATTAACATATTCTCTCCCTAGTACCTTTTCCATCAACATCACCATCCTGGCACTGTGAGGTGAGGTAGGGTCCAGAATGCAAGAGTAAAAATATAGGAGAAAATAACCAAAAGTCTTCTCAGGTACACATGCCACACTCTCATTCACTTAACATTCATGCCCCCAGAATTCCAACTTCACCCCAGTCTACTTCATCCACTTTCATATGAGCCTGAGGTTGAAACAGATACAGCAGCACTAAGAGTAAACTAAAAAAGACAACATATTACAGTAATCCCTCCACTATCCAATGTAATAGAGCCAAAGGCATGTCTGGAAAGTGGGCCTCTGGCTCCTGGACTGGCACATAAGGACCCTAACCCAGCCTAACTTTGAAAGCCACCTAAATAACTCCTTACCGGACATGCATAGCACCTATGTACACCTATTTAAGACCCTAATCACACCATTAATGGACATAAAGCATGAAATAAATGAAAAGGAACCAAAGAATGAGGAATTAGTTGACTGTACCACAGCCAGGGTACTTACAGCATGTCTGTGGCTGCCTTCTCTAAAGGCTTTGGCAGTGGTGAAAATGCTCTTGAAGCATGTACAGTAATCTAGTGTTGTGCTGCACTTACAGTAATTCTTTGCACTGTGAGTTATAATTGTTTAACACTGTACATTGTTATTTGCACCAGGCCAGTTTCAACCGCCAGTTTGCACTCCACAGTTAATCCTTTGCATTCTAAATTCTAATTTCTTAACACTGCACAACACTGTAAATTCCCGTGTGGTCTAGTGGCGAGGTATTGCAGTTTATTCTTCCACTGCAATAAGCATCTCACGAGCAAAGTTAGGCAGTAACTGTTTGTGCCTTGGTGGTGACGGGGAAACAGAGTTGCCAGATCGCAACGGCCACATTTCCAAATTCCTCAATTTTCATTGCCAAATTTAACTTTTCATTACTTAATTTGTAAAGCTAGCATTTATTGTTCACTAATTATATATACAAGTGTAAATAAATATAATCACTTTCCTTATAATTAACAGCATGTTGATTATTTTCATGCTATGTTGGCTAGCAGATTAATCAGAGAGAGCAAACAATCCACAATCTCCAGCCTGTGTATCCTCATACATGTGAAAAAATCCGTTTGGTAATGCATTATTCAGATTCATTACCAAACGAATTTTTCATTACCAAACTGGCCCACATTTGGTAATGAAAAATACCAAATGGCAACCCTGACACGGAAGGGGGGAGGAGGGAGGAAGGAAGGGGTGAAGGGTCCGTGGTGTAACAGCTGTTCGGTGCCACGTGGCAATTTCAAATTACGGGTGGGAAAAATCTTGGATTTTTTGGGGGGATTTTTTTCTTTTTTTGGCCATTTTTGGGTTCCGAAGGTCCAGGCCTATAATGTCCAGTAAGTGGGGTGTCCGGAAAGTACAGGGATTACTTATGAAAACTAAACTACAGAAAAGACCATTGGATTCAGTGGTTTAAAGGCAGGACACTTACGATACACTGAGGTCAACTGAGACACCAGGTGATCCATTTTCCAGTGTCATGTGAGCCAGGGTGGTGACAGAATCAACAAGCGTGGCAGTGAAGCCTCCATGCAGTGCCCCACCACGGTTGATGTGTTCTTTGTCCACCTTCAGGCTTGCCACACACTTGCCCTCACCAGCTGACAATATCACCAGCTGAAAATGGGACAGCCAAATTAAGATATGGCTCTAGTTCCACTGTCAGACAAGCTACACTAGCCCTTACCAGTTGGCAGTACCACCAGCTGAAATGGGGAACATTAAGATGTAACCACTGTAACTCTCCACCACTATCACCAGCTTCACTAATGAATAATAAGATGTAACTGCTGTAATTCCACCACTGTCACTGGGTATAATGAAGAATACTACCATGTAACCACTTGCTTTCGTCATCGTTTGAAGGCTCCAGCATGCTTGCACGGCCTCTCCATGCTGCTTGATCTCTGGCAGCGTCCCTATTGAATCTCATAACCCTGAGGTCGCACTCGGTGACCTCATCCCAGGTATTTTCCGGTCTGCCATTCGCTGCCCTACCCTCAACATTAACACTTCTCACTTTCTGCACCCAATTATCATCCCCCATCCTCTCCACATGCCCAAACCATCTCAATCTACCTCTCCTCATCACACCAATACACTCCAGTCCCATCCTACCTCTCAACTCTTCCATCGTAAACCTAGACCCCCCAGACCTTGCACTCAAAGACACACTGCACATCCACTTAATCATTGCCATTTCTATACATTTAAGCCTGTAACTTTCAAACACTGTCACCACGTGTAGCCTAATGGGGAATACTATATGTAGCCGTATCTTTGCCTCTTCATTTCAAGGATATATTTTTAATTACCGGTAACAGTATTTCATATTACCATCAGATGCTTTTATTCAGCTTAGGCCAAGCATCTCTTAAAGAAAGGGTTAATAAATGCTAACCTAACTTCAGTTTGAAAAGTTTCTCCAAAGCTGAATAAAATTATGTTAGAGATAGTAACTAAAATGAAAAGTATGTCCATAGATTTAAAGGGTTACTGTATTTCATATTTTTTTTTACTGCTGGGTACAAATTAGCTTAGGTTTTAAAAACTGAATTACTACCAAATCAGTATGGTGAAAACAGTAAACACAGGGAGCGTTCCTCCTCATTGACTCATTGACAAACTTTGGTCAACTTTTTACAAGTGTACTCTCACTTGCTTTTCACTCAAATTTGTTTTGCCAGATAGTTTTATGTGTAGTTTCTTTCTTTCTCTCTCTCTCTCTATTATATATATATATATATATATTGAGTGTCACCAATTAGGGAGGAGGGGCTTTACCCACCCAGACATCCAGGTTTATTAATAGCTTTGGACCAATTTGTGAAGGAAATGCCAAAGAAGAAGCATTTATTTTTATGAATAGTACTTCCTGGAAGCAAAAATTTAGTAATAACTTCTGAGTTCATTTATGAAATAAAACATAAAGTTTGTGTGACCAAGAACAGAGATACCACCTAAGTGGCCTGGGGTTCCAGTTGGTGTAATGGGTTACCTCCCACATAACTAGTAGAGCTGGTCCCAAACCCCCAAGTTCAGGTTATGTTAGAATAGCCTAAGTTAGATAAGGATAGATTGGTTAATTAGACTGGATTAGGTTAGGTTAGGCTGGACCAGGTTAGCTTAATGAGGCTGGATTGTGTTAGATTAATTAGGCTGGATTAAGTTAGTTTAAGGTAATCCTTAATGTGAGGAGACAAGACTAACTCATAAATCAACAAAATATTTCATGTACCTTTGAATCAGTGACATGGTGTACAGAAATGCATCTTGAAGTATGAAGAGGATTCACTGGTAAATGGAAAATATGATTACATAAGGGTTAAGGTAGGAAAAATAAAGTTGGTCCTCTCTCCCTATTGACTGCCCAAGTTGGGTTTGGTTAATTAGGTTAGGTTGTTAGGTTAGCTTAAGTTGGATTGTTAAGTTGTCATATGATTTGGTATAATCTGAGGCCAGGTATGTGGCATTTTCAGATTTTGGAATGAAGGCTGAATTTATTTATTTATTTTTTATAGATTAGCATACTGTATATGGTGGACTTAGAAAATATATGTAAATAGGGGGTTACATTGTTCTTGATATTGTGCACTGCTTTGACTTTAGGAAATATAAGGATGAACCTAGGGAGAGGAGGACCTTGGGAATGGATGGACATGAAAGCCCTGAAGAGGGGAGGTGTGAGTTACAAGGTCCATTGGTGGCATTGCATTATACTTTTCTAGACATGTTGCATATGTATAATTCAGACTGGTAGAAAATTAACAAATCTTAAAATCAGAGGAAATAAGTATGTGAAAACTAAAGAAAATGGAAACTATTTCACATTTAGTTAGCCTTGAAGTGCATTAACAGAAAGATCACGATTTAACGAGTACCATATGCAAATTAACAAGAAACCAAAGGAATGCACAAAACCCATACCAATAACTTCATAAACCACCAATAACTTCATAACCACCCCATAACCTTACTTTAGATAGATTCTTGTCAAAGCCGCCTTCTTTGACCACATGAGCCAGTAATTGCTGAATCATTTTTTTAGCTCCATTCGATGCAGCCATTTTCAACCCCTTTAATCTTTTGGATAAGTTAAAACTAGGGTAATATCCAGCAGATTACACTTTTATTCCCCACTTATCTTCCAACCTCGACTTTACACAACTACTGCCCGGAAATTGTAAACTCTTCTTATTCTTATCCTTTATCGAGATCGCTGTGGGCCTTTGTATTCGTCTGACGGAACTGGATCATTCCCACAACTTTAATGTCTTGTTTTCATGAAATTCCATAAGCCTTGGTGCTGAGGTTGAAGTGAGGGGTTTTCATCTGAAGGAAGTGGGCCACGTATCTCGAGTACTGGGTTATGAGTGTTAGGAAAATCGGTGAGCCTTGGTTGTGAGGTTGCGAGTCTCCATGGTTACTGTAGTCAGTCTGTTTTCATCTGATGGAACTGGGCCACTCGCAAAATAGCCTATATCTTAGCCCGTATGAGCAAAACTACGAATGTCTCGTGACGAGCTGCAATATGGATCGTTTCCCCATTTTTCAGGGGAGGGGGAAGAGGGTAGCAAAACGCTCTTTCATCCCACCTTCCCCATAACCTACATCACAGCATACACTGCCCATTTTTCTTCCCACCTAGCCTTTGCCTTCTCTTACTCCTTTCCTTCTTCAGCCTTTTCCCCCTTTTGCATTTCTCTCTTCCTGTCACACTTCCCTAAATTAACCCATTTCTGTCTTCCCCTCATCCTCCCTCCCTTCATACTTCCGTCCCTCTCTTCCCCCCAGTCTCTTGTTCCATTGAGTCCCTGCCCTCCTTCCTTTCCTTATTCCCTGCCCCCTTCCTTTCCTTCCTCCCCACATTCCTTCCTCACTCCTACTTCCATTTTCCCTCCTCCCTTACCCCTCTCACCCCTTAATTCCTCCCTATACTTCACACATCCCTGCTTTCACTTCCCTCTCAAACTTCTCTCCATTTTACCTCCTCCCTCCACCTCTCCATTTACCTCCTTCCTTCATCTTCATTTTACTTTCTCCCTCCACCTCTGTTTTACCTCATCCCTCCACCCCTCCATTTACTCTCCATTTCATGTAGTTCTCTCCACCTCCTCGTTTTACCTCCTCCCTTCACCTCTCTCCATTTTACCTCCACTTCTCTCCCTTCTTAGTACTCCCCAGTTGTCCAGTTAACTGCCACCTTTCAATTTGCCTCCTCCGCCTCTCTCTGGCACCTCAACTCTGTCTTCATTTTATTTCATCATTTCTGATTTTCCTTCCCCACTGGCAGAATAAGGCCATACTACAGCCCTGCATCCTTTCCATAGCACTTCCTCGTGACTAGCACCATATTGTGATAATTTCATGCTACAGCACAGTATTTATAGGTGGATATGTGGCAATTTTACGCCATGCTCAGCTAGATCGAGACTAAAAACCCATCTCCATTGTGAACACGGGACTTTGACGAGGGACTATCACTGGCATATGGCACTAAGTCACGAAGTGCTTTGGAAGGGATGAAGATTCGGACTATTATACAACCAATGAGGTAAGGGAAGCTTCTACAGGATAAAAATATCCACCAGTCTTAGATGAATTTAGTTTTCGGGTGGTTTTATTGATGTTCTAATGAATGGGGACAGGCCCACCTCCTACTATTCCTTAAACCGGGCAAATCTGGGTCGTCACCTAGATATTATCGCCCTATTGCTCTTGTTAGCTGTCTATGCAAACTGATGGAACGTATGGTACACTCTCGCCTAATGTGGCATTTAGAATCACGGTGCGATCTCGCCCTTACAATATGGTTACTGTAAGGGGCGGAGTATCCTAGATCCTCTGATGAGGCTAACAACCTTCATCCGACAAGCCTTCACTACCTCAAAGGTGGTCATGGCAGTGATTTTTGATCTCTAGAAGGCTTGTGATGCGGTCTGGAGGTATGACATTCTCCGTGTCCTACAACACGAGTTAATGGCAATATGGGTGTCCTCTTACAGAACTTTCTGTGTACGCTTTCAGAATGTCTTATCCCTGTCTTATGTACAGCATGAGGATGTCTCGCAGGGATGTGTGCTTAGTACTTCTCTTTTTATCCTTGCTATAAATGATATCGTTTCATTTTCCCACATGGTGTTCGTGCTTCATTGTACGTATAGATGATTTTGCTATATATGCTGCTGGAGCCGATGTCTTGGCCTTACGAGCCCTACTTCAATCAGTTATAGATGCCACTGCAGGGTGGGCCACGGATCATGGCTTTAAATTCCCCTCCACGAAATCCTGTGCTATAACTTTTACGACCAGTCATTCTATCCCTCAAACCCCCCTTACACTATACGGTACTCCCCTGCCATATCGTGTCAGCCCCTTTCCTTGGGCATATCTTTGATTCTCGACTGCCTTGGTCCCTGCATCTCACTTCCCTCAAGACCTCCGCTTCCCTTCCCTCAGACTTCAGTTATTGCAAGCTCTCAATCATGTGTACTGGGATGCAGACTGTACAACACTGCCCCGTCTCCATACTGTCTTAGTTTTGTCGAAGATTGATTATGGCTGTCAGGTTTAGGCATCTGCCTCCTCTTCCTCTCTTCGGCGACTAGATTCTGTTCACCATCATGGTTTACGTCTGGCGTTGGGTGCTTTCCGCTCCACCCCGGTTGCGAGCCTGTATGTCAAGGCTGGTGTGCCCGCTCTGTTCTCCAGACGTGACAAGCTAACTCTCCGTTACCACATTCGCCTTCAACACCCATCCGCACCTCTCCCCTCCTTTTCCACCCTCGTTAGCTTCATCTTTTCCATGTAGGGTCTCCAATACTTGCATCCCTTTCTTTCCCTGCTGTTTCAGTTCTCCCTCTGCGAGGTTCTGTTTCCGCCTTGGCTTCCTCGCCCTACCGTTTGTGGCTCCCAGCTCTCTCGCCCAAAGTCCTCTTCCACCCCACAGGAACTCTATCATCTTTTTATGGATCATATGCGTTGTCACTCCTCAGCGACCCCAGTGTACATAGACGGCTCTATCTTCTGTAGGCTCGGGTTTTGCAATTCTTTTACCAGATCATACCTATCAGATCCGCCTTCCACAAGTTGCCAGTATTTTCACAGCTGAACTGTTGGCCATTTTGCCCTTCGTGTTATATACCGATCAACTTTACACACTTTTGTTTTTCCTTGTGTTTTCCATCACACCTCATGCGCTTCCTATATCAGACCCGTATTTTGCCTCACATTTAGTGTCTTCCCCTCCTTCCCCTCTACCTTTATTCCACTATAGCATACCGGTCATTTTTTATGCAGCGGTTTTAGTGCCATATAGTCCTCCTGGGTTTGGTGCTAATCCTTACTCCAATGGAATTTAGCCCCCTTCCCCCCCCCCACCCTCTCTCTCTCTGTCAAACTTTTAGTTGCAAGGAGTTAATGGTGTATATCCAGCATAGACGTATTCACCTTAACTGCCAGAGAGAGGGGGTGGGGGAGATTTCTGTAACTTTTCCTTCCCCGTTATCCTGATGGAAGCAGAGAGTAGCTCTTAATACTTACTTCTCATAACTATGTGTGAAAGTGATGCACAAAGTGATGAGGTGAGGGATCCAACAGTGGATCAAATGGGTTGGAAAAAGTTTATATGGAGCATGACATCCAATCAAGCCCTCCCCCATTTGAAACTACATAGCGACCCTAATCATACCCTTGGTCCACCACTGCCCCCCAACACCCATATTAGACTTCCTCTTGTGTGAACACTGAACAAATGCTCCCCCCTCCCCTTCCCCAAGCCTATTTGTAAAAACCCACACCACACCCTGTTCAGCTCTGTCCACGCCATACTCTGCCTTGCCCTACCCACACCATACTCTGCCTTGCCCGTGCTATACTCTGCCCTGCCCACACAATACCCTGCCTGCTCTGCCCACACAATACCCTGCCTGCCTTGCCCACACAATACCCTGCCTGCCTTGCCCACACAATACCCTGCCTGCCTTGCCCACACAATACCCTGCCTGCCTTGCCCACACCATACCCTGCCTGCCTTGCCCACCATACCCTGCCTGCCTTGCCCACACCATACCCTGCCTGCTCTGCCCACACAATACCCTGCCTGCTCTGCCCACACAATACCCTGCCTGCCTTGCCCACACAATACCCTGCCTGCCCCGCCCACACAATACCCTGCTTGCTCCGCCCACACCATTCCTTGCCGAGCCCTGCCCACACCATTCTCTGCCCAGCTCTGCCCTGCCCACACTAGGCTATTCCCTGCTCACACCATCTCTTACCCCACTTCAGCCTAATCCTTGATGACCCCATTTTATTAATGCGATCTCCTGACAATTTTATTCAGCTTAGGACAGACGTCAAACAAGAGGTGGCAAATACAACCTTAGTATACCTCTGCGGTATGAGAGGCGTTTCCTGGGTTGAAGAAAATAGTATAGTAACCGCAAGAATAGGCTAAAAGAAACGGTGCCAGACTCAAGTGGTTAACATTTAATACAAGAAATACTCTCCTTACATCTATTTAATTTTCGCGTAAACTATTTTTCAGAAAGCTGATGATATATTTACAAAACTCTCTACGTATAATTTAGCAGTAATAAATAAATAGTGTGCTGTACGTGACGTCATTATGGGAGAAGTAGGAGGCGGTGGAGGTGAGTAAAATTACGTTCTTTAAATACTAGTTTCTCTTACATTTATTATGGCAGTTATCATTCATGTACAGTCACTATTGTCTGGTGGCATTATTGAGCAGTAGGGTTAATTATATAAGGGTGTATTAGTTTTACGAAGGATACCGGTATATGATCGGGTATCTTCCCAGGTGACCAAGATGTCCATTTAAACCAGGTAGGCTAGGATGATGTTTAAATCTTCTCTTAGGTTTGCCATCCATATTAATTTTGAAGACTAAATATGATCCCGTTAGTGGGCAAGCATCGGAGTTGAATTAGGGAGTAACTAAACTGAGGGGAAGTTAATTTATAATGTGTATTGTGGAACTTTAAATTTGTTGGGTCATTTAAATTTGTTGACAGGTCCGGGAATCCCTTTAAAGGGCCTCGTACACGCTCAGGCCGACCGATAAATATGTAGCATTTGCCCTGAGTGGTTTTAGGTGTGAAATCAATGTTTTTTATTTATAAGTCTCCTGATACAGATTATCATTGGAAATAGTAGTTTTCATAGTGTGCCTGTATTTTCCGTGGAGATCATAATAGTATATATTAGGGTAACATGTGGCATTAACCTCGTTCTTAGCCTTGTTTTGCTTCCCCAACACCTGAACATAATAGTGACACTTATTAATAGCTCTGCAGCTGTACCGAAATTAATTTGATTTCCCATTTCATCACTTTTTATTGCCACTGATGGTTCGGTCAGGTTAGATTTGGATATATTCTGTTAGATTTATTTTGGTAATGTTAGGATAAGTTATGATTATGGAAGGGTAAGCTAATACAATTGCAGTAATAAATATTGGTTGATTTGAATATGTTTTAGAGAGTCTGCCATTACACTTGAGAAAGAATCACGAGTGATGGGGCTGGTAAGCTCTTGCCCTCGAGACACGCACTGAGCCAAACTTGACATGGACCTTCTCTGATATACCAAGCATCCCCATGCAAAATTTAAGCTGATTCCACTCAGCAGTACAACCTGTAGAGAGCCCCAATATTTGGCAAAAAATCTGTTACATAAGTGCGTGTGGTTTGCATGCAGTTATAATTTATACCAACTTTGTTGGCTTGTTGTTTTGTGTCTTGATGTATGGCACATCAAAATCTGGGAGAGTCAAATGTGGCCAGACACACACACACAACGCTTATGGTCATAGTCTTAAACTGTGGGTAGGCGTGCACCTTGCCCCATCCGTATCTTCTGCTAATCTTAACACACAAAAGGGAGAGCGTTCCCTGGTGAACAGGAGAGGATTACCACAGCGTAGTACTGGAATCTGCAGGGAGTTCATAGCAGCCCTTCACATGCCCTTTTGCTATATTATACTGTTGTAGCCTTGTCCAAGAAAACTATATAGAATTTGAAGGACCCTGTGGTGTGTGTGATGGGAATTGTAATTTAATGATAAAAACATCATGTACAGAAAAAAAAAAATGTGTTTAGTAGTTTTATCGCTTTAAAAGACTTACTGCTTCTCCAGAGATGGTTAATTTATGTTGAGACTTAAACAAAGATAAGATACTGTTTCCACTTCCATTTTATTTTTCACTATTTCTACTAGCTAAGCTGTTTATCAGACATGCTTTCATGCTTTCAAGATTACCACTTACGTTGAAGGTGTAAGCTTCCACTTCGAGTGAGGTGCGGAAAAGGTAACCTCTGCCCTTAGTTTCAAGACTATGGGCGTTAGGCTATTCACATTGTATTATCAATGAGAAAATTTAAGGAAGTACCAGTACTGAAAGTGATTTTGTTCCAATCTCAAGTTTTACATCCCCCAGTTGACCCCTCAGATGGGGGATGGAAAAAGAGAGTGGAGCAGCGTATTGGTGAAAGAGAAGGAAGAGGAAGAAGAAATAGTGGGAGAGGTATGTGAGGATGAGGTAGCCTGGAGGCAAATCTGTTTTGGCCATCCTCTGTACAGGGATTCCCAGGAGAGAGCGAGGTGTTGCAGGTGATGAATACGATTAACGTGATGGTAAAAGAGAAGAAAAAGGAAGAAAAGTGTTTGAGAGAGTGACAGAGGTATGTAGGGGGTTCTCAGAAGGAGCAGAGTATTAGAGATGATGATGATGATGATGATTAAATTGGTGATGGATGTGTAGTGCGTCCTTGAATACAAGGTTTGGCGGACTAGGATTGTGACAGAAAAGTGGGAGGAAGGATGGGACTTGAATACTCTTTATTGGTGTTGTGATGAGGAGTGGAAGATTGAGATGGTTTGGGCATGACATGAAGGTGAGATGTGTGAAAATTGGGGTAGGTTGCGAGAGGCTGACCAAAAAAGATTGGGAGTGAGGTCATAGAGTGTGACCTCAGGGATAAGGGACTGAATAGGGAGGCTGCAAGAGATCAAGCAGCATGGACAGCCGCCATTAGGTGACCAGGGTTGATGCATGCAGCAAGATGGAGCCTTTTTAAACAATATAAATACCATACTGTGGAGTAGGTAAGAGGCAAAGATTTCCTCATGCCTTATTTTCTTGGTATTTCAGCCTGCAGCAGCACAGACAACTTGAACTAAGTAGAAGTGGACGTCTTGTTTCTAACCCGAGAGTTCCTGTACAAAGGTGATGATACCTGTAGACAACTTTGTGCCAACACCCCAGGAGACACACACGCAAGCATGGACACAGTCATGGCTAAAGGAAAAACTGCATTTGCACTATAAGGTTAGTTGTCCAATATATCCATCTGGAGCTGAGTGACATTCTTTTTAGTTTACGCTTCTACAGTCTGGATTTCCCTCTGCCTTTGACCTCCTGCCTTTAAACACAATCTGTCCTTGGGTAGATCGAAATGGTTTGGGCATGTTGATAGGATGGAGAATGGCATTAGGTGTGAAAGGTGAGAAGTGTGAATGTCGGGGGTAGGGTTGCAAGAGGTAGACCAAAGAAGACCTGGGATGCAGTCAGGGATATGGGACTGAACAGGGAGGCTACCAGAGATCAAGCAGCATGGAGAGCTGGCTTTAGGTGACCAAGACCAGTGCATGCAAGCACGTTGGGGCCCTTATAAACGATACAAAATTATATGAACGATTCTGATATTACACATCAGCGTACAAAATGGGGAGATGACAGTTTTAGTCCTGGTTAGAGTAAAAGCAGTTTAGTAATAGTTTCAACCCCAGGCAGTGAACCCAGTGGATTACAGACAGAAGTTGCCCTGCTCCTGCTGTCCACCTTCTCGTTTAAAGGGATTGAGAAGGAGTTTAGGGACACATGGTGAACCAGGTAAGTGATTCACACAGTTATATTGATGCCACCACATGAAGGCATCCATTTCCAGCACCATGCTCCTGTTAGTAGAGGTAATAAAGGATTGGATGATAGATGAATTGATAAATAGGATAAATTGCATTGTACATCCAGCCATCCATTGACCAAGCCATACTGTCCCATCAGGAGTGTAGGGGCAGGGCTGTGCAGTCATAACATTGAAGGCAAAGGTGACCAGCCTCACATACACCTGAGTGCCATTATGTGAGCAGTAAATCCCAACCATCCCTCAAATGTAAACCCTTAACACCTCATCTGTTTGGAGTCCCTTAACTCAGTAGATGGCCAGGTGTTATTTAGTTATGTTGTTACCACGCTACATAATAAATGGGTTCATGGGTTGCAAGAAACAATTTGGCCTGTCACACAGTGTACAGTAGAGTCACCTGAGGGCAACACTACATGTAGTGGGTTGGTGGTGAATATTTCTACCTGCCATTTTTAAAAATCTTTTTCTGTTCTTCCATAAGTAGGTCTTCTGATGATGCTGACAATGATTTTCTTTCACAGGTAGCTGAGATGAGCTACAGTGATGCAAAACTCCTGCTGCACCTGCCTGAATCCAGTGAGACCCCTTCTGTAGGTTATAGTGGTCAGTACCCTCACTAACTCACATCCACTGCAGCCACTTCTATTGGTTACAGTGACCAAAACTCCCACCTGCTTCCAGGGAGGCCACTTCTGTGGGCTACAGTGGCCACAGCTCCTGCCTGCATCCAGTGAGGCCAGTTCTGTGGGCTACAGTGGCTGAAATTCCCACTCACCTCCATAAGCCGCTTCTCTTGACAACAGTGGCCAAAACTCCCTCGTGCATGAATTGAGACCACTTCTGTGGGTCACAGTGGCCAGAGTTCTCACCTGCATCCAGTGAGGCCACCTCTTTGGGCTACAGTGGGCATAGCTCCTGCCTGCATCCAGTGAGGCCACTTCTGTAGGCTGCAGTGGCCACAACTGGCCACATCCCGTGAGGCCACTTGTGGGCTGCAGTGGCCACAACTTCTGGCCACATCCAGTGAGGCCACATCTGTGGGCTACAGTGGCCACAACTCCTGCTCACATCCAGTGAGGCCACTTCTGTGGGTTACAGTGGCCACAACTCCTGCCCACATCCAGTGAGGCCACTTCTGTGGGCTACAGTGGCCACAACTCCTGCCTGTATCCAGTGAGGCCAGTTCTGTGGGCTACAGTGGCCACAACTCCTGCCTGCATCCAGTGAGGCCACTTTTATGGATGACAGTGACCCAGACTCCCACCCACACCTTCCTACGTCCAGTGGGACCACTTTTCTGGGTTGCAGTGGACAGAACACCTACCTGCACTTTCCTACATCATCAAACATTTGATCCGGACATGGCCTTAGCAGGGCACAGTTTCTCTCCAGGATTCAGTATCATGTAGTGCTGCTAGTGAGTACTGTACCCTTATTTTTACTTTAACTTGGCCAAAGATTGCCACCTCTCAATATTGAATTTGAATTATAGCCAAAGATTAACTACAGAATATGGTGTTAGTCACATAGAAGTGCTGTGGAATGGATGTAGAGCTGTAGCATTATCATAGCCTCTGAAGTAGCTTTGTGAAATTGCTTCAAAAACATGAAAGTCTGGGCCAAATTAGAGTAAAAACAGTGTACCTTAATGCTTGCACATACATAAGCTTCTATATACAGGTAGTGAGTTGTACCGACTGCTTTCGGTGGTAACGATATTACCAAGTGATGCCTTAGTGGTTTAGTGGGTTAAGGTGTTGTAACTGGATGCAGCCTTTATAGGTTCCATCTGAGGGTTGTTTGGGGTTTCTTGCTCATGTAATGCCATTCAGACAAGTGAGGCTGGTCATCATTGCCTTAGTTGTTGGCATTGAATAGCCTAGCCCTGGGCCTGTATGCACCTGTTTAGGGCTGAATGGGATTAAATGATGATGTTAGGATGATAAGGTAATTGTATAGTAAATTTGGTCCCTCGTTATAAATCTTTTTTTACAGCTTCACTGATAAATGTTATTTTTCCATTTTATTTGTGCTATTTCCAGACAGTGTTATTCATCATAGAAGAGACTTTTCAAACTGGAGAGTTTAAATACAACCTTTGGTAACCCCTTCAGTACGAGATGCCTTTCTTGGCTTGAATAAAACTGCTTGAAGGCAGGATGAATAAAATAGAAGTGTCATCAGACTGAACGGGTCAGAGGAAATGTATGAAAGATGGCTTATGAAAATCCCATTGTTGTATTTTTTTTTTCTCATTAACCTGGCCTAAAATTACCACCTTTAATGGAATATACAATGTTGTCAGGTTAAAGGATCACCATCATCATCTAACCCAGTGTTGCCCCATGAAGAGTGTAGGAGCCCAGGGCTAGGCAAGTTGGTCCTGACATTTAAGATGAGAGTGACCAGCCTCACTCCTCCCTGAGTGCCATTACATAGCAATAAACCCCAACCATCCTTTGGATATAAACCTGCCCAGGCTCAATCTGGCTGGAGTGCCTTAATTACCCACTAAACCACCAGGTGGCATAATCTGGTTACATGGCTACCACCCAGCATAGTAAATGGTTTCCTGGTGTAAAGGAAATCATTTGCCTTGTCACTCAGTGTACAGTAGAGTCACCTGTAGACAGAAGGAAGAGGAAAGAATGAATGAAGGAAAGAAGGACAGAAGAGGAAGAAGGAAGAGAGGAGTGGGCAGCCACCCAAGCCCAGCACTACATTGAGGGAGTGGATGGTGAACGCCCGCCACCTACCATTGCATTGCAGTGTATTTATTTACCATTAATATAATGGTGGAAGTGACTGCCTTGTGTAAGTTTGATCCCCAAGATGTGACTGGAGGTTTTTCAGTTAATGCCAATGGAGGTAGGCTGGTCATCTGCTCTTTAGATGCTGTGAAATGGCAGCCTAACCTCGGGTTTGTGGACAACTTCGGCATAAGTTTGATCTTTAAGAGATGACAGGGTTTTTTCCAGTCATGTAATTGTATCAAGAGAAGTGGCACATCATTTATCCTTAAATAAATTGGCCATAGCAGCCCAGCCTGGGGCCCCTACACCTTGGAGGAGGTAAGATGGGATTGTCTTCATTTTTAATTGTAGGTATGTAAGCTATGTGTATCCTAAAATAACAGTTGTAGGAATGGTAGTCATAGTAGCAACCATAGGCTAATCTGAATGTGAATCTGGTGACTGGAACCCAAAACTGACCTTTTTGCTGTTCACTGGCCTTCTTTTGGAGGATATGGAAGGGAATCTGGGACAATCATACAACCAAGCAGTTGAGCCATCTGGTCTTAGTGCTACCACATGAAGGAGTCCCTTTTCAGCACTGTAGTACTGTACAGTAAAAAATCTCTTTTCAGGCAGACGTATGCTAAGGAAGATGAATATAGATAGAGATGTTTTGAAAAGTTACGAATTGCAAGGCAGAGCAAAGCAACAAGCAAGGCCCAAAGCCCCTGGGTAGAGAACTCTGTCATACCCCATTGAGGGCTTTTTAGCTTATTTCTGTTAATACCGTTTTTCACTTCAACTTTTGGCCTAAGTTTGCCATGTATCCATCTTCAGTGCTGGGTTGTAACAAATGGTTAATGTTAGAATATGGTGCTAGTCATGAAGAAGTGATATAGAAATTGCTTGGAGCTGTAGCATTATATTTTTCAGCCATTGAGCTGTGTGAAAGAAAACTGCAAAAGGATAATAATCTAGGCCAAGTTGAGGTGAAAATATTATAACAGCAGCAGGTTAGGATTAGTGGCTGTGTTTAGGTGGCGTATGAGGCCTTTTATCGTCTCTTTGCAATTTACTTAGCATAGTTCACCGCACCATTGTATCTTTCTGTCTGTCTACGAGTATTGCCAGATGCCTTACTCCAATAAGAAGTGTCCACAAATGAGTTGCCTTCACGTTATGCTCACTGTGATTTGAATCGTAGAAGTTTGAAAAGGCAGTGATACCGGTATACCTCTTAAATTAGCAGATGGGCATTTGTTATAGATATTATTAATGTGCAGTGATATATATACCCCATAAGTTAGCAGATGGGCTTGATTTCAGTTAAAGAAATTATTGTGTAGTGATATACCTCTTAAATTAGCATATATACTTGAGTCACAGAAATGACCAGAAAATATTTTAATACTTCTTAAATTAGGATATGGACCTAATGTGAGTTAAAGAAATTACCTTCTGAAGTTGCATATTGATGTGAGTCTTGCCACAGAATCTGGGAAAGGGAATGTTGAATGAAAAAGTCTTTCAGCCATCTGTCGGGCCTCATCCCGTGAGGCTAGCATTGTGTTTGGAAAAACCCATGCAGAAACTTGCGACTGTATGTGAAAGGGTTGCTGGAGTTTCGTGCTGGTGTCTTGTAATGTGCAGCCAGTAATCATCTGTCAGCACTGTGATTGGAAAAGCCCACACAGAAATTTAGGGCTGTGTGTGTAAGGGCCACTGGTGTTATGTATTGGGCTGGTGTTGTGTATGTATTGATATAAGTACAGCCATGAGCAGATGTTTGCCAACAGTCATCTGCCTGGATTGTGTCCTGCCTTTAATATTTTTTCTCCCCCTCTCAAATGACACAGATTATCTTTCCATTTCTTACTCCATTGTTGTGTGCCTCATATTGCTGTCACACAAAAACGATGTGTAACATCTTCCATTGCCTAGACCATTAGAAAAGTTTGGCAGTATATTTCTCATTCCTCTCCAAGTGAATGAGAGTACTGTACCTTTCCTTCTCATACCATTGGCTAAACCTTTAGAAAAGTGTTGGCAATATATTGCTCATTCCTCTCCAGGCGAATGGTAGTTCCTTTCCATCTCATACTATTTCTTAAGCCATCAGAAAAGTGTTGACAGTATATTTCTCTTTCCAGCGAGAGTATGTATTCTTCTTATACTCTTTTTTTTGTGTGTCTTGTACAGGGTGTCAGAGGACTTGATGTACTAACTTCTGGAGTAAAAATGCAGTACTAACATGGGTCCCATTCATCACCATTACAGAGCTATAATTATTGATCTTGTGAATAGAGGGGAACCATTGTTGCTCATAAGATCATTAGTAACTGTGGCTCTGTAATGATTGTGAATGGCTCCATGTTAATGATTTTTTACTCATGATCTTATGTCCTCCAGATTTCAGTGCATCAAATTCTTGGACACTCTGTTATGGTATCACTTAAAGGTAGTTTGTGTAACACCTTTCATTTCCTAAGTATGCAAAAAATTGTTGCACTCATGCTGATGACTACAACTGCAGACTAATATTGATCCACAGTCTACTTACAGAATTATGAAATGCTTATACAATATTCTGGAAAGTGTGATAGTTTCAGAAGTTGCAGATGCTGAATTTTGATAGGCATTTTTCACTTTCATTGATACTTGTATTAAATAAGTCAACATCTGAACACAGTTAAAAAAAAATATATATATATGCTTAGTGATTTCATACAGGATTGAGTTGTTCATTTTGTCTAGGTCATCCCCCCAGTTTAGCGTCTGTTTTAAGTGCATCCCAGATATTTTCTTTACATCAGTTAATGTTATTTTTCAATGTAGGGAAAGGACAAAGGTGTAGTTTTTATAATCACTGCTGTACACTTGATCAAAAAAGTATCACGTATGGATCTGATGGTTTCCTGTATGATTCATATTGATTTTGTTGACATCATCACCATCTTTTAGCTGATGTGTTAGGTGCATCCCAGACCTTTTTCTACCAGATTATTTAATACTGCTTTTAACTCTTACTGGTCATATATTTTGTCTGGTAATTTCATGGCTATCATTGGTTTAGATCTGACTCATTCTTGCATAATTCATTTCTTTAACTTACTCGTCCCCCTCTTATGGCTGATATTTAAAGTGAGTCACAATCTTTTCTTCAGACCTCATATATATATATATTTTTTTTTCATGTTCCCCTCATCTTTTGGTCTCATAATTCTCTACCCCACTGATTTTCTTGGCTGTGTCTTAGCTTGATTTGTCTTGTGTTGTTTTAATTTTTCTTTACCATGTCATTCATGTGTATGTAGGTGAGGTGGAGGGAGGGAGAGGGAGAGGTAGACCGAGGATGAGGTGGAGGGATGGAGTTGAGAGGTATATGAGGGAGGGGGGGGTGAGTTGGGGGGAGGGGAGTCAAATGGTGGGTGACAGAGTGACTTGGAGGCGTTTTGTCTGCGGCCACCCTTTGCGGGATTAGGGCGTCGGGCTATAGATAGATAGATAGATAGACATTCATGTGGTCTTCATTTGAATTAGTGCTGTATAATCTTAATAACTGGTGCTTGGAATCCACTATTCAATTCAGTTAACATGTTCTGATCATGTTTATTGATTGATTTGTTTATTTTTATTTCGTCATGATCTTTTGTCATATATACCCTGTAATGTAGCTATCCCTCGTTTGAATTAGTGCCATATGATCGTTGATATTTAGTGTTAGGAACCCATCATTAAGTTTAATTCGGTTTGATATTATTTATAGATCTACATTAATCATATATCTCACAAGTTAATTCTAAGGCAAGATCACAATACAGTATACTCTCTGTTATCTGGAATTAATCGGAGCTTGTGGTTAGGTATACAGTACTGTAGTTTGGGTAAGTGAGGTATATATATATATGTATTTTTTAAAATTTCCTGGTAAGCCAAGAAACCATTTACAACGCTGGGTGGTAACCATATAACCAAACCATACGTGCTCCCTACGTGTCAGCAAGTGGGTTGGTGGAGGGTTAGTGCCCCTCCCCGTAAAACAACTAACTCAAAGTCAAATGGCCACCCCTTACGGGATTATGGCGTCTGGCAATAGATAGATAGATAGATAGGTGTGTTGGTTCATGTTTGGATACTGTGGGATTACTTCTCTATAGGTGTAACTAGGTTAAGTTAGGTTTAGTTAAGGGAGCATGTGGAGTTACGTTGAGTTTTGATGTTAGTGTTAGTGGCGGGGGACAGGACGACTTGGAGGCGATTTGTTTGTGGCCACCCCAAACAGGATTGAGGCATCTGGCATTAAATAGATAGATAGTTTTTTTTTTTTTTTTATGTTGGGTTAGGTTAGGTTAGTTTATGTTTGGTTAATTCTTTAGAGGTCTAGTTAGCTTAGGTTAGGTTTAGTTAGTGAAGAATGAGGCGTTATGTGGAGAGAGACATACAAATGAGGAGGTTAAAAAAGGCATTGTGGTGTTGATTTGAATGTGTGTGCATGTATGTAAGTTCGTATATGTATGTGAATATGTGTTTTTACGTGGATTTATTTGGAGAAATAGACACAAATGAGGAAGTTAAGGAGTGTTGTGGTGTTGATGTGGATGTGAAGCATGTGAGATTATGTGGAGAGACAGACAGACAGACAGAGCACAGAGAAAGATAAGGAATGTTGTGGTGTTGATGTGGATGTGCTGAAAAGAGTTAGGTGGAGTACCCTGGCCATGAGAAGAGAATGGGGAATGAGAGATTGACTAGGAGAGAGGTGGAGGGGGAGAGGGAGACCGAGGATAAGGTGGAGGGTGTAAGGGTAGAGAGGTACATGAAGGAGGGTGGTGTAAGATGGAGGGAGGGCCGCCTTGCCAGAGGACAGTGTGAAATGGAGATAAGTAATGAGGTTCCACTGTGGTGAGAGGCACTCCTAATTATTGTAATCTCTGTTTTCATTAGATGGAACTGGCCCATTCTCACAACTTGATTGCTTAAATGTGGTTACATGAATTTTGATGAGCCTTAGATATGTGGTAGTAATGAGTCTCCCTGGTTACTAGTCAAATTAACCCTCCAGTCCGACTACACTTAGTCACCAGCTGAACTGAAAGGGGTTTGGGATATTTGCCACACAAGTTTGCCTGAAGTAAAAATAACGTTTAGAGAAATAGACAAATTGTTATAAGCCTTGTACAAACTTGTAACCAGCCACACAATTATCACTCATAGGAAACATTCAGACACAAGCACATAGAGTTCAAGCTGAAACTCTCAGTGTGTTACAGAGTTTATCATACATCTAGATTTTTTTAATTCCCATCAACTTGTAGCAGCTGTGAGGAAACAGTTAGCTCTCTTGGCAATTGGTGTAGTTCCCAGTAAAATGAAAGAAAAGAAAACTGTACTGTGGCTAACATCAGTATTGAGGATTCTGTGAGAGGAAATAGAGTCATTTTGTTTGTGTTTAAAAAAAATGGAGATAATACAGGCAGAGGGTGAGGACAGGTTGTTGTTGTTGTTGTTGTTGTTGTTGTTGTTATGGCGTCACACTTATCAGAAGGTGACTTTGTTGGACTGGAGCCTGGTTGTCCCTGTCCTGCAGTCCACCAGCCTCCTTTCAGAGAATAGGGAGGTATTTCAGAGGCATTTATTTAACTACTGTCTGGTTGTATTGGTGCAGCCACATGAAGGCTTCCCATCCAACACCAAGGCAACAGGTACAGTACAGTACTCTGAAACCATGTTGATACAGTAGACACAGTTCTGTTCACTTTAACTAGGTGTAAAATTGCCATCCCTTCATCTTGAATGCTGACCCATAAGTTTATAAATATGATGATACTCATGAAGAAATGCAGTGGAAAGTACGCAGGGCTGGAACATCGTCCTACTCTGCCACTGATGCATAGGAAACGGGCTGCAAAAGGATGAAAATATCCATAATAGTTTAAGTGAATGAAAGTATGAACGTCTTCACGCAGTTAAAGTGAATGGACTGTAGATGCACTTATATTGTAGGCACAGCACTTAGAGGCACAGCACTGCACAGCACATTAGAGTATCATTATCCATCCAGGTTGCTTTGATGTAGAGCATTGGACAACCCCATGCTGAGCTCTTACATCAGCTGACCTCCCTGTTCTCACCCTTTGCCTGCCTGTTATCTGTTTACAATGTATGCTTATAAGGACAACTGCCAACCCTTTATTTGATGATGCCATGCTGTACAGCTTATTATGTTATTGTGGTCCCAGGCTTATCGGTAATAGAACCCAGTGGACTGCAGACTTGTGGTTTGGCTAAAGGGATATACAGACATGATGCACTTGTTTTTTTCTTGTCGTTGTGGCTGCCCTTGACTTATCCAGTTATTAACTAAGCAGACTGCAGACTGAAGTTGTCCATCACCTACAAACCACCATCCTCCTTTGCAGGGATAGGGAGGGATTGTAAGGGACATGTGCATAGGTGACTTGTTTCTATCAGTGCCACCACATGAAGGCATCCCACTCAACCACCACAGCTCATTCTAACAGGTGCTGTGTAGGAGGCATGAAAAGCTTAAGTGTGGATGTTCATGCCTGTGGGGTGAAGTCAGGATTCCAGAGGATTAAATGATGAGTGATTGGCCCATTCATTTGGGTAGACTTTTGGTTAGTCTCTCCCTCTGTCTGACTTTTTCTTGCTCACTAGACCCTACCTCAATCTGTCTTTAGGTTAGAAAAAGGTCTGGATGGTGATGGTGATGATGATGATGTAACAGTGCTGGTAGTTTGAGTGACTGAGGAGACGAGAGGATGGAGAATGAGAAACTGACTAGAAGAGTAGGCAAGTGAAGGGGGTGGAGAGACTGAGGATGAGATGGAGGGATGTTATAGAGTGGTTTATGAAAGTGGTTTGAGTTGGAGGGAAGGCAGTTTGATGGCATTGGACAGGGTGACAGGCATGCGTTCATAACCAACCATTCTAAGATTAAGACATGTGACTATAGATAGATAGATGGTTAGATAAATAGATAGGCGTAGAAGGTAGGCAGGCAAACGGATAGGTATAGATAGACAGGCAAGTAGAAAGATAGATAGATTGATGCCAGAGTAATGAGAAATGTGGACAATTGGATAGCAGTTAAGTGAGAATATGGAGAGACAGACAGGGACAGATGGCTGGCTAGGTAGACAGACAGTTAGATGGATTAATGAGAATTCCAGACTCATATAACAGTTAATTGAGAGTAATATTGTACTGTATGTGGGTTGGCTTGGTGTTTATAGCAACTCATATTTCTGTTCAGTGGGATATATATTATGCTGCCCTTAAGGTGACCAAGGCCAGTGCATGCAAGCATATTAGAGCTTTTACAACAATACAGAATGATGCGATAATATGTTCTGTAAAGAGAATGTAATTTATTGAATTCTGTTTGTATTAAGTGGTGGTATATTAGTGGTTGTTGTGGCCCAAAGATTGTCTGAAATGTGAACCAAGTGGACTGCAGGCTTAAGTGTCCCTCTTGCAGTCCACCATCTTTCCTCTGGGGGATAGAGAAGTAGGTAAGGGATGTTTGTATAACCAGGCAGTGGAATCATCCCATTATATCAGTGCCATCACATGAAGGCATCAGTCTCCAGCACCAGTTTATATTAATATTTTAATATCAACATAATTTGCATCAGTAGCTTCATAGAGGGTATTAAGATTTAAGAGGCAAAATAAGTTGCCAAGGAAGAGGTGTTAAGAATTATCCCTGCTCTTACATGAAATGTACCCAAGAAAATCAAGAAGTTGGAAAGTTTGAGACTGCCTTGGCTGATCTTAATCCTGCCTTACTCTAGTTTTGTCTTGTTTACCCTTTATCGTGTCCTCGTCCACATCAGCCGTTTCCAATTCTCTGTCTGTAATATATCCAGCTTCTGAATAACCGATAGTGCTGTGTGGTCTTTGCCTTTGTTTTAACTGTGTCGTTTACCTCCTTGTGGTAGGTGGTGGCGACCATCATCCACTCACTTGATGTAGTGCTGGCTACTTTTTCCTTCACCCCTATCATTCGTTTTCTCTGCCTGCCTACCTTCCTTCTTATTTCTTCCATCCTCCCTGTCACTTTTTATTACTCTTCTTCCACTTCAGGTGACTCTACACCAAGTGACAAGCCAAATGGTTCCCTGTAGCCCAGGAAACTATTTACTATGCTGGGTGGTAACCATATAACCAAGGAATGAGTGATGTGGAGCCTGCTGTGGTGCCTGTTAACTGAGTGGAGTGACATAAATGTGGCGTCTATCCGTGAACCAAACCTCCACACCGTTTCTTGTGTTATGATGTGCCTTGTCACAGTGAGGCACTGTCTACTGCAGGGAACATTAGTTCACTGCACAGGGTGGCTCTGAAGGGGTAATTGCTTGCCTGGTGTTGATGGGTCTGCTTGGCAAGACAGACCAGGGTTACTCAGCAACAACACAGCAGTATTAGCTGGTACTTTTTTGAGTAAGTGTACAGTAATTGAATGGTGCTGATAGGTTAGGTTAGGTGGTGGTGGTGATGATGATGATGATGATGGTTTCAGATAGTGTTAGTGTAGCTGTGAAAAATATATATATATATTTATATCAAACGCTCATTTCTGGAACTCTCACACAGTGTTCTGATTTGTTTTTAAAGCTACAAGTATCACATTATTGTTCTTAGTTTCAGAAGTCATTGTTCACTTTTTTTTTTTTTTTTTGTCAAAATGATGTGTATCAGTATTTGTGTCTGCAGTTGTATGTAGTTAAATTATACTTTCAGGTGATGATGATGATGATGATGATGATGATTTTTTTATGATGTGATGATGATGATGATGATAATGTGCTGTATTTTGTAATGAGCAACAAGTATACCTGCATAGGTTGGTTGGCCCCTATTAGACAGCCCATTTGTGCCTAGACCAAAGAAAAATAGAATGCTGATAGTGGAAAGCACTGTAGTTGATTTGTGTCAATAGTTAGGTTAGGATGTACCTACAGTTTGTCCACCTAGACAGGAATAAGTGGATAGTATTGCAGTTGTACTAGATTAGACAGCCAGCTTATCCTTACATAGAGGAACAGTCAATATATCTTGCATTATAGGTGTGGAAGGCTTTTGAAAGGTGGGAAATGTGTGGTAGGATGATACATTGCGTGGTATTCTGTAATTGACACAGGGTTCAGTTCTAGATGGCATAAGCGGCATCTAGTAGTGAGGGAGTTAATGAAGGCTGTTTTATCAGCTTAGAATCCTCTAGTAGTAAAGAGATCTTGTGTACTAGTTGATATTTGCTGTCAAGTTAGGTTTATGTTTTTGTACAGTGAGGTGGAACTAGAATTCTGTGGCTTGAATGGTTGGATTATTTCACAGGTCATGCTGTTGGTAGTTTGTTAGGTAGTAGATGGGTGGTTACCATCGTCCCCGGGAGGTACTACCATGGCAGTGGTGTGAGGACAAAAGCCCGGTACTTGGCCTTGCACAACACTCCCAGGCGGGGAACTCAGCCACATTTACACTGTAGTCAGAGTCCGGGATGAGACTACTACACATACATATCTCTTGTACATAACAAAAATCTGTCCCTTGGAGTAGGCTACATTAGTTAGCTTTCCACAGTACTCTCAGGCGGGGAACTCAGCCTCATTTAAACAGTAGTCATATTCTGGGCCAAGGCTACACTTAGCCATCAACAAATCTGAAGGGAGTTAGATATGTTTGTCAGGTAACAGTACGTGCACTGTTGTTATGCTAGCTGGAAGGGGTTAGGGATCTTTGCCAGGTTAGAATAAATGCACTACAGTTGATTAGAATAGGCCATGAACTGAGCTGGAAGGGGATGGGGATCTCTGCCTGGTTGGAGTAAACACACTATTGATAGAGTCAACAAGCATAGAATGGCTGACGTGTGCATGTGCAGCCAAGACCTTCAAAATCATATATGTAATGTTGTTGAAAGTTTGCCCAGAGTTGTACATAATCATTTAGGTGTCAACTTCCTTCATCTCTGAGGTGGAAATTGGCATGATGATGATGATGATGATTATGATTTCTTTTGTATTGTTATGATAGTTCTCGTTTCTTTGGCCCTGGGTCCTATCTTACCCAGCCTTCTGTGTGGGAATTAGGGTTAGGATGAAATGATATGTGTGTTTGTGTGTGTGTGTGAGAGAGAGAGAGAGAGAGAGAGAGAGAGAGAGAGAGAGAGAGCAGTACAGTGCAATTCCCAAAATCCGAAATTCAAATATCCAAAAAAATCCCAGTTTCCTGAAAGGTTCTGGCAAGAGTCATTGTTCCGATAAATTTCATGACAGAACCTACTTACTACCAGAAAATGTCCTGGTCTAGTTTCCAGGGTCACTGTACAGTCATGTAAGGCGGCTCAGACTGGACTCCCATGAACCGTGTACAGTACGTGATTCAGTAGTTTGCTCTGTGAGTCTGTTTCCATGGATGAGAGAGAGAGAGAAGGGGAAATAAATAGTGTTAGTTGTTGAGTTTCAAACCTTGCCATCAAAACCCTAATTGTGGCATAAATTAAAGACGGTACAATTGTTTTTTTAAAGAAATACAAGCAAGTGGGTGTCCATACTTATAGCTGATGGTAAAGATAGGGAATTCCTGTGTACCCACCAATAAAATCCAGGCACCTCTTTATCCTAACTATTTCAGATTTTGGGAATTGCACTGTATTGGGGGTATAAAATGATTAACCTGGGGAAAGCCACATCCAGATCATTATTCTTCCCTTAATCCTTCACTGCATATTGGTTCTGCCTTCAAGATTCACATTTAGCTTTTCTCCTTCAGTAATATCAGGAGATTAAGATTGGTATAGAAAAATTAAGAGTAACAGAACATTTCTCCTTGAATAAAAATCATCAGGAGTTAACTTGAAAAAATATCAAAGTTAAACCAGTTACAACAAGAGATTAAACTTTTCCCAATAAAATCAGGATTTAAGTAGAGAATTTTTCCCAGTAAATAAAAGTCATTGAGTGTTAAATAGAAAGAAATACCCAAGTTAAACCACTGGCATAAAAGAATTAATACTATTGATAACACTTTGACTCGTTACAGCGTCTCTATTGAATAAAATCATGAGGACATAACCAAAACAAACTACCGTAATTAGATAATACCTCGGCTGTAGAACTAACAAGAATTCTTTCCCAGAATAAAACTGCCAGGAAGTAATCTACTGTTGATATGAAGTCAAACAGTTGATGTAAAAGAAGTGTTGAGAGTTTACCTCCTATGTACAGGGTGGCCCATATTTAACACTCCACAGTCCACTCTGCCGGGCAATTTCTTGTGTGTTGTGATGGCTTAGTGTTATCTGCATCTACGCTGTCTACTTTGTGTCATTAATTTCTTACTCCCACACCCACACCCACACCAGCAGGCTGAGCTATCCCCCAACACACAAGATATTGCCACATGCATTTCTAGTGGAATGTTGTATATGGGTCATCCTGTATATGCCTTAAGTTTAAAATAAGAATATTTTTAACTCTATACAACATATTTCTTGTAAATAAAAATGTCAGAATTTAATGGGAACCAAATATGCAGTGAGGGGTTGGGGGGGGGAGGGAAGAATGTACCTGGATGTGGTTCATTACATGTACACCTCATGAGATGTTTAGTACAGGAAAATTATGTGTAATGTTTATTCAGTCAGAGCCGTATAATTAAAACCGCGTGTGTCAGTGTATCAGATCCCTAAGTTTGATCATTTGTCTATCCATCTACCTATTGCCAGATGCCTCAGTCCTGTAAGGGGTGGCCACAAACAAATAGCCTCCATGTCTCCCCGTCGAATGCCATTTCACTGGCCTGCCCCCAGCCCACACCCCCCTCTCTCATATACCTCTCCTCTCCATCACTTGTACACTTGTAAATAACTGTGATCAGCGTGCTTTCCATAGTACATACAGTAGTCAGCAGTGATATAATTAGGACAGGTCTGAGAAATTATCACATGAAAAGGTTCTTGTCCCTAACTTAGCACACTCGGTTTTAATTAAATGGCCATAAGTCCTCTTTATAGGTCTGGGATGTGTGTGGGGAAATTATTACCACTACTACTACAATTAATAATAAGAAGAGTATTAATAATAATAATAATAATAATAATAATGAAGTACCTTTGATATTCGTGATTGAGGTGCTACAGGAGCACATACCTCAAAATAACCATGAATATTCACAAGCAACATAAATTGAAGGTAAGGCTGTAATTCTTCAGCAGTTTATTAAATAGTTATAAGAGAAATAAAGCAATGGTGAGACATGCTTCTGTTTTATGACTGATGAGTGGGAGAAGAGGTCTGTGTGATGTTCAAAAAATAACATGCAGGCCTTTAGTGCCTCTCAAGGAACATAGGGGCCCAAGGCTAGTCTGCTTATTTCTGCTCAGCCCAAACATTAAGGGGAGAGTGGTCATGTATAAAAAGCCAATTTCCACCAGTTTGCAGCCTCAGATGTTTTGAAAAGGCAGTCATATTATGGATCACCCCTGTCTGGTACAAGAAAAGTGTTTATAATTTAGAATGCATCCCTGACTTATAGAAATATTGATGTTTTGGAAAGCATCTCTCATGTGTTATAAAAAGTTGTAATGCTGTATTTTTTAACATCCCTGTCTCGTATGGGAAAAATATTGACATTTTGGAGAGCATCCCTGACCTATAAGAGGACTGACTGACTGAATAATATAAATAAGTTGTATATTATTGCTTAGTATGTTGATTCACAGCAGGTTTATGATCAATTTCTTGCCGTAGCTGTGATTTCTTTCTTTCAGGCTGGACAAGAGGAGGAGACAGCAGAATATATCCTGTGTTTGTCAGTTACGAGAAGAAATAGATCATAAGCGTTTGTGAATCCCTTGTAAGATTTTAACCCTTAACCCCTTGTACCCCTTGAGGGTTAAAGTAAATTAGAAAAGCTTAAACTGAGGTAATGTTGAGCTGCTTAAGTTAAATAGGTTCTTGGAGGGAATAATTTTCTGGCCTTCTAACCTGTGGTACCATTTTCTGTGCATTAAAAACAAAATAAAATGTAATTAGGTGAAGTAAGTTAATCACAGGGTCAGAAGATCAGATAAGCCATCCATCGGCTGTGAATTAACCCAAGCATTGCCAGGGTGCCATTGTACTGAAAGGGTTAAATAAATCAGTCATAAACTTGGTAACTCATTCCTTGAGGTCGCAATAGAATTTCCACCAAAGCCCTTCATTAATTATTAATTGATTTTCATAAGTGGTGACTCCCTTCTTGAGGCAGTCATTGTACCTTGTGATTCTCTCACTTTCTAGTCAGTTTTTGGGCCAGGGCATATTTGAAAATGACTGATTCAGTGTAATATAGGCCATCATTATTCATGTAGTTCTGGCACCCCAATATTTGTCACTGCAACTCGGTGTAAAACCTCCAGTATTTAAAGTACCATAACATAAAATAATTTTGAGTTATTGCTACACATAAAGCTCAATCTCATTTACCTCAAAGCTTGTGTGTGGTTTGGGATTCTGGCTCCAAGGGTGAAGGGGTTAAGGGTTAAAATCTAAACATCTCATGAGGTGTTAGCCTTTATAAAACTTTTTTTTTTTTCTACTGCTCTGTGTGCATGGTGAGTGAAAGTTCAATAGTGTGCATGGAATTTTTATGAAATGAAAATTTGCAGAGAACTGTTAATATTATCATCCTGACCCTGGTGGTATTAGTTGTAGTGCCAGATTCAACTGAACATGAACATGGTGGACTGCAGGCTGAAGGTGCCCTCAGCTTGCAGTCACCATTCACCCTTTGGGGACAGTGAGAAAGTTGAGGGACAATTTTATAACCAGGCAGCTGCACTTCCTGTTTATATCAGTGCCATTGCTTGAAGGCATCCCTCTTCAGCATCATCCTGACCCTAATTCCCACATATAAAGGCTGAGGTAAGTTTAAGAGACAGGGTGATTAAAAGTAAATATAAAAGATAAGAACTGTCAGCGTCATGTTCAGTGACGTGGACCACACACATTCACACACCATTCTGGCAATCAACTCTCTGTAGAACTAGACCTAACCACCCAGAAGTCCATTACTTTGGCAACCATCATCTAAACCCCAATTCCCTCTCAAGGTGAGGTGAGGTATTATACAGAAACCTTATCAACAGCATGCTTAATGAAATGGGCCACACACACTTGTTCACAGACCATTCAAGCCTCCAGAAACCCCAATTATAATCAGAGCATAAAAAAGGTTGATCCAGCCGAGTGCTGTAATGACCTGTGAAATGGCCACACAGCAAAGTACTGCTTGTGTTAAATCCAGTGAGTCTTAGTTCTGAGATGGGAGTAAGTATCCTCAGTTACTGTAGCCAATTTATTTTAATCTGGGGGAACTGGGCATCTCCCATAGCTCTTCATACTAAGTTTGTTGCCTGAAATTCATTGAGCTTAGAGTTGGAGGTAGGAATGAGTCTCCATGGTTACTAATATGCCTGGCCATCTTGAAGGGGCCGATATGTCGGGCTAGAACAAGTACTTCGTAGGGAGTTTTAAGTAGGTTAGGAAGAGTACCCAAGTAATAAGAGGTGATAGGGTCATAGCTATTCCTATACATGTACTCTTAAGCTGATCAAGAAATGCATGGAAGTAGCATAATTAAATATCAGATACAAGGTGTCACACAGACTAAGATAGTACTGTACAGTATTAGCTTGTACTGCAGTTTTAACCACCTGACTCCAGTGCCAAATTTATCATTTTATTCTTGCTGCTTTCAGACAGTGTTATTTAGCATGGGAGAGTTTTTGAACTTGAGGGGTTGCACACCATTTATTAACCTGTAAAGTAGAAGAACTGAGTTTAAGTTGCTTGGAGTGATTGAAGTGAAGGGTTTACATACAGCCTTCATTAAGTATTCTACCTTCACACAATGTTATTCAGTAAGGGAGGCTACAAATACTCTTCACTAATTAATATAGTAGGAGAGATAAGTTAAATCATTGGAGGCAGCAGGAACAAACTTTAATGTCAATAGTGAAGGGATTGAATTTGTGTGAGTAGGTGTATCTTAGAATCAGAATATAAGGGCTTTATATTGGATACTTTGAGCTCATATTTTTACCATTAGAGTCTTTACAGAGTGAAACTTCATTAGTGCTTATTATGTGATACTTCATCTATCATAATACTAGGTTCACCCTAACTTGGCAGAGATGTCTGACCTCATTGGTGGAATAAGACAGCGCTGTAGCTCTACATCCCTCCCATAAAACTTTGTGAATAGTTTGATATGCTAATCTTAAGTAACAGCTTGGCATTGAAGATGGAGAGATGCTAGTTTTAAGCCTAGTTAGAGTGGATAGACTGAAGGGTTTTGAGTGGATATAAACATGGATCGGAGTCAGCTTTTCATCCTTAACATTTATAAGTCTCCGTTGGAATTTCTTCAGTCTTAGGGTTCTTAGAAGGTATGATCATTGAGTGCTGTCTTCCTGTGCAGTTCATGTTTTTGTACTTGTATTAGAAAAACTCCATTAAAGAAATTCCATCAATGTATCTTTAGTTTCTGTGTCATTCTGTGTTCTAGCAGAGTGAAATGTAAAGCTAATATGTTAAGTCCTGCCATTGGATAAGATGGTATTATTCTAAGTATGGCAGGACATTAAGTTTTTAATGTATGTACTTGCCAGAGGTGGTTGTTCTACTAGGACGTGGCCTCGTCATCTTTGTCTTATTATGCCACTATATGGTGTCTTAATCTTTATTCCTTTCAGGTCTTGTTTCATTCACATTGTCTTTTTATTTCTCTCTCCCTCTGTATAAATATGTTTCTCTCTTCCTCTGTTTACGTATTTCTCCATTCCTCTGTGTGTTGATTCATACGTTTCTCTTCCTCTGTATATCGTCATATGCTTCTATATCTTCACTCTCTTTTTCCACAGTATTCCGTCATGTTTCTATCTCATCTCTCTCTCTCTCCCTCTATACACTGTCATATGTCTCTTTTCTCCTGTATATTCTCTCA
Source organism: Coenobita brevimanus (assembly GCF_032717465.1). Taxonomy (NCBI): domain Eukaryota; kingdom Metazoa; phylum Arthropoda; class Malacostraca; order Decapoda; family Coenobitidae; genus Coenobita; species Coenobita brevimanus. The sequence continues at coordinate 14,462,667 of NC_137036.1, forward strand.
TATGTTTCAATCTCTTCTCTCTCTCTTCCTCTGTATATTCAATCATATGTTTCTTTTTCCTCTCTCTCTTCCTGGATGTATTCTGTCATTTGCTTCTCTCTCCTCTGTCTCCCTTCCTCTGTATATTGTGTTGTTCTTCCTCTGTATATTGTGTTGTTCTTCCTCTGTATATTGTGTTGTTCTTCCTCTGTATATTGTGTTGTTCTTCCTCTGTATATTGTGTTGTTCTTCCTCTGTATATATTGTCATATGTTCCTCTTTAGTATATTCTGTCCTGTGTTTCTGTCTCTTCACTTTCTCTTCCTCTGTTTATTCTGTCATATATTACTCTCTCTCTTCCTCTGTATGTTCTATCAAATGTTCTCCCCTCTCTCTCTCTCCTCTCCTCTCCTCTCTCATACTGTCATCATAGCTCTAACTACTAGGGAAGTAATAGTCCTAAGTACAACAGTATATATTTATTGTATACAAGTTCATATGTACAATGTGCTCACCCTTTAGAAGGGACATACAAGCCTAATAAATATAAACAAACAATTACCTGGTTTGAAGTCCTGTGTCTGTAGAATCTGAAATAAAATAGTTACCCCTGAAAAAGAAATATAATAGTTACCCCTGAAATATAAGAGAAAACGGATTAGTTGAAGGAACTCATTCACACTGATGTGCAGGGGTGGGTTAACCTGGCCAGCTCCAGCTGCACCTCCACCAGGGTGTCTGACCCAGTCACTCACCCCAGCCAGCAGGGTGGAGCCCAGTGAGTGGAGGGTGTGGTGGCTGGCAGTAGCAGAAGCTACTGCCAGCCACCACACCCTCCACTCACTGGGCTCCACCACAGCACTGATGGTGGTGGTGGGGGGGGGGGTGTGTGTGTGTGGTGGGTTGAGTCCACACAAACACAGCCCCTACCACCACCACCACCACCACCATCTTGGCTGGGGTGAGTGACTGGGTCAGACACCCTGGTGGGGGTGTTGGGCCGGGGGGGGGTAAACCCACTGGAGCTGGCCAGGCGGGGGAAGGGAAAGGCGGTAAAGCTGGGAGGAGGAGAGAGAAGCAATGGGTTGGGGCCGAGATGGGGAAACAGATTGCCCCGCCGGCAGGCCAACCCCGTATAATCCCGTTAGGGATTGGGTAATCTGGCCCTATCTAAACCCCTGCCCACCCCTCCCCTCCCCTCCTCCCAGCCCTTTCCCTTCCCCCACCACCCCTGCACATCATGGCTCACATTCCCACTGGTTAAGGACACTCCCTACCACCTCACCCTTGCCAGATTATTTATACATATTGACAACTAAGTGTAATATGCAAAATAAATCGTTAGGGAAGAGGTGGTAGTGAGGCCTTAAGCCAATGAGAATACAAGCCACAGACACACACACATACACACACAGAAGGAGAGAAAGGAAAAGGATAGAGGGAAGGTTGGTGATTCCTGGGCAGCCACTCCTGGGATGTAAGGCAGGCCCCCAGTTGGAGAGAGGGAGGAGAGGTGGAGGGAAGGAAGAAGGTAAGGATGAAGGATGGGAAAGGAAGGATTGGGAAGGACTGAGGGAGACGATGAAGTCTGCAGCCACCTGAAAAGAAAAGAGAAACTGTTAGTACAAATGTTGAAAAAGCGTAAAGTTACCCCTTCAGCCTATGTAGTGTCACTTTCTTTTTATTCCTGCTAGCCACTGATTTAGTTCAGGAATTATGCCACTCCTACAATCTTAGAGTTGTGGTTGCATGACAGTGAGTTGCAAAGTACAACCGACTTCTTGGTTACTTGTCAAATTTACCCTCCACTCTGACTACACCCGGCCATCAACTGGGCCGAAACGACTTAGGGATCTCTGTCTGGTGGAAACACAGTGACTACACATAAGCTACAGCCTCATTAATCCTCTCATTATCAGAAGTCTCCCTTAAGCTGAATCAAATCATCCTGTGGTACCAAGAGTAGGACTTTCTCGGGGGTGAAGTAAGCCACGTAACATCAAAATATTTATAAAGCTCGTACTCTAATCCCAATATCACAAGTATGAGGAATGGAAAGATGCAACACAATGTTCTAGGTGACACAGGAGGCTTCATAACACCTGTTCCTTAGCTACTTATTATCCCTAATATACCTTAACATTCTCCTGTATGCTATTTATATCATCTTAATATCATTATATCAATGTACTGTACTTTGCATCCATAACATCAAAGATGATACTGAGGTGTAATATGATAGACAAATAGCTAGGGATGAAGTGCTGAGACATTCGCAAAGCCACTCAGAATATGACCTACAGTCCTATGATATGACTGGTAATGACTCGGAGATACGGGGGATGAGGATGCATGAGAATGAACTGTTGGTAGAAAGACATGGGGAAAGTGCCTGGTGGTCTACTAGGGCTCATGGTCCAGAATGAACTGTGCTTTACACATGGTTCAAATTGTATAGAAGACTGGAGAATATTATATCACATACAATGCTGCCAGGGGCATATGTCAGTTGCTATCTATCTATAGCCAGACACCTTATTCCCAAAAGGGTGGCCACAAAAAATTGCCTCCATGTTGCCCTGTCCCCAGTCAATTCTCTGCCCTCCCCCCAGCACACACCTTCCTCTCTCATACACCTCTCCACTCAGTCTCCTGCCTTAAAATGTTCTGGACCACTGCAGCCTAATCTTAGGCCCATATGCTCTGAAAACAGACACTTGGGATGGGCAGTTCTTCATACCTCATGACTTGAACCTTACCAGCCTGGCTAACTTGGCCTAAAACTACCATCATTCCATCTTGAACACTTCATTAAAACACTATATTAGCAATAGAATATGATGCTAATTACCAAAATGTGTTACAAAAAGAAGCCGGAACCACAACATCATCTGATTCTGCTGATGAACCAGTCAATCTAAGCCAAGAAAGGACTAAAACCTGGGCTAAGTTAAGATCAGAGACCTATAAATACCACCCCACTCCATGCCAAACACTCCTCTCCACCCACACCCACCCATTCTTTCCTTCCTCACCTCTGAACCTGCATCTTACTGCCCTACCCATAACACTCATCTCCACAGCCTATACGTCCCCACCTGAAACACTCATCTCCACAGCCTATACGTCCCCACCTGAAACACTCATCTCCACAGCCTATACGTCCCCACCTGAAACACTCATCTCCACAGCCTATACGTCCCCACCTGAAATACTCATCTCCACAGCCTCTACGTCCCCACCTGAAACACTCATCTCCACAGCCTATACTTGCTTCGGCCCACAATTCACAGCCTATCACTGGGCACCTTCTCTTCTGTAAAGGGTTGGATAATAGATGGGTGGCAGCAAGAATAAAACAATACTGATGTCCTGACTGAGCAGCCCCATCTAGGGACCCTACACTCTCCAGGTGAGGTAATAAAGGGTTAGATGATGGATGGACTGCCCTACCCCACGGGACACACATAATGGGACAGTAGCAGGTTGAATGACGCATGGATCACCTAGCTCAGGGCCCTTAAACCCATGATGGGGAAGTACAGGGTTGAATGATGGATGGATGGCCTAGCTCAGGGCCCTTAAACCCATGATGGGGAAGTACAGGGTTGAATGATGGATGGATGGCCTAGCTTAGGGTCCCCTATCACTCCTGGAGGAGAACTCAGGAGCTGAATGATAGATGGGTGGTGGCAAAAACTGATGTCCTGACTGAATAGCCTAGCTTCAGGCTCCTACATTCCTCATGGCATGATGGATGGATGGCCTAGTCTCAGCCTCCTACACTCCTGAAGGACAATAAAGGACTGGATGATACACAAATGGCCTCACCTCAGCCCCCTACACTCCTAATGGATCCTACACTCCTGAAGGACAGTAATGGACTGGATGATACACAAATGGCCTCACCTCGGCCCCCTACACTGCTAATGGATTGGATGATGATTGGATGGTGAAAGGAATAAAACAGAAATGACATCCTCAGGCTGAAGAGGTAAATGCCTATCCCTTTCTACTGTAAAAAACTCGGTAAATATGACTGTGTAAATCAGATTATCAAAAAATTTATGTATCATGCTATATTAATGAAGGAAAACTGGAAGCAACTGATACCTAACAAAGCTGCCACAACATGGGTGCTCAACCTTTTTAGCCAAATGGACCAACTTCCTATTCAAACACACTTGGTGGGAACTCCCTATTCAAACACACTTGGTGGGAACTTCATATTCAAATGGACTTGCTGGGAACTTTATATTCAAACTTGGTGGGAACTTCATATTCAAACAGACTTGGTGGGAACTTCCTATTCAAACACACTTGGTGGGAACTTCCTATTCAAACAGACTTGGTGGGAACTTCATATTCAAACACACTTGGTGGGAACTTCCTATACAAACAGACGGCAGGCTGTACTCTGCTGCTATCAACTTTACCTATAACTATACTGGTACAAATACCTCCATTGTACAGGTGATGGGGAAATATACTGGTATTGTACAGGTGATAGGGAAATATACTGGTACAAATACCTCCATTGTACAGGTGATAGGGAAATATACTGGTATTGTACAGGTGATAGGGAAATATACTGGTACAAATACCTCCATTGTACAGGTGATGGGGAAATATACTGGTATTGTACAGGTGATAGGGAAATATACTGGTACAAATACCTCCATTGTACAGGTGATAGGGAAATATACTGGTATAAATACCTCCATTGTACAGGTGATAGGGAAATATACCAGTATAAATACCTCCATTGTACAGGTGATAGGGAAATATACTGGTATAAATACCACCATTGTACAGGTGATAGGGAAATATACCAGTATAAATACCACCATTGTACAGGTGACAGGCAGGCACTTGTCATGGTGGTATGAATAAACTCAGGCATAAAATCAGGCATAAAATCAGGCATAAAATCAGGCAGTTGTGATGGCCACTTGTACAAATGTCCCTCAGTTCCCTTCCAGACCCTTAAAGACATGATGAACTGCAGGAAGGGGTAAACTCCAGCCTGCAGTCCACTGAGTTCAGGTTCAAATAAGCCTGGGGCCACACCACCACCACCACCACCACCACCACCAACAACAACAACAACAACAACAGTACGGATTAATATTTAAGTGTTGGTGACTCAAAACAAATATATAACGCAGCATTTTTCACTTGGAGGTACAAACATATTCTTCCACTGGATCCAACATGACTGGTTGAACACCCATTCTAAATAATCCTATTCAGCATTAGACAGTACAGGGGTATATATATGTATGTATGTATGTATATATATATGCATATACAGTATATATGTATGTATGCATGAATGTATCATTTCGTTTCATATACAGAGGCTCCAACATGCTTGCGTGTGTTGGCCTTGATCACCTAAAGGTGGCTCTCCATGCTGCTTGATCTCTGGCAGCTTCCCTATTCAGTCTCTCATTCCTGAGGTCACACTCTATGCCCTCGTCCCTGGTCTTTTTCGGTCTGCCTCTCGCAACCCTACCCCCAACGTCAACACTTCTCACTCTCTGCACCAAACTGTCATCCCCTATCCTCTCCACATGCCCAAACCATCTCAGTCTGCCTCTCCTCATCACAACACCAATACACTCCAGCCCCATCCTTCCTCTTAACTCTGCCATCATAAACCCAGCCCCCAAAGGCCTCATATCCAAGGATGCACTGCAGACCCACCTAATCATTGTCATTTCTGTATGTTAAAGCCTGCAATATCCTCCTCCTTTACTGTCCAGGTCTCACTACCATACAGCATTATACACCTAACACATGTATAAATGAACCTATGTATGTATGTAATATATGTATGTAAGTATGTCTGCAAATCAACTGTGGAAGGCAGCCTAAAGTCCTTAAATTCAAGTGAAGTCCTGTTCAATTTATTCTTGCAGCTAAGTAACAATTTTCTTTACTACAGGAAGGACGATGCTTACTGTGGGGATTGAGTACTGCTATACTGTTAGTGAGGGATGCCTTCATGGGGTGGCACTGATATAGCTGGGTAACTGCACTGACTGGTTATACAAATGTGCCTCAAATCCCTCCCTGAAAGAAGGTTGGTGGATTGCAGGAAAATGGGAACTTCAGCCTGCTGTCCACTGGGTTCACATTGAGATGAGCCTGGGGTTGGATGAATTACTACTGGCACTATTAAGGCTGCATCTAACCCCTCCATTTTAAATTCTCTCTCTCAAGCTGAATAAAATCATCTAAAGGCAGCAAGTATAAATTAAAAAGGGCTTCCCCAGAATCCACAGCTTAATCTTAAACACAACAAAAGCCAGAGACTCTCACCTTGTATGTCCCTTCCAGCACTGAAATATATGGGTGAGCACATAGTACATTCTGACCCCTTAACAACTCAAAACATTAATGCCACTGAATTTAAAGCACAGATCAATGAGGGCAGTTGTTAAGGGGTTAAAAAATATATACAGAAAAAGTCAATCACATTTTCCAAACAATCAGTCCTCATTATAAGTTATGGCTGACTTCAGAAACATCACAAATATTCCCTATAACACTTACTGTAATTTAGGGAGAAAATGGCCCAACAGCTCTATAGATACCAATGCAAATTTTACACGTCAGTTCTTCTATACGCTATTCTGAACTTAATGACAAAAAAACATTTATTAGAAAGCCAGGGATGTGTTTAAAAAAATATCATACTCTGTACTGCAAGAGTGGACTGGAGTAAATTGGCCAATATATCGCAACTTTACACATGCAATTGGTTATATGTCTGTGGGTAAACTGCCATATTACTTTCATATGGAGCAGAGCAACTCTTATGACTCAGTTCTTCTTTAAATTAAAAATTAATCTTGACTTACTGGACCAAAAATATATACAAATTAAACCCTGGCTGTTCCAAAATATAAGCAACTGGATCCATACATTTGGTGCGTCAATTTTTGGTTAATTGTCCAGTCAGTATTTTATGTAGGAATGGAACTTTTTTCAATGGCAATATTTCAACAAGTTAATAAAGACTTAATGGCAACTATAAATGATAAATATGTGAGTTATAATGAGGACTTACAGTAATGCTGCAGGCCAAGCCAAATTAATTATTGGTGCAATTGCTTGCCTGTGATTGATAGGTCTGCTCGGCTACACTGACTGGGGTTACTCAACAACTATACACATTTACAAGTAATAAAAACAAGAGCACAGCTTGGACTGTATGAGTGAGGGGATGCCTTCATGTGGCAGCACTGATATACATGGGCAGCACCACTGCCCTGGTTATACAAACATCCTTCAACTCCCTCCCTATCCTCATAAAGGGAGGATAGTGGATTGCAAGGGAGGAACAGTTTTAGTCTGAAGTCCACAGGGTTTGGGTTCAAATGACCCAGAGGCCATAACAACAAACTAGCTTGAGCTGCAGCATTAATAAGCATGAGAAAAATAAATAACAATAATAAATATAGAATGGACGATAGCTTGAAACAGCCGTCCATGGAGAGCAGATGCTGTGAGGAGATGTTGCTGAGATGATGCTGGCAGTGAAGGGAGGCAGAATAGATGAAGCTTGTTGTGGTGTTGATCTTGACACTTCCCAAACTGCTTATCACCTGAAAAGATGAACGATGCACATTAGACATAAATAAGGTACCAACAAACACTAAAATCCATAAATCTTTACATATACAGGCATCAAATTCTGGGAGGAAATGTATTGAATTATGTCCTTGTTATTTGTCATCTTCACTCACCATTCTTAGTGGTGGGCAGCAGGGACTTTGTGTGGTGCTAACATTATAATGGGACAACAGTTACATAAATACCCTTCCATTTCCTCCCTATTCCCCACAAGGCAGATGGTGAACTATAAAAGGGTAGTTGCCTGGATATATAAATGTCCCTCAGTTCCTTCCATATCCCATAAAAGCAAGATGGTGGACTGCAGGAGGGGAGCAACTCCAGCCTGCAGTCCACATGATTCACATTTCAGATGAACCTGAGGCCATTTTAATATGTTACAAATGTCACCACATAAAGATAAGTACCGGTAAGCTTACACTGTTATAAATCTTAATATATATCTCAGATTTCTTTTTTCCCAACTCTTCCCAGCAACTGGTGGGAAGTAAAATTACCTGGTGTTGACATTTAGAATAGATTCCAGTCCACAGAAATATCAACTGTATCATGGCCAACCTCAATATGTTTGTATGTACAGTATGTATGTTTGCAGGATTTGTTGTAATTAGCTGGTTTTGGCACATAGCTAGTTTAGCTTCTAGTCCATAGGAAGCATTAGCTGAACCATGGCCAAGCCCAGTACAGGGATTCCTTCAGTGGAAGCATGGCATCGACATTTTATATGTATGTACTGCCTATCAAAGTTCCATTCTAGAGTGGGAAGAAGAGGAATTGCATAGATGATGATCCAAAACACTAATCTGCTAGCTTTCCCTGATTTACAGTATTAGTTATATGAAGAATAAACTGCAATAACCTATTTAAAACCAAAGGGGAAATTCCTGTATGTGAATAAAATCATCTGCAGGTAGTTAGTATGAGTAAAATTTCAAAGATATCACTGCACTAAGTTTAGTCCACAATATCTTACATTAAAATTGCCTACTAAAGTACCAGTGGTTCCTACTTTATCCTGATTTACAGAACCACCTCACAAGTGCTGCCTACTTCTTCCTTCACCATTATCATTCTTCCTCAGTGTACCCCCTACTCTTCCTGTTTCTCCCATCCTTCCCACTGCTTTTCAATTGTACAGAACCCTTCTTTTCACCTCAGGTGGCTATATACAACGTGACAAACCTAAAGGTTTCCAGTAACCATTTACAATGCTGGGTGGCAATCATAAATACTGGGAAGATGTGGAGCCTACTATGGTGTCTTTTTAACTGGCTGGAGACACAACTGCGGATTTCATCTAGTGAACCAACCCTCCACACTTCCCTGTGCCTCACTGTGGTAAGGTGGTGTCTACCACAAGGGAACACTGGTTCACTGTACAGAACAACCTTGCAGGGGCAGTTGCTTGGTGGTGGTGGATGATGGGTCTGCTTGGCCACACAGACCAAAGTTAATTTCCAAGAACAATTGTACCAGTTATATGGGGGGTAAATAATACGATACTGGTACCATAAAGGGGATTTCCCATATGTGAATTAAACCACCAGTTTGGTCAGAATGTGATGTGGCAGGAAGGCTAACTGTGCCTAATAATCACAAGCTGTCAACTGACGACCGTCAATATTCCCAGACCTCCACTTCATTATTTAGGGATTTTGAGCTGGTGCAGGTGTATATCCAAGGGATGGTTGGGGTTTATTGCTCAACTAATGCTACTCAGGGATGAGAGAAGCTGGTCACTCTCATCATAAATGTCAGGACCAACTTGCCTAACCCCGGACTCTTACACTCCTCATGGAGCAACACAGGATTAGATGATGATGATTATGATGATTAACCAAAGAACCCATCATCATCATCATCATCATCACCATCATCATCATCATCACCATCATCATCATCATCATCATCATCATCATCATCATCATCATCATCATCATCATCATCACCATCATCATCATCATCATCATCATCATCATCATAATCTTGATCTCCTTACCTGCCAGCAGTGTTGGCTGGATGTACACAATAAATGTGGTGCCAAACTGTTATTTTGCTCTGCTCATGGCTTTTTTTCACTCTGCTCATCTACAATGTCCTGGAAAGCAAAAAATACTTGTTACACTCTCTTCACACTGTCATGGAAGGCAAAAGTTAAATCTAATAATAACAATAGTACAATAATAATAATAATAATAATAATAATGTGGAGAGGATGGAGGGTGAAAGACTGACGAAGAGAGTGTATGTGAGTGAGGTGGAGGGGGAAAGAGGGAGGGGGAGGCCGAGGATGAGATGGAGAGATGGGGTGGAGAAGTATATGAGAGAGGGGGGTGTGAGTTGGGAGCAGGGGAGTGAAATGGCGGGGGACAGGGCGACTTGGAGGCGATTTGTTTGTGGCCACCCCAAACGGGATTGAGGTGTCTGGCAATAGATAGATAGAATCATTCATACCATTTATAAAGGCCCCAGCCTGCTCGCATGCGTCAGCCTTGGTCACTTAATGATGGCTCTGCATGCTGTTTGATCTCTAACAGCTTCCCTATTCAGTGCCTTATCCCTCACATCACATGCTGTTTGATCTCTAACAGCTTGTCTATTCAGTGCCTTATCCCTCACACCACACTCTGTGACCTCATCCCAGGTCTTTTTTGGTCTGCCTCTCACAACTCCACCCTCATTGTTCACACCTCTCACCCTCCGCACCCAGTTGTCATCCTCCGTTCTCTCCACATATCCATCTCAATTAACTCATTCTCATCACAACACTAATATATCATCATCAGCATCATCCAGACCTCCTTTCTCACCCTAGGGTAGGGTAAGGCATAGTAATGTCCAGACAGCCTAAGTCTGCCCAAGTCAATAGGCCTTGCTCTCTATTGTATTTTGTTTTTCTCTTGGAGGGAACTGTTACTGCGGGCTCATGGCCTTTGGTTCCTTCTTCCTCGCATTAAAAAAAAAAAAATTCACTCATCATTCAAGCCCTCGCAATCCTGGCTCCAATTGATGAGCAAAAAAAAAAATCACGTTTTTTAGCTTCACATATAGCCTACCACACCAATCTAACAGAGCCAATCCGAACGCTGTCACGTTAACAATGGTAACAAATTTGAAGGAGGGAGGAGACGAGGTAGGCCAAGAAGAAGGAGGAGGGATATGGTGGATGAGTGTGTGAGGAAGAGAGGTACCAGGTATGGAAACTGGTGAGGCTAAGGGACTGACAAGAGATCAAGCTGGCTGGATGAATTCTGTGTGGAGAAGTGCATGACCAGGAACACTAATACAATGAAGATAAATAACACAGCTACCCTTATGGCCGCTACAGTATAGTGACATATAGACAATCTATCTATCTATCTATTGCCAGATGCCAAAATCCTATAAGGGGTGACCATTTGACTTTGAGTTAATATACAAACACTGTTAAAATAATGAGAGAATCAGGAAAATGCAATACACTCCACACCAACGTAGAAAATAAAACAAACGACCTACTGTACCGGTAATTCTCTTGTTACAGTTGAAATTAAAAAAAAGATGACTAGTTTTAAGCCTGGTTAAAGTGAGCACTGAATGAAGTGTTCTTTATAGACTAAAATTAAATAATTCACCAATTAGTTTATGCAGTTTTAAACAATTTCTTCTCTATACACATCCATCACAAATGTAATCTTTTGTACTCTACTGGTACTTCTTAATTAAGATAGTGTGGGGTCATAACTTATACTTTAACTCATTATCTTATCTATGTTAAAGTTAGTTTGGCCTGGGTTAGCAGGGCAGGCTAGGTTTAGTTAGGTTGGGGTCAGTCAAGGTGAGGTTAGGTTAGGGTAGGTTAGGTTAGGCTAGGTTAGGTTAGGTTAGGTTAGGGTAGGGTAGGGTAGGTTAGATTAGGTTAGGGTAGGTTAGGTTAGGTTAGGTTAGGTTAGGTTAGGTTAGGGTAGGGTAGGTTAGGCTAGGTGAGGTTAGGTTAGGTTGGGTTAGGTTATTTTAGGTCAGATGCAGTACAAGACAGAGACAGCAGCAGGAAAATCTCTCCCAACTTTATTTATAAATTAATTACATACAAAAGCACTTGCAATGGACATCTACTGAAGAGAAAGTGATTAGAATTACTTAATTTAGGTAATGAGCATATGAATTTTAAAGTCCATTAGTTGGGTGTAATTCCAAATATTTATGGTGCTGCCTAATTCCAAAAATTAACCAAATTCATGGTAACTGTGAGGATATTCCATCTACACTCTGTTCATTTTAACTAGGCATAATACTGCCATCTGTCCAGCTTAAATGCTAAACTATAACAAGGGATTAAACCTAGAACATGGTGCTAGTCATGAAGAAGTGCTGTGGGAAGGATGCTGAATTGTACTATTTCTTATTGTAACTCTCACTCCATCACCTGCATCTCATACTGGGTCTCCCCCTCCCCCTTCCCCACTCCATCTCCCTCACATACACTCTCCCAGTCAGTCTCTCATTCTACATCTCCCTCACATACACTCTCCCAGTCAGTCTCTCATTCTACATCTCCCTCACATACACTCTCCCAGTCAGTCTCTCATTCTACATCTCCCTCACATACACTCTCCTAGTCAGTCTCTCATTCTACATCTCCCTCACATACACTCTCCCAGTCAGTCTCTCATTCTACATCTCCCTCACATACACTCTCCCAGTCAGTCTCTCATTCTACATCTCCCTCACATACACTCTCCTAGTCAGTCTCTCGATCTCCCTCACATACACTCTCCCAGTCAGTCTCTCATTCTACATCTCCCTCACATACACTCTCCTAGTCAGTCTCTCGATCTCCCTCACATACACTCTCCCAGTCAGTCTCTCGTTCTACATCTCCCTCACATACACTCTCCTAGTCAGTCTCTCGATCTCCCTCACATACACTCTCCTAGTCAGTCTCTCATTCTACATCAACCAACAAATCTGTATAATTTCCATCTCGTTGGTCCAGCCTCCCCAGACACCATCGGCCATATACACTATTACAAACTATCTATGTATATTCTCACCTGCCCCAATTAATCTATATTACCTCAAATTATCGCAGCAATACACACCTTCACAATGCAAGGCGTCAGAGGCCAGAAAATATCAAATTAATTTCAGAAGCGACGATTTCACGGACGCCATGTTGAGATGCTGGGCGTCTATACATTGACAAATATTTATTACCGGCTTTTAATTATATTAAATGTAGTGAAATAGATTATTTTTAGCTACTCTAACAAATGACAATAGTTGCTTTAACATAGGGATTGAATTTATTTCATTCGAGGTTATTGAATTCAATATTTCGTAAGACGGATTTAACGTAGGTGATTGAAGTTGTTATTGTTGTTTTTTACGGGATATTAATATAATATAAATTAAAGGAGCAATGGCAAGGTTTATATACTCATAAAATATATTAATTTATAATATTTACATATCCAATCCAATTATATTGTTAATCAACTATTTTCACTTCATAAATATCTTTGCACACGAAAGCATTTTAAAAACATCATATTGTATACATAATAATAATTGCTCCCGCCTTTCTTCCTTCCTTTTCTCCTTTCCCTCCATCCCTCCTCCCAAGGTCGCCGGAAGTGGGGCGGGGGCAGGAGGGCTTCCCTGAATTCTTAGTGGGGGTGGGTGGGGGAATGAGGAGTTTTTACCCCTTCCCCATATATCGTCGAGAGCACTAAGAAGTACAGTCAATATGAGTATATATGCCACGGTATGTTATTCTTCACAGATGCATGATTATATAATCCGACCAGCTGAATGAACGAGGATATGTAAGTGTTTAGGATAGCCATTATTTACATGGCCACGACTTTCAAATAAATCCAAGGCTGATATAAATGTTGCTTAATTACTTTCTACCTTAGCTCTGTTGCACCGTTCCCTCTGGTAATTCCTTCCATGGTGTGGTCAGATGAAAAAAGATCCTCCAGTTATCTTTGCTTGAACGTGCACTCGTCACACATTAATCTCTGCATTCCCCCCTCCCTTCATTCATTCTCTGTAGTTTTTCTCAGAGGACAGCGTATGTGGAAGGGGGAGAGGGAGGGAGGGATTGAGGATGAGATGGAGGGATGGAGTAGAGATGTATATGAGAAAAGGGATGTAAGCTGAGGGAAGGACAACGATATAGCAGGGGACATTGCGACATGGAGGCGATTTGTTGTGGCCACCTCATCATAGGATTAAGGCATCTGGCTATGGAATTGACTTTCATATACTGAATCAGTAAATTCTGTCTATCTATTTATCTATTGCCAGACGCCTTAATCCCGTAAAGGATGGCCACAAACAAACTGCCTTCATGTCGCCCTGTCCCCTGCCATTTCGCTGCCCTCTCCCAAATTTAACACCCCTCTCTCATATACCTCTTCACTCCATATATACTATATTCGCACCATCTGGACTTTTATCTCATACTAGCTGTTGTTTCACCTCCCACCCCTATCCTGGAAGAGTAACACAGCCAACAAAGCCAGTTTCTATGGGTGAGTGGGAATGCCAAGGTATGAAAGAGTAACCTAGGCTATGTTAGTTTCCATGAGGCAGACGGAGGGAAGAAGACCGAGAATGAGATGATGGGATGATGGGTTGGAGAGGAAGGTGGAGGAAAAGGGAGAGACAGGGGAGGAAGTGGAGTGATGCGGTGGAGAGGTATTTGAGTGACGGGATTTAGACTGGAGAGAGGGCAGTGAGATGTCATAAGGCATGTGAGATTCGTTCATGCCCACCACTTCTAGGATTAAGGCATCTGGCTTTAAATAAAGGTACGGTATGGTGAGATGAGGAGGTTAAGAGAGCGGTGGAGGAAAAGAGGAAGAAGTGGCTAAAGTGGTTACAGGACAGGGGTTCAGTTGAAAGAAGAACTGAATATATTGAGAGCAAGAAGGGGGGGAGACAGGCTGACGAATGAGGATATAAAGGAGCGTTGTGGTGTGGATGTGGATGTGATAGGAAGCGTTATGAGGAACACACTGAGGTGGTTTGGCCATGTGGAGAGGATGGAGGGTGAAAGACTGACGAAAAGAGTGTATGTGAGTGAGGTGGAGGGGGGAAGAGGGAAGGGGAGGCCGAAGATGAGATGGAGGGATGGGGTGGAGAGGTATATGAGAGAGGGGGGTGTGAGTTGGGAGCAGGGCAGTGAAATGGCGGGGGACAGGGCGACTTGGAGGCGATTTGTTTGTGGCCACCCCAAACAGGATTGAGGCGTCTGGCAATAGATAGATAGAAGAAACACGTAAAGAGACTAGGAATGAGGAGGTTAAGAAAGCAGTGGAGGAAAAGAGGAAGAAGTGGCTAAAGTGGTTATAGGACAGTGGTTCAGTTGAAATAAGAACTGAAAATATTGAGGGCAAGAAGCACGTAAAGAGACTAGTGAAGAGGAAAAAGAAGGAGGTAAATGATGATCTAGGAAGAAAAATGAATGCGAACTGCTCTGAAAATGGGAAGGTATTCTGGAAAGAGGTGCGGACTCGTAGAAGTGAAATTGGAAAGAAATGTGATGGCATGTGAAGGATGCAGGTGGTAGATAATTATTAACCCATGGGGATGAAGTAAGGACCAGATGGAAAGAATATTTTGGAAGCCTGATGAATGGGAACAGAGATAGAGCAGAGCGGCTGTAAACATGATTGGTTTCTGGGGTGTGCAGAGAAGGAATGCAGTACCAGGAGACGTGACACTCGCACAGGTGAAGAGTGCTGTGAAGCGGCTGAAAAATGGGAAAGCAGCTGAGGTTGATGAGGTGTATGCAGAGATGCCTAAGTGCAGTGGACAGAGTGGAATGAAGTGCTAGTGGGAGGTATGTAAGAAGGCATGTATGAGTGAAACTGTGCCTGCAGACTGGAAAAAGGCTGTGATTGTACCCCTGTACAAAAATAAAGGTAAGTGAAGTGAGTGCAAGAATTATCGTGGCATAAGTTTATTGAGTGTGGTAAGGAAGGTATATGGAAGAATTATTATAGAGAATGTAAGAGAGATATCAGAAGTCCTAGTGAGTGATAAACAGGGTGGCTTTAAGGGTGGCAGAGGATGTGTGGATCAAGTATTTGCAGTGAGACAGATAGCAGAGAAGGCTTGTGAGAAGGACCATAAGATGTTTATAGCACTCATGAATCCGGAAAAAGCATACGACAAAGTGGACAGAGAGGGATTGTGGAAAGTTTTGCGCATGTACGGTGTAGATGGTAAGCTGCTAGGTGCCGTCAGGAGTAATTTTGATGGTATGAAGCATGTGTAAGGCTTAACGGGCGTCTAAGTGAATGGTTCACGATCGGTGTGGACGTGCGACAAGGTTGTGTGATGTCCCCATGGTTGTTCATTATAAATATATGGATGGGGTGATGAGAGAAGTGAAAACACGAGTAATGGAGTGAGGGATAGCGTTGATAATGAATGGTGATGGATGGAATATCTCAAATTTGTTGTATGCTGATGATGCAGTACTGCTTGCAAGTACCGGACAAGAACTTGGTAGGCTAGTGCAGAGTTTTGCTGATGTCTGTGAGCGTCGTGCCTCGAGAGTAAATGTAGAGAAGAGTAAAGTGATGGTTACTGAGAGAGAAGGTGACCTCCAGTGCGATATTACAGTGAATGGAGAGAGACTGGAATTGGTGAGAGAGTTCAAATACCTGGGTACAGTGACAGAAAAGAGAGGAAAATGTGCAAAAGAAGTTGAAAGTAGAGTGACACAAGGAAGAAAAATAGCTGGTGCAATGAAGACCTTGATAAGAAACAGAGGCTTGGGTGTTGCAGCTGCACGAGGCCTACGTGAGGGAGTGTTAGTGCCACCTCTAACATATGGATGTGAGACTATGGTGTGGCATGAAAATGAAAAGTCAAGAGTAAGAACAGTGGAGATGGGACTGCTGAGGAATGTATGTGGAGTGCAGAAGGTGGATAGGATACGAAATAATGTGATTCGTGAAAGATGTGGAGTGATGAAGTCGGTGGACACCAGAATCGAAGAGAGTGTACTAAGATGGTATGGTCATGTGGAGAGAATAGATAAAAATAGAGTGGAGGAAAAATCTGAGCGAATTTGAAGGAAGGGGGAGGCGAGGTAGGCCAAGGAGAAGGTGGAGAGATATGGTGGATGGGTGTGTGAGGAAGAGAGGTTTGGAAGTCGGTGAGGCTAGGGAACTGACAAGAGACTGAGCTGGCTAGATGAATGTTGAGGAGAAAAGCATGATCAGGGATTTGGCACCCCTTTTTAACGTGGCAGCGTCTGGACCGACTCAATCGGATACGTTTCTGTGAAGCTACAGAACGTGGTGAATGTTTTTGGCGTATCCGATAGAGCCAGGATTCCGGGAGCTTGAATGAGGAGTGAATGGAAGCGTGACCCATTGAATTGGGCAAATTTGGGCTGTCTGGACATTGCTACTCCTCACCCTGCCCTAGGGTGGGAAAGGAGGTCCGGATGATGATGACGATGATGATGATGATGATGATATATTTCTTTTAACAGGACTACACTCTTTTCACCTTATCTTGGCCCAGATTTTCGTTCTTTTGATTCATATTTCACGAAGCTCACTGGTAGAAAAGGGCGCTGTTCTACATTCTTTCCGTTGCACCTCTTCGTGACTAGCATCATATGGATGTGTTGGTCCATTATTACAACTCAGCATTGAAGACTGAGAGATGGAAATTTTAGGTCAAGTCACAGTCTAAGTGTAGCACAATTAACCCCTAGAAGAAGCTAAAGTAACGAGACTAATTATTTAAGAACTTTATCTACACTGAGATGGTTTGGACATGTGAAGAGAATGGAGAATGAAAGACTGACTAAGAGGGTGTATGTAGGTGAGGTGGAGGGAGGGAGAGGGAGAGGTAGACCGAGGATATGGTGGAGGGATGGAGTTGAGAGGTATATGAGGGAGGGGGGGTGAGTTGGGGGGAGGGTAGTCAAATGGTGGGTGACAGAGCGACTTGGAGGCGTTTTGTCTGCGGCCACCCTTTGCGGGATTAGGGCGTCGGGCTATAGATAGATAGATAGATAGATCTACTTATCAATCTACCTATCTATTATTTGACGCCTTAATTCCATAAGGGGTCACCTCAAAGATATTGCTTCCACGTCGCTCTGTCCTCTGTCTTTTTTTTTATTTTTTTTGTATGTGCCTTCACTGCCTGCTCCCAAGGCCCAATAGTCCTCCTACATACCATACGCTTCCACATGTCACCACGTCGGTGTTAATACCCACCGTCCATACTGAACACATGCTAGGGCTGTCTCATACCGAACTGGTGCATTGGTATTGAAGGGGGTACTTTTACGACATGTCGGCTGTCATCTGGTAGATCAGTAAGGTCTGTTTTATGAAATTCAGATCCTTAAACCGTTCCCTGTCACAGCAGGGATTAGAGCCTGGGTTCATTAGGACTGTAGGACATCTCTCTCCTGATGTTAAGTGAAATACTCTGAGATGGTTTAGCCATGTGGACTGATGGAAAGAATATGAAGAACCAGCAGCAAGTCATAATATGGCAGTCTGGCACTACAGTAGAAAGGAGAGGGAGAAATTATATTAAATATATGGTGTGAAGAGCAGCAAGAAAAGTGATAATATTGGAAATAGAAACAGTTTTAGTCACCTAGGAAATCAGTAAGCAGTGGAAGCAGACGTACTGAAGAAAGGAAGGGGAAAGCTGAAGGCCTGTGTTGGAGTGTAGACAGTCAACCAAGAATGAGGTGACGAACAGAGGGGCTGAGGGTCGTGGATTATTAAATGACCGTGAGTGAGGAGGGTATGGTCCAAGCGAAGAAAATAGTATATAGTAACTGCAAGATTAAACTAAAAGAAACGATGCCTCAGACCCAAGTGGTTAACATTAAAAACAAGAATTGCTTTACATGCATCTCTTTCTCATTTTCACGAAAATTATTTTTTAAAAACTGATGATATATTTACGAAACTACTTAAAATTTAGCATTGATAAGCGAATGATATGTTGCATGTGACATCACAAGAGCATTATTGGGGAAGTTAAGAGGCGACGAAGGTGAAATTTTTTTATTGTATTTTATGCAAGGAAGAAGGAACTAAAGGCAAGGAGCCCGCAAACTGTTCCTTCTAAGATAAAAACAAAAACAATACAAAAAGAGAGCCAAATTCAAGATCCGGTCATTTCGAGATGCCTGGACACACTGCGTTGGAAAAACTGGAGATCATCGGAAGCAGGAAATACAGACAGAGGGAGACAGTTCCAGGGTTGATCTGTTGCATAAATGAAGGACTGGGAGTAAAGGTTAACTCTTGCATTAGAGAGCTGGACAGAAAATGGATGAGAGTTTGTTGCTAGACGCGTGCTACGCGCCCATCGTAGGGGTGGAGGGATGCAAGCAGACGGTTCAGAGGAGCGGTGACCATTGAAATCGCGACAGAAAAGAGATAAAGATGCAACAGTGCGGCGAAGAGACAGAGGTTGAAGGGGGCCAGTAAGAGGAGGAGAGTTGATGAGACGAAAAGCCTTTGACTCCACCCTATTGAGAAGAGCTGTATGTGGGGAGCCTCCTTACAGATGAGAGTTGTACTCTACACAGGGGCCAATAAAACCCGTGTGCAGGGCGAATAAAACAACTGTGCAGGGGTAAAGAAGGTACGGAGTCAGCTTAGCACACCTAATCTCTTGGAAGCAGATTTTACAAGAGATGTAATATGATCCCCAAGATAAGTCCCGAGTGAATGAAACCCCCAGCATGTTCAAGGATGATACAGGACTGAGATGATTATTGAACATTAGTGTGTACTCCTGGGGAAGATTTTGTCGGGTTGATAGGTGCGAGAACTGAGTCTTTGATGCATTAAAAACAACAAAATTATTTTTACCCCAGTCAGAGATACGAGCCAAGTCAGACATTAGGTGTGCCATAGCCTCATCCCTTGTTTGTTGAAGTAACTGCTGAGATGGACACTGCGGGAACCGAATGGAAAGGTGAAGTGTGGAATCATCAGCGTACGAGTGGATAGGGTTTGATGTACAGCTTAGAAGGTCATTGATGAATAAAAGGAAGAGAGTTGGTGACAGAACAGAGCCCTGAGGAGCACCACTGTCGATAGATCTAGGAGACGAACGATGGTCGCCTACAACAGCAGCTATAGAACGACCAGACAGGAAGCTATAGATGAAGGCACAGATAGAAGGATAGAAACCGTAAGAGGGCAGTTTGGAAATTAAAGATTTATTCCAGACTCGATCGAAAGCCTTTGAGATGTCTAGTGCAATTGCAAAGCTCTCGCCAAAGTCCCGAAAGGAGGATGACCAGGAGTCTGAAAGGTAGGTGAGAAGATCGCCAGTGGAGCGTCCCTGACGGAACCCACACTGACGATCAGAAAGAAGGTTGTGATAGGAAAGATGCTTTAAAATTTTTCCGTTAAGAATTGACTCTAAACTTTTGAGACACAGGATGTTAAAGCAATTGGACAATAGGTAGAGGGCTGGGAATGGTCACCCTTCTTTGAGACTGGCTGAATGAGAGCAAACTTCCAGCAAGAAGGAAAGGTAGCCTACAAGTTGACAGACAGAGGCGAAAGAGTTTACCTTGGCAGGGTGTAAGCACGGAAGTACAATTCTTGAGGACAACAGGAGGGACTCCATCAGGCCCATATGCCTTGTTAGTATTAAGCCCTGTGATGGCAGAAAATACATCAGCTGAAGAAATTTTAATGTCAGCCATGAGGAAGTCAGAGGGAGAAGTGATGGAGGGTCTGAGCGAAGAGATCTGCTTTATCAGTAGAAGAAATAGCTACAGAGCCATCAGGGCAGAATAGAGGAGGGAAGGATGATGAGGTAAAGTTGTTAGAAGGTTTTTTGGCAAGATGCCAGAAGGTGCGGGCAGAATTCGAGTTGAAGAGTTGAGAGCATTTAGTACGATTGAAATTATTTTTAGCAGAGCGAAGAACAGACTTAGCACGATTCCGGTTAGAAACATAAGAGATGTGATTCAGGGGTGGGTTGGCTCTGGTACATTTTATAGGTCCTCTCCTTGTTGCAGACAGCATTAGAACAAGCGTGATTAAACCAAGGTATTCTTGCATTAAGTCAAATGATATGAGAAGGGAATGTATGCTTCCGTGCCTGAGAGAATAACCTCCGTAATGCGCAAGGCACACTTAGATGGCTCCCGGCCATGGAAGCAATAATTATTCCAGGGAAAATCAAAGAAGTACTGCCAGAGAGCCTCTCAATCCGCAGCTCCGAAGTGCCATACCTGATGATTCTTTGGAGGGTCCACAGGCTGTACCGGAGCGATAGGAGAGATTAAGGTAATAAGGTTATGACTGGAGAAGCCCAGCAGGATGGAAATATTAACAGTGTAAGCAGAAGGAGTAGTTGTAAGGAAGAGGTCAAGTATGTTGGAGCTCTCTCTAATGCCGTCAGGGATACGGGGAGGGTGCTGTACAAGCTGCTCTAGGTCAATAAGAATTTTAAAGATGTAGGCTTGTTCACCAGGTGGATCAGTGAAAGGAGAGGAGAGCCAAAGGTGGTGGTGAACATTGAAATCTAGAATGGAGATTTCAGAGAAAGGAGAAATGAATAGAATGTGTTCCATCGTAGCAGTAAGATAGTCGAACAATTTTTCATAGTCGGTAGAACTAGAGGATAAGTAAATAGCGCAGATATATTTAGTCAAAGAATGACAGGAAAGCCGAAGCCTGAGAGTAAAGAATTCAGAAGAATCAAGTTCAGGAACACGAGAGCAAGATATGTCATTGCATATATATGCACAACAACCACCTTTGGCTTTGAAATGAGTATAGGGAAAGTAGGATGATACAGAAAAGGGTTTGCTATCACTTGTTTCAGACAGCTGAGTCTCAGTTAGCAAGAGGTGAGGTTTAGAGGAGTTGAGGTGGTGCTCAACAGAGCGAAAGTTAGAGGAAAGACCTCAAATGTTGCAGAAACGAAGAAGTAAGTCAGACAGTGGTTCCAGGCAGCTCGCTGAGTCGTCACCGGGAGAGGGGCGGATGGTGGGGGCATTTATGGTCCTCCCCCCGGGGACTCCGAGGCTTTGTTATTGGTCGCCATTTTTTATTTCGAATTTTGAATAGGAAGTGTAGTGTATACTGTGCATGTAGTTCGGTGTTGACAGAGAAACTTGTATAGAGCATGCTGGTCTACTTTCTGCGTTACTGAGACACTGAAAAAGTTCAGCAAAGGGGGATGGTCAGGATCTAGACCCGAGGGCTGATGAAACGGGAGCTCCAGCTCCCCCTGTCATCAGCTTTCCATCCACCTTGGGAGTACTGCCCTGCTCGACTGGTGCCACAGTCTACATTCCGTAAATATTGACTTTCTTTTACAGTTATTATGACATTTCTCATTCTTATACAATCATTATTGTCTGGTGGCATTATTGGGCAGTAGGGTTAATTACATAAGGGTGTATTTATTAGTTTTACGAAGGATATATGACAGTGTAGGCCTATCTTCTCAGGCGACCAAGATGTCCCTTTAAACCGGGTAGGCTAGAATGATGTTTAAATCTTCTCGCTGACTTGCCATCCATATTAATTTTGAAGATTGAATATGATCCCGTGAGTGGTCAAGCATCGGAGCTGAATTAGGGAGCGGTCTATGTGCATAGTCTGTGGTACAGTCTGCATGCGTTGTGACAAGATCATTTTTGTCTTTTGACTGAAGAATGCTAGGAGTTGTGAAATAACGAGTATAATTTTATATTCCTCTTTATATATTTTAGACACTTATTATTTAAAGAAGCTGGTGAAATATCCATAATTAGTTATATGCAAAATTTGCCATGAAAAACAGAAAGGAATTTGTGACGTCACTGAGGAATTATGGGAGCGAGGAGGAAGGCGGTGTGAAGGTGAGTGGATATTTTTGTATTTTATTCATATTTCTGTAAATAATACCGTAGTAATTCTCCTGTCTGTGAATTAGATAGTGTCTTGTGCCAAGAATGACCAGCGGAGATAGTTAAAGTAGTGTGTAATTATTAGTTATAAAGAGAATATGGAGCGCTGTCTACACCAGGTGAGCCAAGATGTACCTTTAAACTTCAGGTGGATGAGAGGTTTTAAATCCTATCATATCCCTGTCATCCTTATTTATTTTAAGGCTAGAATATAGTCTTTGGAAGGGGCAAACCCAAAAATTAACATAGCCTTTAAGTAAACGTGTTTTAACTAAGGACATTTAAAGAGTCGTGTTTGTTCACATATTTAAAGATCCGGAGCCCGGCCATTTAACCATATGTTGTTTTTTAAATAATCTACAAGTTTATGCCGCCCTGTTTTTTGGAATGCTTGAAGGTGATTAGCAAGCAACAAAGGTAAGTTTTGATAAGATATATTGCAAACATAGAGCTACATAGCCTATATAGCTTTTTGTGAACGGCGCCTATAGGGAATGGTATATTTGTACAGTTGTTTCAGGTAAATACCCCTCCTAAGACTTAAGATTCTTTTTCCAAGGGCTTTTAGTGTGCTATTTTAATTTACGATTCAAAAAATCACTCGTTTCCTATATATTAACCCCCATTCCCTCTCCAGCAATTGAAGTAAAGAAATAAATATATATATGAACCCCACGTAATCCCAAAAGACAAATTTTTCAAGCCAGTTACCAGATCAGACTTAATCCTAACTCATTTCTGTGTCTGTCATGTGAGGCTTGCTTGCTGGGGGCCTCTTGGACCATTGACCACCCAAAACACATTTGGACTGAACCTTAAACAGTCACACAATGCTAATGATCAGATTTTGGTGTGAGTTGGGAGCAGGGGAGTGAAATGGCAGGGGACAGGGCGACTTGGAGGTGATTTGTTTGTGGCCACCCCAAATGGGATTGAGGCGTCTGGCACTAGATAGATAGATAGAAGCTTTAGCCTGACAAACATACCCTAATAATCGCTGGCTTTTGGTTTGTCCATCTGGCTTATTGGGGCGTACAGCAGTCAAGTTGATTTTCCATGAATGTAAGCTGATCGTATAGCAAGGTGGAGCTAGAGTTCAGAAAGTTGGACTTTGTGTTGCCAGAGTTGAATTGTGGGTGCCTGGAATCACTTAGTTGTGCCTTTGGGAAAATCTGCCATGTCCCTTATGCACAAAGAATATTTTAGCCAGATGACTTTATCCCACAGGGGGCAGATTAGAAATAAATTGCCTGCTTGTCACCCCGTCCTCTGCTGTTTGGCTGCATTCCGTTTAACTTTCACATCCCTCTCTTTTTTCTGTCTACACCTAATCTTATCATCTCGTTCTCAAGTCTCCACATCACTTCACTCACATAGACTCTTATAGTCAGTCAGTCATTGATCTCTATACCTGGCTAAACCATCGTAGAGTAATTCTTCTGATGCTTTCAGTCACATCACAATTTTTTCTTGTTTTATTTCTCTAATCAACTATATTTTTTATCATACTGACTCAAACAGAATGCAATAAAGTACGGCATATATATAACTATTTTTTTATAGAAAAGTAACATAGTATGGCAGCTGTGGTGTTATAAACTTGTGCATTAATCATATTAGAAGTAGCAACCCCTATATTCACATTATCATTTACTAAGCTTTCAAACCTGCAGAATCCTGACTTCGCCTCACAGGCATAACCAACCACACTTAACCACTTCATACCACTTATCAGCAAGTGTCTACAGAATTAAAGAATGTAAACGTTCTCCCTACATGTTAAGTGGGGTTGGTGGAGGATTAGTGCCCCTCCCTGTAAAAGAATTAACTCTAAGCCCTTGACCACCCTTTTTGGGATACATGGCGTCTGGCAATGAATGAATGAATGAGTAAAGTGTCCAAATTTATCCCACTCAAAAAATCCGCAATTTACAGATGTGGCTGTGGATGCTGTGAGCCCAGCAGACAAGACAAGGTTGAGCTGTTGTGAGAAGAGATGTCTTATGGACCTGTTTAGATGTTGGCATTCAACAGTGCAGCTTTATCTGAAACATGTCTTTCACAAGGTATGTATAATCACAAGCAAAAGTTCATTGATATTTCTGTGTTGGCAGAGGCCCTGGAAGGTATTAAGTTAGTCTTTCTTATTTAATAGCAGTATGAAGAACACAACAAAATGCAAGAACTGTTGCCGTTGTTTAGTAATGTTGGTCTGTCTGGTTGAGGCAAGCAACTGCTTGTGGAGGGCTGTTCTGTGCAGTGAACTATGTTCCTTTGTGGTATACACAGCAAGGTGCAAGGAAAGGTGTGGAGGTATGGTTCGGAATGGATGCCACATTTGCATCTCTCTACCCAGTTAACAGTGGTACCATGAGATGCTCCACATCACTGCATTATTTGAGTGGATGATGGTCACCTCCGGTTATGATGATATATCTTTATTATATTATTCTTCCACAAAACAGGTTATGTTTTGGAGGGACTGTGTGCCAGTGAGTTGTGAATGGACTGCTGAAGTGGTCAGTGAATGAGGGTGTGGCCCATCTAATTGGACAGACTTTTGGCTAGTTTCTTTTGTCAGGTTTCTAAGTGTTCTCTGCACCTTGCCTGGTTTAGATGATGATGATGACTTTTTTATTTTTCTGGAAAGGTTAGTTGCAGCAGTGCTTGTGCCCCAGGTAAAGGGTTCCAGCCCCCACAATAGCAGACCTCCTGTGTTCTTTCATATACTGTACTTGCATATTGACCCGGTTGTAGTAGGCTACCAGTATACCATACAGGATTTGAGCCATGATTGTGTTGTCTTATCTCCATCTTGCATCCAATCTGTTTAACACATTGATTATTTTTCTTGTAACCCTCCCCTCCCCCCTAGCAGACACTGTTCCAGGTATTCGTACTTTGGGAAACTAAACTTTTTCTTTTCTTCAGTTTATACTTATGGCCTCTCATGCTGCTATCATCTTTCACAAAAAGACTCTTTCTATCCACTTTTTCAAGTTCTGTAACACCTTTAAGCATCAGATCTCTCTCTTTCCTCTCACAGATTCCCCCTGTGGATAAGGGGGAGGGGGGAAGAATACATCCAAAGTATCTCTGCCTGTCTGTGTTCTCTCTCACCTCACTGTTCTTCTCTTGTCTTCTGCCCACACTTTCAGTTACATCATCTCCCTAGTTGACTAATAATTGAATTTTCTTCCTTGAATGATCCAATATGCACAGGAATGGATGATATAGCCCCACTGACAACATCTGTCCCATTAACCAGTGTGACCAATACATCTATAGCGTCAGAATCTTCAAGTGTTTAGACCGCTATTGCACTAAATACAGCAGTTCTGTGTCCTACCTCTTTCTACAGCTTTGCCATCCTCTCAAGGATTGACACATGAACTGCTTTGGTACATTTAAAGCATATTCTGCTTATTTTTAGGCCATATATCCTCACTTAAGGTTTCACAGTTATCTACTATCATGCATTAGTCCTTCAGGTTAACCCATTGAGAGCCCTGATATTGGGGGTTAGGGAGGAAGTTAGGGACATTTGTATTGAGTTTGTAGTGGTAGTAGAGACTAATAGTATGAACTGTAGTGTTTTCACATTAACTTGGCCCAGATTTTGTCATTTTACAGCTTGTTTTGCATAACTCATTGGAAGAGTAAGGCAGTATGCGAGTCTACAGCTTTTCCCTTTAAATGTTGATCTTTTTCTACAACTCAGCTTTCAAGTTGAATAGTAATATTAGACCAAGCTTATTATTATTGTTTATTTATTTATTTTTTTGATATAGGTAATGCTTCTGACTCTAGGCGTTGGCAAAGCAGCCTGCTCTCTCAGGCCCAGCAGCCCTCGAACATACCACACACCTCCAAAAGTCACCTCTTTGACACAAACACCCACTTTCCATGCTGACTACACCCCAGGGCTGTCTCAAACAGTACTGGTGTATGGTAGCAGGGGTGTTTTTATGATATGTCAGTGGGTCTGAAGGTAGAGTAGTGAATTCTGTTTTAATGAAATTCATTGCTGAAACTTTTCTTTGCCCCAGCCAGGAAGCACACACACACCTATTAGGACACCAGACCACCTCTCAACCAACTCAGCCTCCACCATCCGTTGTTAATAATTACCTGCCTTTCCAGATCAACGAGGGAAGACTGCATGCATTCATTTACTCCCTGGATCTACCCATGGGGGTTCCTCACCAGTTGTTCTGCCATAGTTTTAAGTCCCGCTAACTGGTCTTCTCCAGGCAGATCATACAACTGCCTCAAGCCGTCCATAGTAAAGGGGCATCCACAGGGTGCTCTCCATTTTTTTTTCTTTGTACCTGTTATAGTAAATTTATGCTTG
Source organism: Coenobita brevimanus (assembly GCF_032717465.1). Classification (NCBI taxonomy): domain Eukaryota; kingdom Metazoa; phylum Arthropoda; class Malacostraca; order Decapoda; family Coenobitidae; genus Coenobita; species Coenobita brevimanus. Next base: position 14,489,561 of record NC_137036.1, read on the forward strand.
ATATTCACAGGGTAAGGTAAAAGAAACATAGGGTATTTTTTTGGACAGTGACATTCCAGAGAGGTTTATACAGCAGTAAATTTATTTACATTGCATCAAGACAAGCAAAATATCAAGTGTGTTGTTACAGTCCTGATCCATCTGATCAAGCAGACCTGTCAACTGCAGATAGATTTGTTTTTTGTCTGACTCTGGGCATGGGCTTCACAACCTGCTCCCAAGGCCCAGTGGTCCTCCTGCATACCATACACCTCTACTGTACATGTCACCAATTTGGCACTAACACCCACCATCCATATTGAATACTTGCTAGGGCTGTCTCATACAGGACTGGTGTATTGGTATTAGTGGGGGTATTTTTACAACATGTCGGTGGGTCCTCTGGTAGATCAGTAAAGTCTGATTTTACGAAATTCAAATCCTTAAACTGTTCCCTGCCCCAGCGGGGATTTGAACCTGGGTCTGGTAGGACTGCAGGCCACTTCTCTACCAATTTGTTCCTTGGTTCCCTGTACTGTTGATGTGTCTGCAGCTTCGTGGGCCTGTTCTTCAGGTGGGGCATGTGTCATCTGTGATTCTACCCAGTTCAAATCTAAGTTGATAACTTAGGAGGGCTGGATGATGTCCTGATCTAATCCAGTCTAGGTAAAAAACATAACAAAAAAATGCAGTACAGCATACCTACTGTAGTCAATCTGTTTTCACCTGGTGGAACTGAACTACTTCCATAAAATGAATACTGAGAATTAGTTGCATAAATATTGGTGTTTTTAGTGTGAAGTAAGACTGAGTCGCCAGGTTATTGATCAAATTACCCTCCAGTCTGATTGCATCTGGCCATAAACTAAGCTTAAAGAGGCAAGGGATCTTTGTTGGGTAAGAGTATACTCCTGACTGGGTGATATTATTGGTTTCATAGGCTTTATAGTGCCTCTTCCATAGCAAGTTATTTTGCATATTACGCCCTAACTCTCCTGTATGTCATAGTGTTTCAGTATCGACACAGTTTGTATTATGGTAATAACTTACAGGAGAATGATGAGGTACAATGTGCAGAATAAGTTGCTAAGGAAGAGATGTTAAGGATGCCCAAAGCCACTGAGATGACCCCAGAGACTCCAATATCTGCTATGATTGCCTTGGTTTATTAGCAGATATTCTTCTCCAGTGCATCACTAAGGTTTTTCCATATCCCTGCTTATGTATACCGGTATCCTGCCATCACGTCTTTTCTTGCTTTCTGGACACTACTTTGCCTTGTCATTAGGTGGGAAAAGAGGTCAGGATGATGATGATGATGATGATGATGATGATGAAGCTGCCTGTAAATACTGAGCTGTTAAGGATTAATACTGAATGATTTCTGTACCATACTTCCCCTCATCCTTAGGTGAAAAGAGAAGTTTGAATGATGATGATGATAATAATAATAATAATAATAATAATAATGGGGAATGTTATATGCATAGGTATAATCATACATTTTTCATTTATATATTAAAAAAAAAAGACATGGAGGCTCCAAAACTCAATTATTTTCAAATGAAATCAAACAAGAAAGAATGCCTAATTCAGAATTGTCATTATAATTGAGATCCCTAGACACATTGCATTAAAAAGACTGAAGATCATAGGCAAGGGGAAATGAGGTCTGGATGATGTTAATGGACCGAGGAAGTTTCAGAGCTGACCAGTTACACACATAGACTGAATATTGGATGACCGTTGTAGTAGAAAGTTGGGCAGAAGAGGGGTGGGAATATGTTGCTAGATAAGTTAGGTTTGGTTAGATTGTTAGATTAGTTTTTAGTTTTATCAAGACAGTTTCAGAGCTAACCAGTTGTGTATGTGAAGCACTGAAATTAGGGGTTGACTGTTGTATTAGAGTGATGGACAGAATTGGGTGAGGGTGTGTTGATAGACCTACATGAGGATGGGTTAAGTTTATTTATTTGTTCGGTTAAGACTGAAGGACTGAGAGTATTTTTTTGTTTTTTTTTCACTCCTAGGATTTCTGCAGTATAGTTCACACATATAGATAGCATCTTTTCATGCCTGTTATGCCTACTTCCTCCCACATAAGTATGATACAGTCCATCCTAACTTGATAAACTACAAGTTTCATGTCCATGTTCACAGCTTCACTGTTAGTTTGTTTAGAATACATGTTGTTGCTGCCTAACCATGGTTCCTCTGGCCAAGGAGAGCCATTGACCACAGGCACATAAGTAATTGCTTATGTGGGGCTGTCCTGTTGATGCAGTACAGTACATACAGTGTAGAGATCCAACACCTCAGTGTGGTAGACAACATCTCACCAGGGTTGGACTAGGGTCCTTCCTGTGGCCAGGTGCAGGGAAGTAGGTGGTGATTTGGCTCCTGGATGGATGCTGCTGCTACTTCACCCCACCTAGAATACACAGCTCCTCTGTGTGTAGGCTCCTCATGAGCATCTTAGAATATCAAAGGTTACTTCAGTGAGAGAATAGGATGCCAGTCATTGGAATGTGGTTTTCATAATAGCTCAGTATTAATTCATAAGCCACCCATGACCACCCAGTATTAATGCAGGAACTGACTTTCCTTTACCTAACCCACCAAATTCTGTCGACTTGTATGATGTGTTGCTATACACTGAGCAGTGTATGGTTTGTTTGCTTTAACTTGGTGGAGATTATGTCCCTCTGCAGTTCCTTTCACTTAGCCAAATGACATAATAAGACAGTACAGCACTAAATTGAACATCCTTTCCACAACACTTCCTTATGACAAGTACCATTTTATATTTTTGCTCTTGCTATGGTTCAGCATTCAAGATGGAGGGATGTCAGTTTTAGGCCAAGTTAAAGTGGACAGACCTAGTGATGGTGCAGACGAGTGCACACGTATGCAACCACACAAAATCACTCAAGTCTCAGTTTGCATGGCTAGTGTGCAAGAGGGAGTGAATGTTTTATTTTAACCTTGTGTGAATTGTCTTGTGTGAATGACCTTATTTATGAGTCAGTCTTGTGTTGAATTCTTAAGGGTGTTTTCAGCATAAAACCATGAAACTGTTATTGTTTTGTTGTGGCACCATATTCTTCTGACAGTAGTATATTTGGTTTGTTTTTAATTTATGGAATTGGGCTGTTTCCTGAACTTCAGTACTTGGTTGTGCTTATGTGACATTAACTGATTGACGTTAATTGATGGTAAGGTAGGAATGAGTCCTTTGCCATGTTCCTGTAATGTATTAGTATACAGGTCATTATATAGGCAGTGTGTCCAGGCATCTCAGTATGAGCACGTTTATTTTTTCTCATCAGCTTTATATGGAACAGGATTTTTTTTTTTTGATGGGCATAGAAAGCCAGGAAAAGGAAAGAATGCAGTAGTGGGGGACCTGATCAACATTACTATATCTATCTATCTATCGTTCTATCTATTGCCAGACGCCAAATCCCGTAAGGGGTGGCCATTTGACTTTGAGTTATTTGTTTTATGGGGAGGGGCACTAACCCTCCACCAACCCACTTGTTGACATGTAGGGAGCACGTATGATTTGGTTATATGGTTACCACCCAGCGTAGTAAATGGTTTCTAGGCTTACAGGAAACCATTTGGCTTATCACTCAATGTAAAGCCACCTGTAAAGGAAAGAAAAGCAATAAGAAGTGACAGGAAAGATGGGAGAAATATGAAGAGAGGAGGGCAGACACAGAAATAGAATGATAAAGGCTAAGGAAGAAGTGGGCAGCTCTACATCAAGTGAGTGGATGATGGTCGCCACCACCTACCACAACATTACTATATACTCAGTGAAATATCAATCCACTTTCTCGATGTACTGCTGCTCTCGGGTTCTTGCCCTTTCCTCTCTTCATTTCTTCTTTCCTTCCTTCCTCTTTGGTATTTCTTTCCTTTATCATTTCCTCTTCCTTCTGTCTGCAAGTGACTCTACATTGAGTGACAAGCTAAATGGTTTCCAGTACACCAGGAAACCATTGATTAAGGTACTCCAGTCGGATTGAGCCATTGCAGGTTTATATCCAAGGGATGGTTGGGATTTATTGCTCATGTAATGCCACTCAAAGATGAGTGAGACTGGTCATTCTCATCTTAAATGTCAGGACCAACTTGCCTAGCCCTGGGCCCCTATGCTCCTCATGTGGCAACATAGGATTGGATGATGGATGGATGGATGAATTGTTATTACTGTTATTATTATTGGTTTTATTTCTTTTGATGGTGCCTGATGGTCTAATGGTC
>NC_137036.1:14498811-14556311 GCF_032717465.1 Coenobita brevimanus
ATGATGATGATTTCCCATTGCAGCCATTCCAAGTCTTTGTCCCTCTTATAGCTCTAAAATTGTATCCAGTCTGTAATTTTATGTCTTATGGCACCTCACCTGGTCATTAGCTGGTAAAAGAGGTTGCCTTTACTGAGTAATAATGTTTTGCTTTACTGAGTTTTGTCAGGTTACTGTGCTCCTTGTATGCTAACCTGGCCTAAAAATTGTCATCTCTCAATTCTGAATGCTGAGGTTCAGCAATTGCCCAACACACAAATATGATCCATCTTCATTGCCAAGGTCTTGTAACAGTAGATGAAGTTTAAAATATCCTAGTCACAAGCAAAGGCTTTGTAAAGGATGTAGAGCTGCAGCAGTGTCATTTTCTTCCACAGAACTATTTGAAATACAGTAGCTGAAAAAACAAAAAAATAAACAAAAAAAATCTGGGCCATGTTAGAGTAAAAACAGTATAACATGTAAACTGCAAACACTGCCTTAAATACCTCAAAGACAGTGGAAGAATAAAGCAGTAGTTGGAGGTGGGTAGGTGTGTATGTGGGTGTAGTGGATGGGATGTTGATGTGATGGGTGAGGTGGGATAGAGGAATTCACCTACTTACCGTATACATCCCCAACACAGTGGAAGGGATAGGGTGGAAGATGAAGGGGGATGACAGGTGTATATGTGGGTGTAGTGGATGGGATGTTAATGTGATGGGTGAAGTGGAATGGGGGAATTATGGAAGAGGAGGAGGGGGGCTTACACATTACTTAGTTGCTTTACATATATATACGTAACATATACACACCTGAATGTGCATATAAACACATAACATAAATACAGGTACAATTAACTGTTTTTTGCTAGGGACAGCTCTAGTATTCTGTACCAGTTAATGCCATGTGATTATTTTCAAATGAGAGTATTAATAGGAACTTGATTGTTAATATAGACACCATTAGCTCTTTCATGGTTGGGAGAACTCTAGTATTGTATTTCAGCCAAGAGCAAACTGTTATTCAGCTGTGTAGTGATTCATACGAGCCTGAGAGTGGTAATCCAGGCATATTTAATCCTCGTATGGTAGGGACAGTATTGGTAGTTTATCTAGGTAGCTACAAATGGATATATATTGCTAAGAGAGAGTCACAGGAGCCTGAGATTAATACTGAAGTGCCAGATCACGGTCTTAGGTAATACTGTACCGCAGCCTGAGACTTAATTGTGTCACCAGTACCCCTCTCTTGGTCAGGATAGCTATACCCTTTTCACCTAAATTTGGTGTAAAATTGCCATCTCCATACCTTCAAAGCTGAATTGTTGCAATAAATTAACACTGAAATATGATGGTAGCCACAAAAAGTACTGTGGGAAGGATGTAGAGCCACAATATTGTCTTAGTCTGCCATTAATTTTCATGAAGTAAGCTGTAAAAGGGCTTAAAATATTGGCCTTCTTAAAACTGTTTATCTGTCTGTCTATTGCCAGATGCCACAATCCCGTAACTACAGTATTTAAAACAACAAATTTTTTCTATTCAGCTTAGAGTTACATCTGATACAACTGTTGATGTGTTGGAGAACATTACGAGAAGTACCTTATGATGGTCTTGTGGAGAGAATGGAAAGAGAGGGATTGACTAGTGGCTTGTATGAGAGTGAAGTGGCAGGTGGGAGGGACACAGAGGATGGGGTGGAGAGAATGGAGAATGAGAGATTAACTAGGAAAGTGTATGTGACTGAGGTGGAAAGGGAGACCAAGGGTGAGATAGAGGTATGGGGTAGAGAGAATGAAGAGTTAGAGTCCTTGGAGAGTATATGCGAGTCAGGTAGAGGGGCAGACCAGAGATGAGATGGAGGGATGCACTGGAGAGAATAGAGTGAGAGAGAGACTTGGAGAGTGTATGTGAGGTAGAAGGGGGAGGGGGAGAGAGGATGAGGTGGAGAGATGTGGTGGAGAGGTATATAACTTAGAGTGATATGATTTGGAGACAGGGCAGAGGACAGAATGATGTAGAGGAACTTTGTGGTCAGTTCCATATACAAACCGTTTTCATCAGACAGAACTGGGTCACTCATAGCTTAGCAGAAAATTAAGTCACTGATGCATGAAATTCAGTGAGACTTAGTTATGAAGTAGGAATGAGTCTCCTTGGTTACTATAATTCATTTTCACCTGATAGAATTGGAGTACTTTAGCCTGTATATTAAGCTGTGGTTGTGTGTAATTCAGTGAGCTACTTATGAGAGAGAAAGTGCCTCCTTGGTTACTATGCTTTCCAGTCTGAATAAACTTGGCCATTACCGACGCTGTTTAGGGTTAGGGATCTTTGTCATGTTATAATAAGCAAACTACTGTATATTAATTTGGCGAATTAGATTAAGTTGGTGCGAGTTCAGTTTGGTAATATTAGTTGTTTAGCTAGGTTTATCAGAATTAGAGTTTTTTGTGTGGAGGAGCATGTAACCAAAGTTTGACCCCCCTCCTTTTAACTTGACTCTCATTGGAGTGACTTGGTTAGATAGGTGAGTGTGGAGCCACGTATAGAATGTTTTGTTTTGATCTGCGAGATGGAGCCAGGATTCCCTAGGCTTGAATGATGAATGAATGAAGTGTGGGTCATTTGGATATTAGCCCAGTGGACTGCTGACTGAAGTTGCCCCATTCTTACAGTCAGCCATCATCCTTTCAAGGGATAGGGAAGAATCTGAATGTTATACAGCCAGATACCTCCCCCAGTCAGTTACATCAGTGCCACTGCATGAAGGCATTCCTCCAGTGAAGGTGTTATAGGGTATAATTTGTAACTCCAGATAAAGAGAGGATAGGAAGTGAGTTCAGGCATGTTTGTATATTCGGGTAGCCCCACTGCTTGGTTATATCAGTGCCATCACTTGAAGGCATCCTTGTCCAGCACTTGTGAAGGGGTTATTGGAGGTAATTTAAAAGTCCACCATAAGCCTAAAAAAATTACCATGCGATAGCTGCAGTAAAAATAAGATAAACATCCATCAGAAGTGCATTGTAAAGGTCATGATGATGATTTTGTACAGCATCTATACACCACAGTCCCCCCCTGTGGTATCAGTATTATGGTTTGTCATAACGATATTTTGCCCAAGGATGTCTATTATATTTTACTCTGGCTTAACACCTGACTTGCATTCATACTGTGAGAAATCCCAAGCTCCAGTAACCCCAGCTGATCGTTTTGTAGCTTGTTGTTGGTGTATTTTCCTAACCTTGGTCTGTCTGGCTGAGCAGACCCATTGACTGCAGGGGAGTAACTGCTTCTGTAGCACCATCCTGCGGTTACAGTACATCAGATGCACTATGTAGGTATCCAGCATCCCTTGCGTTAGACAGCACCTCAGGGTCAGATCAGGAATCTTCCTATGGTGGTGGTGTGCAGGAAAATATGAGGTGTGACTTCCATTAATCTTAGGTTTGGTTTGGTTTGGTCAGATATGTTAGGTTTTTATGCACACAAGAGCCATAGGTTGAAAGCCAAATAAGTCCCAGATATTGAGCTGCATGGCCATTCAGTTGATATCTTTGGTATATTGTGTTTTTTTGTTGCTAAAGGCTATAGGATTTGTAATATGCATTGTGAACCCAGCCAAATAAAATCATGAGGCATTAACTGAGTGAAATACAGCATATATCATACTTAAAAGAGGGAGTATTAGTATTGAGTCTACTGCAGTATGGTACATGTAACATTATATCACAGTCCCCCCCTGTGGTATTAATAGGTTTAAACTAAGATTTCTGTCCCTGTGATGTCTTATTGTATGTTGTTGTGGGTAATACCAAGTGATTTTATTTACCATAGAAGACATACCATAATCCATGTAGTGTAATAATAAGACTGATTTTGTTGCTACCACAGGATTCCATTTCATTTTGCAGAGATGCCTTGTAGTGAACAGGTTAGGAATGAAGTGTAGGAACCCATTTAAGGTGGTGTTGATGTGGATGTTACTGAAACTGTTAAGAGAAATACTTTAAAATGGTTTGGCTATGTGGAGAGGATGGAGAATGAGAGACTGATTAGAAGGGTGCATGTGAGTGAGATGGAGCAGGAGGCCAAGGACAATATGGAAGGACTGAGCGGAAAGATATATGAGGGAGGGGTGTGTGAGCTGGAGGGAAGGCAGTCAGATGGCAGAGGACAGAGTAACATGAAGGCAATTTGTTAGTGGCCACCCCTTATGGGATTAAAGCATCTGGCAATAAGTAGAGATAGACTGATCAGTGCCCCTTGAAGCATTTTACATTATAGGAACGCCCCTGGTAACCTCTGCAACTCCATTCATAGCACACAGACCACAACGTATTTCAACACAAAAACTCTACCAGTGGGCTTGTCATCAGTCTTTTCCGTCTCGGTTTTACCTTAACCATCCCACTCTTTGAGCCGATATTTTAAGTGAATGCTGGACCTTTTCTGTGGACCGTCTGATGTTGTTTTTAATTCATAATGATCTTTTACATGACATATAGTTTTATACTGTCCTCCTTTTATTGATTATTTTTATATATATATTTATTTTTTTGCCATATCTACATAGTGTTGTACAGTATCTTTGTTTTATTATGATTTTACTGTGTCATTGTTTTTTTCTCTCTTTCTTATTTCTGATCCATTGCTTATCATGTCTCTGTACTCTCAATTAGTGCCATATGGTCTGTGAACCTGGCACTAGGAGCGTATTATTCAGTGCAATTTCCCTTAGCTGTAAGAAATAAGAATGCAGGGAGGTAGCAATTTTAGGGCAAGTAAGAGTGACAAGGTATAGCTAGCCTGACCAAGAGGGGGGTAATAAACGAACGGATTTTGAATTTGGCTCTCTCTTGTTTTTATTTATTCTTGGAGGGAACAGTCTTGCAGTCTTCTAGCCTTAGGTTCATTCTTCATTGCAATTTAAAAAACTAACTATAAACACTCCCAGGCTGCATCACAGTATTAGCTACGACTGTGATACAATATTTTAATATTAACACTTAGGCTCATGTGACTCTTTGTTAGCAATATATAGCCATTTGTTGCTAGGTAGATAGAATACTAGTGCTGTCCCAACCATGCGAGGGTTGAAGGTACCTGGATTACCACTCTCTGGCTTGTATGACTCACTCGCAGCCAAATAACACTGTTTGCTCTGGACTGAAATACAGTACTAGAGTTCTCCCTACCATGAGAGGGCTAATGGTGACTTTATTAACACACTCAGCCTCCTGTTAGTTTACTCTCATTTGAAAGTAATCATGTGGCATTAATTGAAGCAGAATACTAGAGCTTTCCCTACCATAAAAGTGTTCATGGTACCTGTATTTGTTGTGTGTTTATGTATATTCATGTATGTGTATTTGTATAAATATGCATAAACAACTGTGTGATGTGTGAACTTCCCTCTCACCGCTTCCCTAATTCCTCATCCCATCTCACCTGTCACATCAATACCCCATTCACCACCCACATACACATCTGTCCTCCCCTTCCACTTTCCACCCTGTCCCTCCAGTGTGTTGGGGGTATATAAGCAAGTGTTTGGGATGCATTTTCTCCATGCTGCCTCACCCATCACACAACACCCCATCCACCACACCCACATACACCTGTCCTTCTCCTCATCCACTTTTCACCCTATCCGTCTACTGGTGAGATTTATGTGCACCCTGTACTCCCCCTCCACTTCAATAAAACCATTTTCATTATGAGGCATCTCATTTTAATTAAAGTTACTTGTGTGCAATAAAATAAAGATGTGTCAGAATTCTTACCTTAATTTGGCCCTGATTTTTGTCCTTTTGCAGCTCATTTCATGTACATCAGTGACTGTAAAAGATATTGCTATGGCCCTACATCCTTTCCATAGCACTTTTTTGTGACTAACACCATATTCAAGTGTTAATGTTCAGATTTCAGGATGGAGAGATTGCAATTTCAGGTCAAGTTACCATGAAAAACGTTATAGCACATGGTTGATATGATGAAATGGCCAGAATATTATTTGAAAAAATTGGTTAGGTTTGTGGAAATGATGGAATGGCTGAGAATATCTTCAGTGTTTTATTCTTGCTCTGTCCTAACTGTTTCTTAGGTTAGAGGAGTTTTTTCAGCATGGAAGGGTCAGGTACAGTATATACCTACAGGTGGGTTCGTAAATAGTGCACTGCTAGAATCTCGCCTTAGGATAGAGGATGACAATTGGGTGTGGAAGGGGAAAAATTTCAACGTCGGGGGTAGGGTTGGGAGAGGCAGACCGAAAAAGACCTGGGACGAGGTCATAGTATAAGGGACTGAATAGGGAGGCTGCCAGAGATCAAAGCAACATGGAGAGCCACCATTAGCTGACCAAGGCCGACGCATGCAAGCATGTTGAAGCCTTCATAAACAGTACGATACAATAAATGATACAGTACAAATGGCAACTATCAATCCCATTTGCCCCATTCGGAACATAGGTATTCCAGGCTATGCTTACCAAAGTCTTGAACATCCAAGGGAGAGAGACCAGCCTGTGCCCCTTTTAAGTGTTTTGCATGATAGAAAAGCCTCCAATCACCAATGGGACTTAAATTATGAATAACAAAAATTGACTCTGAATTCCATTGATACCTATAAAGGTGATTTGCCTGTTTTCCTCAGTTTACGGTATAAGTTGTTTGTAACTAGTATTTTGGAACACATAATATGGGTTTACTGATATCAAAGTAAAGTAGCCTACTTATATTTATTTGTTCACTAGATCAGTCATGTATTAAGATATGACTAATGTTTTTTTATATACAACACTTTGAATTTGTATTCTAATGTCAGTAAACTGTTGACAGAACTGTTTCTCAGTTTTTATTGTGACATGTTACTCTAAGTTCTGTGTTGTAAGTTCTGTTTTCTTCCATCTTGAAAGTGGTGGAATATCTACAATAATAAAATCTCAGTGTCTGTTTTCTACTACCCATCACTGGAGTGTATTGGTGTTGTGATGAGGAGGGGTGTACTGAGATGGTTTGGGCGTGTGGACAGGATGGGGGATGAGAATAGGGTGCAAGAAGTGAAAAGTGTGAACACTGGGGCAGGAGCTGCGAGAGGCAGACCGGATAAGACTTAAGACTTAAGGTCATAGAGTGTGACCTCGGGAATAAGGGACTAAACAGAGAGGTTGCTAGGGATCGTGCAACATGGAGAGCCAAGGCCGACGCATGCAAGCAGGTTGAAGCCCTTAGGAAAAAAAAAAAAATGGCGGTAGGTGGTGGCGACCAATATCCACTCGGTTGAGAAAGTGCTGCCTACTTTATCCTTGGGCACCTACATGGTGATAAGCCTAGTAGTTTCCTATAACCCAGGAAACCATTTACAATGCTGGATAGGGACTAGAAGCAAATAAGGGGGTGATGGAGAGCCTACTATGGTACTTCTGTTTAGTGGGTAGAGCGATGCAGCATCCATCAGAGTTCAAATCTCCATACTTTTCCCTGCACTTCACCGCCGAGGCGCAATACACCACAATTAGGGAACATTGGTTCATTGCATGAGACAGCCCTGCAGGGGCGATCGTTTGCCTGTAATTGATGGGTCAGTTCGTCCAGACAGATTAGGATTGATCTGCAGCTCCTAATACTACCATTACTACCCTAATTCAGCCTGCCATCTCAAAAATCGTGTCTCGGCTCACTTCTTAAACCCTGCATTGCATAAGTGTTTCCTCCCTCTGATTCCTACCTCATCTTGCCTCCATTTGTCATAATGTCATTCCCACCAGACTATTGTACTCTGGTGAGGAAGAACCATGGACTTGCTCCAAGTTTTATTCTCAGTTTCCTCTGATATACTTCATTTGTATGTTCTATGTACCCTTCATCTCTTGTGGTAGGTGGCGGCGACCAACATCCACTTAGTCCTGCCCGCTTCTTCCTTCAGCTTCATCGTTCTCTTTCTGTGTCTGCTGTCCTCTCGTCCTATTTCACTCATCCTTCCTGTCACTGATTAATTTTCCTTCTACTTCAGGTGGCGCTACGGTGAGTGACAAGCCCCATATGGTTTTGTGTATCCCAGGAAACCGTTTACGATGCTGAATAGTAACCATAACCCAATAACGGAGTGATGGGGAACCTTCCATAGTGTCCCAGAGCTGGGTGGAGAGACGCTAATGTAGCACGATCAGCAGGGAACCAAATCTCCACACCCGGCGAGGCGCGGTCTAAAGGGAACATGGGTGATTACACAGGATGGATGGTCCTGAAGGGGCGGTTGCTTGCATGTGGTTGAGGGGTCTGCTTAGCCGGACAGAGCTGGGTTACGCAACAACAATAACTTCATCTCTTTCATATGTTCAGCTTCCACATACAGTTCATATCAGTCTCTGTGTTGTTACTTCCATACATTTTGTCATCCTATACTTGTCCCTAATGATAGGTTGATTATCTAAGTACATTTCAGGTTTATCTTATCGTACAGAACTTTTGCTCAACATACACTAGAGTAACAGACAAATATATTTACTTGAACAGTAGTCTCCTCTGAAAAATTGTTTCACTCTCCCGTACAAAACCTCCGCTTCTTTCTTGGTTTTCTTTTCGACTCCCGTCTTACTTGGAAGAATCACATTGCCTTCTTAAAAGTCTCAGCCTTGCAACACCTCCGTCTCTTACAAACTTTGTCAAGTGTCGTGGGGTGCTGATCAGACTACTACTCTTCGTCTGCACATTGTTCTCGTTCTCGCCAAACTTGATTATGCTTTCATCCTCCGCTCCTCTTTGACCATCTCTCCCACCATTCCTCTGCAGTCGCTATACTGTAGGCCTACAATATACACTGATGATTAAAAAAACCCTGGGGGTGTTGGATTCGCGGTTCTCTTTCCTAACACCTTTCATCATTTTAACCTTCCTGCCTATGCAAGTGTTCTAACAGCAGAGTTATAGGCTATGCCCTCTTGTTTGCATTGCGGTATATTTGTCGTGCCTCCTCTCCCTCATTTGTGATATTCTCTGATTCATATAGTGCTCTGTCCCTTCTTCAGTCATCTGCTTCTCACCCTTCAGTCCTTCGTATCTTGGAATGGTTGTTCCGGATCTCCTCTCGTCGTAAAACAGCCCAGGACATGTGGGCATCACGGGCAATGAACGTGCTGATCAGTTGGCTCGTATGGCTGTTACCAGGGATGTCTCGACTCTTCCTTCCTCATCCCAGTCTCTGACATTCTTCCTGCCCTATCTTCCTTCCTTCAACACCGGTGGCAGTCTTGCCGGGAGTCTATCACTAATAATAAACTACGTATTATTAAACCTCTTATTTCTCCCTGGGTGACCCATTGCCACCGTAATAGGAGGTGGGAGACTTGTTTTTAGCTCGTCTTAGAATCGGTCATACTATAGACTTACCCACTCTTATTTGATGTCTGGAGGTCGCGCTCCCTTTTGTACTCGTTGCAATACCATTCTCCGCACGGCATATTTTCCTTGATTGTTCTCTTTACACTATGCAGCGACGTGTTGCATTTCCTTTCTTGTCTCGCCTCCAACGTACCCCCCTTCTTGCAGACTTTCTCCGACAATCACCGTATTTTTCCTTCCATAGTATCATGTCCTTCCTTACCTCTATTGGTCTCCTTTCCGACATCTAATTTCGTTCTTTACATCAGTAGCCTCATCTGTGATAAGATATACTTCTCCCATTGACTCATTGCTTTCACGACGCCGTGTCTGTGATCCCGGCCCACCCAGCGTACACGACTTGTAGCCGATGATCCGGCTTTGTGCTGGATTTTGGCATTAGGTTCTTATTGTTCTTCTTCTTCCAGTGAGGAATTTGTCAAAATGAAATAAAGTTGTTACTCAACCTCGGTCATGTTTTGCCCAGCAGACCCGTCGACCCCCGATGGAGCCATCCCATAGGTTCCCTACACTGTCTTAATGTGGCATATGCTGTGCGTTGCATCATTGTCTTGTGTGGGACTATTCTACGAGCAGGACAAGTATTATCTGTTATTCCACCCGACTCAAATCCAAGCTGGTAATTGAGGAGGATTGGGCGATGTTCTGATCTAACCTAGGTGAATTTGATCATCTCTAATGATACCCCTTATGGATGAGTATCGGGAGGGGGGCCTTGTAGCATAGTCTTCAGATCAGTGAGTTGCTGTGCCTTTTTTGTGAAACTAGTACGTTGGTGTTTCGTCATTGCTAGTGTTGGAATGTCTAGAAGTGGGATGTTGAAGAGGGTCTGGTAATGTTTGTCTAGTGATTTTTCTTGCGTCTAGTTGATTTGGGTGACAGGGGTGTTCTGTGTTGGCACAGGCTATTGCATCAAACTGTTCGCGTCATGCCAAGATATTCGCTAAGAGGGAGGATTTTAATTTTAAGGTGTGAGTTGTGGGAGTGGTGTTGGTACAACCAGTGGTGATGCATTGGGCATTGTTTTGTATGGTCTGCAAGGTGTAATTGTGGGCTAGCTGAGTGTTAAGATAGGATGAGGGTTCTTGCCAAGGAGACATAGGACATCACTGATCAGATGCTGTATATTGTTTATAGAGCTGGGAGGGTGTGTCATATGCTGCCCAAAACTTGCCCCTGTAATTGCGCTGACTGCGTTGAGTTTGGGGGTGCACTGCCCTTGATGTCTTTCATATGCTTCTTTAATGTGAGATCGTGTCATATGCCACTAAGAACCTTAGTGGAGGGAATGTATGGCACAGAAACATTGTTAAGTGTGTACAGCCGTGAGTAAAAGTTCACCGACACTGCCATTAGCAGTTTTTACGATTACCGCTGTGTAACAAGCAAGAATGTGAGGAAGGATATTCTCTGTCGTTTGGGGAGGAATGAGTTAAATGGAAAGCTTGCCCATGTCTGTACCTGTGTAGAAGACAGGAGGTAAGGCGAGGGATGAAAGGAATCATTCATAGAAGTTTGTTGTGTGTGTATAGTGTTGGTGTTCCGACCATTACCACAACTTGCGGTTGTGGTGGAGGGCGTGGGGGGAAGCATGTTGATGGTAAAATGGTGGTAGGGGTATTGTATGGTGGTAATAGAAACTTAGTGTTATATTCACAGATTCAGAATCAAGCCTCTCAATGTTTCAGCACTGATCCATTTAGCTGCAAGTACAAGCAAGACAAGTACTGTATGTTACTTAACCCCGCTCTGTCTAGCCATGTAAACCCACATATCACAGGTACACAACTGCTTCTGTGAATATGAGGAGGCTTGTCTTGTGGGTGGACGTAGCAACTGCTTCACTCCACCCAGGGAGCACAGTGCCACCACGCGTAGGCTCCTCATGAATGCCCTTGCCTTTTTGTACTCCAGCAAAACCAGATCAGAGCGATAATGGGACGTGATCTTGAGTCTGCTTATGAATTACCGACTCTTGTGATGAAAGTAGGAGTGTGGAACCAGTATCTGTCACCACACACCACCACACCACACAACACCACCGCCAACAGCACCACCACCACCACTACTACCACCATTACACCAAACCACAGCCACCACCACCACAGCACCACCACCACTACCACCACCACCACCACAGGATGAGGAGGCGGGTGTGGTGAAGGTGGGAGTGTGGAGCCAGTGTCCGCCCCCGCACGCCACCGCTCCACCAGCAAAAACAGCACTACCACCACCACTACACCAACACCTTCACCACCACACCACCAACACCACTACCACATCAACACCAGCACACCACTACAACCATCACAGCACACCACCATCACCACAACACCACCAACACCACTACCACAACCACAACAACACACTACTACCACCACTACAGCACGCCAACAACAGCACACCACCATCACCGTCGCACCACCAACACCACTACCACAACCACAACAGCACACCACTACCACCACTACAGCACGCCAACAACAGCACACCACCACAACCACCACTACCACAACCACAACAGCACACCACTACCACCACTACAGCACGCGAACAACAGCACACCACCACAACCACCGCCATCACAAAGGACCACGCCACAGCACCACAACCACACCACTATCACTAACACCAGCAGACCACCACCACCACCACGACCAACATCACCACACCAACGCCCTTACTACCACCACAGCACACTACCACCACCACTCCACACCACATCACCACACCACAACACCAACGCTGCACCACCACCAAACCACCACAGCCACAAGAGTAGCTTTTTTTTTTTTTTTTTCAATCCGACAAAGATTGCATAGTACTTGTATGTGCGTGTCCCTGTATAGCATCACACACACACATACACACACACATACACACACACACACACACACATACACACACACACACACACACACACACACACACACACACACACACACAGTTACAAGCTGCATGAAATTCGATGAGACTTAATAATAATGGGGTATGAATGAGTCTCCTTGGTTACTAGTCAAATATATCCTCAAATCTGACTATCCCTGCCATCAACTGAAAAGGTTTTTGTCGTATTCGTTCTCTTTAAATAATTCGTACTAATGAGGTATGAATGAGTCTCCTTGGTTACTAGTCAAATTTATGTAGGTCATTAACTGAAAAGAAATGAGTCATTTAAACTTTAAATAGGCAGAGATTTTCGTCCTTTTGCATCTTACTTCACGTAGCTCAGTGGTAGAAAAAGACAATGCCATGGGTCTGCATCCTTTCCTTAACACTTCTTCGTGACTAGCATGCAGCGATGACCCGATGAGTATGTGTTTAGGGGAGTTAAGGACAGTTTGGACCAACTTAATCCTTTTGGCATTGAGGTTTGACCAACATAAGTCATAAACAAACCAAGTTTATGACAAAGTAATTTTTACTGTTAAAGACTTAGAGTATTTCCTGGAAAGTAATTGAGCCAGTCATGACATTTAGAGTTATTTATGACCAGTAGCAGCAAGGCATACAAATTTGCCCCCCCCCCCCTGCCCCGTCACCGTTCTATGGGTGAAGAGGGTCCAGGTCCACCCATCTTGATTATTATGGTACCTGGTTTGGGTTTAGACTATTCTGACAGCAGGGAACGTAAATCTATTGTTACAACCCAGCCTTCGACACAGAGAGATGGCTATTGCAGGCCAAGCTGAAGAGAGAGAGAGAGAGAGAGAGAGAGAGAGAGAGAGAGAGAGAGAGTCCGGACATCTTTGCATTGCCTTTCCATTAATTTTCTTTAGTTCAACACCTCGCCTCCTTTTTCAGCACCAGTTGAACGGCTTTCCATTTTATTTATTCATTTATTTATTTTTTCATTTGCAGACGCCATCCTTTCCCGCCAAAAAAGCGGCTGATCAGACACTGGCTTTGGGGAAAATGACACGACTGCAGACGGTATGTAAGGAATTATTTTTTACTCGGTTAGAGTGACTTCATTTGAAAATCTGTCTCTACCTATCTATTTGTCTGTCTCTCTGTCTACCTATCTGTCTAACATATCACCTCCACGTCACTCTATCCTCTACCATTTGGCTGCCCTGCCTCCAACCCACGCACCCCTTCCTCATGTATCTCCCGCACTCCTTCCCTCCATCTCATGCTTGGTCTTTCCTCCTCTCCCCCACCACCAGCTCACTCACATACACTCTTCTAGTCCGTCTCTCATTCTACATTCTCTCTCAACATGGCCAGATTTTCACCTTTCCTCCTATTCTTCCTCATCGTCCAGTCCTCTTCCCACCTTGGGCCTCTTGCTGTAGTCTGCCTTTTTTTTCTCTCTCCCTTGTTCTAAATCTCTTCTCCCTCCAGATACTCTTCGTTCCTCTTTGCTCTTTGTCCTGTCGTTTTTCCGTCATGCGTATCGCCACTGACAGCTCCAAATTTTACCATGGTGTCGGGTTTGCTGTTGTGTTCCCTGACTTCTCCTTCCAAAGTACTCTTCCTTCCGTTGCAAGTATTCTCACGGCAGAACTGCATGCTGTTCTTTATACTCTGAAGCCCCTTTTCAAATTCTCTTCTTCCACCTTTGTTATCTTCTCTCATTCTCTCAGTGCGCTCTCTCCCATACACACCACGCCTTCTTCTCGTCTTCTAATCACCGACATTCAGGAGTGGCTGTTCCAACTTTCTGTTCGAAAAAGTCAGTTCGGTTCATATGGGTCCCTGGCCATATCGGGATTACTGGTAACGAACAAGCCGACTCGCTGGCACGTTCTGCTATTTCTCCTTTAGGTCCTTCCCCGCCCCATTCCTGCTCTTGATTGGTTTCCTCTTCTGACCCGTCTTTTCCGTGAATGTTGGCTGTCTTCATGGGACCTGCAGGTTAACAACACATTTCCCTGGCACACGTCAACCCACCCCAATCATCGGTGGGAGACTATCCTTGCTCGTCAACGCTTGTTCCATACCCCCCACACTCACGGTCATTTAATATTCCACGACCCTCAGCCATTGTGTTCACACTATACTGTCCCATGACTAGCCGTCACCTTTTTCTTGGCTGACTGTCTGCACTCCAACACCGTTCCTCAGTTTTCCCCCTTCCTTTCCTCGCTACGTTGGCCTCCACTGCTTACTGATTTCCTGGGTGACTCTCCCACTGTTTCTGTTCCAGTATTATCACTTTTCTTACCGCTAATCACGCCACATATTTAATATAATTCCCTCCCCCTCCTACCGTAGTGCCAGAAAGCCATATTATATCTTTGCTGCTGGTTCTTCATTAATCTTTCCATCTGTCCACCTGGCCAAACCATCTCAGAGTATTTCACTTAACACCAGGAGGGTGTGTGTGAGTGAGGTGGAGGGGGAAAGGGTGTGTGTGGGTGAGGTGGAGGGGGAGAGGGGGAGGCGGAGACCAAGGATCAGATGGTGGGGTAGAGTGGAAAGGTACATGAGGTGTGGAGGGCAGTCAGGGGGAGGCGGTCGCTGAATCGGTTTTAGTGACCTGCAGTCCTAATGAACCCGGGTTCGAATCCCCGCTTGGGCAGGGTACAGCTTACGGATCTGAATTTCATAAAGCAGATTTTACTGATCTACCAGAAGACCCGCCATGTGGTAAAAGTACCCCTGCCAGTACCAATACACCAGTCCTGTATGAGACAGCCCTAGCATGTATTCAATATGGACGGTGGGTGTTAGCGCAGAAGTGGTGACATGTGGAAGTGTATGCGTCAGATAATAGATAGGTAGGTCGACAGGTAGATAGATAGATAGACAGGTAAAGTCCTTAAATAATTAGTCTTGTTACTTTAGCTTTTTTTTAGGGGTTAATTGTGCTATAGTCTTTTTACTGTAACTTGGCCTAAAATCGCCATCATTGTCTTCATTGCTGAGTTAATAGTAGACTAACACATGAATATGATGCTAGTCACGAGGAAGTGCCACGGAAAGAATGTAGAGCTGTAGTCTTGTCTTTTTCTACCAGTGAGCTTCGTGAAATAAGCATCAAAAGGACGAAAAATCTATGGCAAGTTAAGGTGAAAGGAGTATAGTCATGTTTTATAAAAGCATTAGGCAATATCTAACTATCTGTTTATTTAAAGCAAGACGCCTTAATCCCGTAAAGGGCGGACATAAATATTACACGTCCTATACCATCAGTCTGCCCTCCCCCCAGTTCAAACCCCCGTCACTCAAATACCTCTCCACTCCATCTCATCCTCGGAGTCTCCCTTTCCCTCCACCTTCCTCTCGAGTCCATTACTCCACCTCATCCTCGGGCTCTTTCCCTCCGCCTACCTCTCCACCCTGTCACTCCATCTGGTCCTCTGTCTCTCTCTTTCCTACCACTTTCCTCTCCACCCTATCTCCCTCGTGGGAACAGGGTCCACCTGGCCAGGCTGAGATGTGGGCACCATCCAGCCCTCTTGAGTTATCAGAAGAGGCTGGATGACTCCATCGCTGATGCCTGTCCAAGATGCAACACAGCACCACATACTATTAAGCACATTATGCAAGACTGCATTGCACACAATCTGCAACACAGCACCCCATACTATAGCACATTATGCAAGACTGCATTGCACACAATCTGCAACACAGCACCCCATACTATTAAACACATTATGCAAGACTGCATTGCACACAATCTGCAACACAGCACCCCATACTATTAAGCACATTATGCAGGACAGCATTGCACACAATCTGCAACACAGCATCCCATACTATTAAGCACATTATGGAAGACTGCATTGCACACAATCTGCAACACAGCACCCCATACTATTAAGCACATTATGGAAGACAGCATTGCACACAATCTGCAACACAGCACCCCATACTATTAAGCACATTATGCAAGACTGCATTGCACACAATCACCTGCGCCAACAACACAACATACACTCCTTGAGAGCTCAGTGGGAAAGCCCAGTCTCGGCCATGGCCTTCCTTAGGGACTCGGGGCTGTTCGGCCAGACTGCCTAGGGAACAACAACAACAACAACAACAACTACTACTACTACTAACATAGCTCTTTTGACTCACCAATAAAAACTAACATAGCTCCTTAGGTCACACTCCCATGCAATGTAATTCTGATACACTAAAAAAAAGTAACACAGCTGCCTAGGTCATTCTTTTGTACATTGGAATTCTCACTCACCCATAGAAACTGATTAGATGATGATGATGATGATGATGATGATGATGATGATGATGTTACTTTTCCAGGATAGGGGTTGGGGAGGTAAAAGAACAGCCAGTGTGGATTAAAAGTCCAGATCGTGCGATATGCAGTCTATATGGAGTGGAGAGGTATATGAGAGGGGGTGTAAGCTCGGGGGAGGGCAGCGAAATGGCAGGGGACAGGGCGACATGGAGGCAATTTGTTTGTGGCCAGCCCTTGCGGGATTATGGGGTCTGCCTGTAGATAAGTAGATAGATAGATAGAATTTGCGGATTCAGTATATATATATGAAAGTCAAACTCTATGTGCAGTGGTAAGAGAGGGTATGTTGGGAGCCCTAAGTGGGAAAATCGATCTATCCATAGCCAGACGCCTTTATTCCGTTACGGGGTGGCCACAACAAATCGCCTCCATGCCGCCCTGTCCTCTGCTATTTCGCTGCCCTTCCCCCAACTTCCATCCCCTTCTCTCTACTCCATCGCTCCATCTCTTCCTCGGTCTTTCCCTCCCTCTCCCTCCTTCCGCAAACACTCTGCTAGTTAGTCTCTCACTCTCCATCCTCTGAGAAAGAATACATAAAGAGAATGAATGAGGGGAGGGGGGAATGCAGAGATTATTGTGTGAGGAGTGTATATCGAAGCAAAGACAACTGGAGGATCTTTTTTCATCTGACCACACCATGGAAGGAGTTACCGGAGAGAACGGTGCAGCAGAGCTAAGGTAGAAAGTAATTAAGCAACATTTATATCACCCTTGGATTTATTTGAAAGTCGTGGCCATGTAAATAATGATTATCCTTAAAACTTACATATCCTCGTTCATTTAGCAGGTCTGATTATGATATAATCATGCTTCTGTGAGGAATAATATACCGTGGTATAATTATACACTCAGATTAATTGTACTCAAGTGCTCTTGGGGGGAGGGGGTAAAAAGAATCATCCCCCCCATCCCACTAACAAATCAGGGGAGCCCTCTTGTCCTCGCCCCATTTCCGGCGCCCTTGGGAGGAGGGAAGGACGGAAAGGAGAAAAGGAAGGAAGGAAGGAAGGAAGGAAGGCGGGAGCAGTTATTATTATCTATACCATGGACCTACCTACATGATCTACTGTATACAGAATAATGCTTTTAAAAATGCTTTCGTGTGCAAAAAGATATATGAAGTGAAAATAATTGATTAGCAATATAATTGGCAGAATGTGTGAGTATTATAAATTAATACATATTATGAGTATATAAACCTTGCCATTGCTCCTCTAATTTATATTATATTAATATCCCGTAAAAAACAACAACAACAACTTTAATCAGCTCCAATAAATCCGCCTTACGGAATATTGAATTCAATAACCTCGAATGAAATAAACTCAATCCCTATGTTAAAGCAACTATTGTCATTTGTTAGAGTAGCTAAAAATAACTTATTTAACTCATTTAGTCTAATTAAAAGCCGGTAATAAATATTTGTAAATGTATAGACGCCCAGCATCTCAACATGGCGTCCGTGAAATCGTCGCTTCTGAAATTAATTTGATATTTTCTGGCCTCTGACGCCTTGCATTGTGAAGGTGTGTATTGCTGCGATAATTTGAGGTAATATAGATTAATTGGGGCAGGTGAGAATATACATAGATAGTTTGTAATAGTGTATATGGCCGATGGTGCCTAGGGAGGCTGGACCAACGAGATGGAAATTATACAGATTTGTTGATGTAGGATGAGAGACTGACTAGGAGAGTGTATGTGAGGGAGATCGAGAGACTGACTAGGAGAGTGTATGTGAGGGAGATCGAGAGACTGACTAGGAGAGTGTATGTGAGGGAGATGTAGAATGAGAGACTGACTAGGAGAGTGTATGTGAGGGAGATCGAGAAACTGACTAGGAGAGTGTATGTGAGGGAGATGTAGAATGAGAGACTGACTAGGAGAGTGTATGTGAGGGAGATCGAGAAACTGACTAGGAGAGTGTATGTGAGGGAGATGGAGAGACTGACTAGGAGAGTGTATGTGAGGGAGATGTAGAATGAGAGACTGACTAGGAGAGTGTATGTGAGGGAGATGTAGAATGAGAGACTGACTAGGAGAGTGTATGTGAGGGAGATGTAGAATGAGAGACTGACTGGGAGAGTGTATGTGAGGGAAATGTAGAATGAGAGACTGACAAGGAGAGTGTATGTGAGGGAGATGGAGTGGGGTGGGGGGAGGGGGAGACCAAGTATGAGATGCAGGTGATGGAGTGAGAGTGACAATAAGAAATAGTACAATTCTGCATCCTTCCCACAGCACTTCCTCATGACTAGCACCATGTTCTAGGTTTAATCCCTTGTTATAGTTTAGCATTTAAGCTGGACAGATGGCAGTATTATGCCAAGTTAAAATGAACAGAGTGTAGATGGAATATCCTCACAGTTACTATGAATTTGGTTAATTTTTGGAATTAGGCAGCACCATAAATATTTGGAATTACACCCAACTAATGGACTTTAAATTCATATGCTCATTACCTAAATTAAGTAATTCTAATCACTTTCTCTTCAATAGATGTCCATTGCAAGTGCTTTTGTATGTAATTAATTTATAAATAAAGTTGGGAGAGATTTTCCTGCTCCTGTCTCTGTCTTGTACTGCATCTGACCTAAAATAACCTAACCTAACCTAACCTACCCTACCCTAACCTAACCTAACCTAACCTAACCTAACTTGACCCAACCTAACCTACCCTAACCTACCCTACCCTAACCTAACTTAACCCAACCTACCCTCACCTTGACTGACCCCAACCTAACTAAACCTAGCCTACCCTACTAACCCAGGCCAAACTAACTTTAACATAGATAAGATAATGGGTTAAAGTATAAGTTACGACCCCACACTATCTTAATTAAGAAGTACCAGTACAGTACAAAAGAATACATTTGTGATGGATGTGTATAGGAAAGAAATTGTTTAAAACTGCATAAACTAATTGGTGAATTATTTAATTTTAGTCTATAAAGAACACTTCATTCAGTGCTCACTT
This sequence comes from Coenobita brevimanus, assembly GCF_032717465.1. Taxonomy (NCBI): domain Eukaryota; kingdom Metazoa; phylum Arthropoda; class Malacostraca; order Decapoda; family Coenobitidae; genus Coenobita; species Coenobita brevimanus. The sequence continues at coordinate 14,518,387 of NC_137036.1, forward strand.
TAACCAGGCTTAAAACTAGTCATCTTTTTTTAATTTCAACTGTAACAAGAGAATTACCGGTACAGTAGGTCGTTTGTTTTATATTCTACGTTGGTGTGGAGTGTATTGCATTTTTCTGATTCCCTCGTTATTTTGACAGTGTTTGTATATTAACTCAAAGTCAAATGGTCACCCCTTATAGGATTTTGGCGTCTGGCAATAGATAGATAGATAGATTGTATATATGTCACTATACTGTAGCGGCCATAAGGGTAGCTGTGTTATTTATCTTCATTGTATTAGTGTTCCTGGTCATGCACTTCTCCACACAGAATTCATCCAGCCAGCTTGATCTCTTGTCAGTCCCTTAGCCTCACCAGCTTCCATACCTGGTACCTCTCTTCCTCACACACTCATCCACCATATCCCTCCTCCTTCTTCTTGGCCTACCTCGTCTCCTCCCTTCTTCAAATTTGTTACCATTGTTAACGTGACAGCGTTCGGATTGGCTCTGTTAGATTGGTGTGGTAGGCTATATGTGAAGCTAAAAAACGTGATTTTTTTTTTTTGCTCATCAATTGGAGCCAGGATTGCGAGGGCTTGAATGATGAGTGATTGGAAGCAAGGCCTATTGACTTGGGCAGACTTGGGCTGTCTGGACATTACTATGCCTTACCCTGCCCTAGGGTGAGAAAGGAGGTCTGGATGATGCTGATGATGATATATTAGTGTTGTGATGAGAATGAGTTAATTGAGATGGATATGTGGAGAGAACGGAGGATGACAACTGGGTGCGGAGGGTGAGAGGTGTGAACAATGAGGGTGGAGTTGTGAGAGGCAGACCAAAAAAGACCTGGGATGAGGTCACGGAGTGTGGTGTGAGGGATAAGGGACTGAACAGAGAAGCAATTAGAGATCAAACAGCATGGAGAGCCATCATTAAGTGACCAAGGCTGACGCATGCAAGCAGGCTGGAGCCTTTATAAGCGGTATGAATGATACGATTATTATCATTATTATTATTATTATTATTATTATTGTACTATTGTTATTATTAGATTTAACTTTTGCCTTCCATGACAGTGTGAAGAGAGTGTAACAAGTATTTTTTGCTTGCCAGGACATTGTAGATGAGCAGAGTGAAGAAAAGCCATGAGCAGAGCAAAATAACAGTTTGGCCCCACATATATTGTGTACAGCCATCCAACACTGCTTGCAGGTAAGGAGATCAAGATTTTGATGATGATGATGATGATGATGGGGGGTTCTTTGCCTAATCATCATCATCATCATCATCATCTAATCCTGTGTTGCTCCATGAGGAGTGTAGGAGTCCGGGGTTAGGCAAGTTGGTCCTGACATTTATGATGAGAGTGACCAGCTTCTCTCATCCCTGAGTAGCATTAGTTGAGCAATAAACTCCAACCATCCCTTGGATATAAACCTGCACCGGCTCAAAACCCCTAAATAATGAAGTGGAAGTCTGGGAATATTGACGGTCATCAGTTGACAGCTTGTGATTAATAGGCACAGTTAACCTTCATCCCACATCACATTCTGACCAAACTGGTGGTTTAATTCACATATGGGAAATCCCCTTTATGGTACCAGTATCTTACTATTTTCTCCGCATATAACTGGTACAATTGTTCTTGGAAATTAACTTTGGTCTGACTGGCCAAGCAGACCCATCATCCACCAGCAAGCAACTGCCCCTGCAAGGTTGTTCTGTACAGTGAACCAATGTTCCCTTGTGGTAGACACCACCTTACCACAGTGAGGCACAGGGAAGTGTGGAAGGTTGGTTCCTAGATGAGATCCGCAGTTGTGTCTCCAGCCAGTTAAAAAGACACCATAGTAGGCTCCACATCTTCCCAGTATTTATGATTGCCACCAAGCATTGTAAATGGTTACTGGAAACCTTTAGGTTTGTCACGTTGTGTATAGCCACCTGAGATGAAAAGAAGGGTACCGTACAATTGAAAAGCAACAGGAAGGATGGGAGAAACAGGAAGAGTAGGGGGTACACTGAGGAAGAATGATAATGGTGAAGGAAGAAGTAGGCAGCACTTGTGAGGTGGTTCTGTAAATCAGGATAAAGTAGGAACCACTGGTACTTTAGTAGGCAATTTTTATGTAAGATATTGTGGACTAAACTTAGTGCAGTGATATCTTTGAAATTTTACTCATACTAACTACCTGCAGATGATTTTATTCACATACAGGAATTTCCCCTTTGGTTTAAATAGGCTGTTGCAGTTTATTCTTCATATAACTAATACTGTAAATCAGGGAAAGCTAGCAGATTAGTGTTTTGGATCATCATCTATGCAATTCCTCTTCTTCTCACTCTAGAATGGAACTTTGATAGGCAGTACATACATATAAAATGTCGATGCCATGCTTCCACTGAAGGAATCCCTGTACTGGGCTTGGCCATGGTTCACCTAATGCTTTCTGTGGACTAGAAGCTAAACTAGCTATGTGCCAAAACCAGCTAATTACAACAAATCCTGCAAACATACATACTGTACATACAAACATATTGAGGTTGGCCATGATACAGTTGATATTTCTGTGGACTGGAATCTATTCTAAATGTCAACACCAGGTAATTTTACTTCCCACCAGTTGCTGAAGAGTTGGGAAAAAAGAAAGCTGAGATATATATTAAGCTTTATAACAGTGTGAGTCAGCTTGGACTCTGATAGCCAGTGTTTCTTCAGTATTTTGTAAGCTTACCGGTACTTATCTTTATGTGGTGACATTTGTAACATATTAAAATGGCCCCAGGTTCATCTGAAATGTGAATCATGTGGACTGCAGGCTGGAGTTGCTCCCCTCCTGCAGTCCACCATCTTGCTTTTATGGGATATGGAAGGAACTGAGGGACATTTATGTATCCAGGCAACTACCCTTTTATAGTTCACCATCTGCCTTGTGGGGAATAGGGAGGAAGTAGAGGGATATTTATATAACTGTTGTTCTGTTAGAGTTGGCACCACTTGAAGGCCGTGTTGCCCACCACCAGGGTTGATGAGTAAAGATGACAAATAACAGGGACATAATTCAATACATTTCCTCCCAGAATTTGATGCCTGTATATGTAAAGGTTTATGGATTTATTGTTTGTTGGTGCCTTATTTATGTCTAATGTGCATCGTTGATCTTTTCAGGTGATAAGCAGTTTGGGAAGTGTCAAGATCAACACCACAACAAGCTTCATCTATTCTGCCTCCCTTCACTGCAGGCATCATCTCAGCATCGTCTCCTCACGGCATCTGCTCTCCATGGACGGCTGTTTCAAGCTATCGTCCATTCTATATTTATTATTATTATTTATTTTTCTCATGCTTATTAATGCTGCCGGCTCAAGCTAGTTTGTTGTTATGGCCTCTGGGTCATTTGAACCCAAACCCTGTGGACTTCAGACTAAAACTGCTCCTCCCTTGCAATCCACTATCCTCCTTTTATGAGGATAGGGAGGGAGTTGAAGGATGTTTGTATAACCAGGGCAGTGGTGCTGCCCATGTATATCAGTGCTACCACATGAAGGCATCCCCTCACTCATACAGTCCAAGCTGTGCTGTTGTTTTTATTACTTGTAAATGTGTATAGTTGTTGAGTAACCCCAGTCAGTGTAGCCGAGCAGACCTATCAATCACAGGCAAACAATTGCACCAATAATTAATTTGGCTTCACCTGCAGCATTACTGTAAGTCCTCATTATAACTCACATATTTATCATTTATAGTTGCCATTAAGTCTTTATTAACTTGTTGAAATATTGCCATTGAAAAAAGTTCCATTGCTACATAAAATACTGATTGGACAATTAACCAAAAATTGACGCACCAAATGTATGGATCCAGTTGCTTATATTTTGGAACAGCCAGGGTTTAATTTGTATATATTTTTTGTCCAGTAAGTCAAGATTAATTTTTAATTTAAAGAAGAACTGAGTCATAAGATTTGCTTTGCTACCTATGAGAGTAATATGGCAGTTTACCCACATAATTATTACCAGTTGCATGTGTAAAGTTGCGATATATTGGCCAGTTTTCTCGTATTCACTCTTGCAGTACAGAGTATGATATTTTTTAAACACATCCCTGGCTTTTTAATAAATGTTTTTTTGTCTTTAAGTTCAGAATAGCGTATAGAACTGACGTGTAAAATTTGCATTGGTATCTATAGAGCTGTTTGGCCATTTTCTCCCTAAATTACAGTAAGTGTTGTAGGGAATATTTGTGATGTTTCTGAAGTCAGCCATACCTTATAATGAGGACTGATTGTTTGAAAAATGTGATTGACTTTTTCTGTATATATTTTTTAACCCCTTAACAACTGCTCTCATTGATCTGTGCTTTAAATTCAGTGGCATTAATGTTTTGAGTTGTTAAGGGGTCAGAATGTACTATGTGCTCACCCATATATTTCAGTGCTGGAAGGGACATACAAGGTGAGAGTCTCTGGCTTTTGTTGTGTTTAAGATTAAGCTGTGGATTCTGGGGAAGCCCTTTTTGATTTATACTTATTGCCTTTAGATGATTTTATTCAGCTTGAGAGAGAGTATTTAAAATGGAGGGGTTAGATGCAGCCTTAATGGTGCCAATAGTAATTCATCCAACCCCAGGCTCATCTCAATGTGAACCCAGTGCACTGCAGGCTGAAGTTCCCATTTTCCTGCAGTCCACCAACCTTATTTCAGGGAGGGGTTTGAGGGACATTTGTATAACCAGTCAGTGCAGTTACCCAGCTATATCAGTGCCACCCCATGAAGGCATCCCTCACTAACAGTATAGCAGTACTCAATCCCCACAGGAAGCATCGTCTTTCCTGGACTAAAGAAAATTGTTTTTAGCTGCAAGAATAAATTGAAAAGGACTTTACTTGAATTTAAGGACTTTAGGCTGCCTTCCACAGTTGATTTGCAGACATACTTACATACATATATTACATACATACATACATTAGTTCATTTATACATGTGTTAGGTGTATAATGCTGTATGGTAGTGAGACCTGGGCAGTAAAGGAGGAAGATATTGTGGGCTTTAACATACAGAAATGACAATGATTAGGTGGGTCTGCAGTGCATCCTTGGATATGAGGCCTTTGGGGGCTGGGTTTATGGTGGCAGAGTTAAGAGGAAGGATGGGGCTGGAGTGTATTGGTGTTGTGATGAGGAGAGGCAAACTGAGATGGTTTGGGCATGTGGAGAGGATAGGGGATGACAGTTTGGTGCAGAGAGTGAGAAGTGTTGACGTTGGAGGTAGGGTTGCGAGAGGCAGATCGAAAAAGACCAGGGATGAGGTCATAGAGTGTGACCTCAGGAATAAGGAACTGAATAGGGAAGCTGCCAGAGATCAAGCAGCATGGAGAGCCACCTTTATGTTACCAAGGCCAACACACGCAAGCATGTTGGAGCCTCTGTATATGAAACGAAATGATACATTCATGCATAGATACATATATACTATATATGCATATATATATATACATACATACATATACCCCTGTACTGTCTAATGCCAAATAGGATTATTTAGAATGGGTGTTCAACCAGTCATGTTGGATCCAGTGGAAGAATATGTTTGTACCTCCAAGTGAAAAATACTGCGTTATATATTTGTTTTGAGTCAGCAGCACTTAAATATTAATCTGTACTGTTGTTGTTGTTGTTGTTGTTGTTGTTGTTGTGGCCCCAGGCTCATTTGAACCTGAACTCAGTGGACTGCAGGCTGGAGTTTACCCCTTCCTGCAGTTCATCATGTCTTTAAGGGTCTGGAAGGGAACTGAGGGACATTTGTACAAGTGGCCATCACAACTGCCTGATTTTATGCCTGATTTTATGCCTGATTTTATGCCTGATTTTATGCCTGATTTTATTCATACCACCATGACAAGTGCCTGCCCATCACCTGTACAATGGAGGTATTTATACTGGTATATTTCCCCATCACCTGTACAATGGAGGTATTTGTACCAGTATATTTCCCCATCACCTGTACAATGGAGGTATTTGTACCAGTATATTTCCCCATCACCTGTACAATGGAGGTATTTGTACCAGTATATTTCCCCATCACCTGTACAATGGAGGTATTTATACTGGTATATTTCCCTATCACCTGTACAATGGAGGTATTTATACCAGTATATTTCCCTATCACCTGTACAATGGAGGTATTTATACCATCACCTGTACAATGGAGGTATTTATACTGGTATATTTCCCTATCACCTGTACAATGGAGGTATTTATACCAGTATATTTCCCCATCACCTGTACAATGGAGGTATTTGTATCAGTATATTTCCCTATCACCTGTACAATGGAGGTATTTGTATCAGTATATTTCCCTATCACCTGTACAATGGAGGTATTTATACCAGTATATTTCCCTATCACCTGTACAATGGTGGGATTTGTATCAGTATATTTCCCTATCACCTGTACAATGGAGGTATTTGTACCAGTATATTTCCCTATCACCTGTACAATGGAGGTATTTGTACTGGTATATTTCCCTATCACCTGTACAATGGAGGTATTTGTACCAGTATATTTCCCTATCACCTGTACAATGGAGGTATTTATACCAGTATATTTCCCTATCACCTGTACAGTGGAGGTATTTATACCAGTATATTTCCCTATCACCTGTACAATGGAGGTATTTGTACTGGTATATTTCCCTATCACCTGTACAATGGAGGTATTTATACCAGTATATTTCCCTATCATCTGTACAATGGAGGTATTTGTACCAGTATATTTCCCTATCACCTGTACAATGGAGGTATTTATACCAGTATTTTTTCCCTATCACCTGTACAATGGAGGTATTTATACCAGTATATTTCCCTATCACCTGTACAATGGAGGTATTTATACCAGTATATTTCCCTATCACCTGTACAATGGAGGTATTTGTATCAGTATATTTCCCTATCACCTGTACAATGGAGGTATTTATACCAGTATATTTCCCTATCACCTGTACAATGGAGGTGTTTATACCAGTATATTTCCCTATCACCTGTACAATGGACTTATTTATACCAGTATAGTTATAGGTAAAGTTGATAGCAGCAGAGTACAGCCTGCCAAGTCTGTTTTAACAGGAAATTCCCACCAAGTATGAGTAGGAAGTTCCCACCAAGTGTGTTTGAATAGGAAGTTCCCACCAAGTGTGTTTGAATAGGAAGTTCCCACCAAGTGTGTTTGAATAGGAAGTTCCCACCAAGTGTGTTTGAATAGGAAGTTCCCACCAAGTGTGTTTGAATAGGAAGTTCCCACCAAGTGTGTTTGAATAGGAAGTTGGTCCATTTGGCTAAAAAGGTTGAGCACCCATGTTGTGGCAGCGTTGTTAGGTATCAGTTGCTTCCAGTTTTTCTTCATTAATATAGCACGATACATAAATTTTTTGATAATCTGATTTACACAGTCATATTTACCAAGTTTTTTTACAGTAGAAAGGGATAGGCATTTACCTCTTCAGCCTGAGGATGTCATTTCTGTTTTATTCTTTTCACCATCCAATCATCGTCCAATCCATTAGCAGTGTAGGGGGCTGAGATGAGGCCATTTATGTATCATGCAGTCCTTTATTGTCCTTCAGGAGTGTAGGATCCATTAGGAGTGTAGGATCCATTAGGAGTGTAGGGGGCTGAGATGAGGCCATTTATGTATCATGCAGTCCTTTATTGTCCTTCAGGAGTGTAGGATCCATTAGGAGTGTAGGATCCATTAGGAGTGTAGGGGGCTGAGGTGAGGCCATTTATGTATCATGCAGTCCTTTATTGTCCTTCAGGAGTGTAGGATCCATTAGGAGTGTAGGATCCATTAGGAGTGTAGGGGGCTGAGATGAGGCCATTTATGTATCATGCAGTCCTTTATTGTCCTTCAGGAGTGTAGGAGGCTGAGACTAGGCCATCCATCCATCATGCCATGAGGAATGTAGGAGCCTGAAGCTAGGCTATTCAATTAGGACATCAGTTTCTGCCACCACCCATCTATCATTCAGCTCCTGAGTACCCCACCAAGAGTTATGGGAGACTCTAAGCTAGGCCATCCATCCATCATTCAACCCTGTACTTCCCCATCATGGGTTTAAGGGCCCTGAGCTAGGCCATCCATCCATCATTCAACCCTGTACTTCCCCATCATGGGTTTAAGGGCCCTGAGCTAGGTGATCCATGCGTCATTCAACCTGCTACTGTCCCTTATGTGTGTCTCCTGGAGTTAGGCAGTCCATCCATCATCTAACCCTTTATTACCTCACCTGGAGAGTGTAGGGTCCCTAGATGGGGCTGCTTAGTCAGGACATCAGTAGTGTTTTATTCTTGCTTCCACCCATCTATTATCCAACCCTTTACAGAAGAGAAGATGCCCAGTGATAGGCTGTGAATTGTGGGCCGTAGCAAGTATAGGCTGTGGAGATGAGTGTTTCAGGTGGGGACGTATAGGCTGTGGAGATGAGTGTTTCAGGTGGGGACGTATAGGCTGTGGAGATGAGTGTTCCAGTTGGGGACGTATAGGCTGTGGAGATGAGTGTTCCAGTTGGGGACATATAGGCTGTGGAGATGAGTATTTCAGGTGGGGACGTATAGGCTGTGGAGATGAGTGTTATAGGTAGGGCAATAAGATGCAGGTTCAGAGGTGAGGAAGGAAAAAATGGGTGGGTGTGGGTGGAGAGGAGTGTTTGGCATGGAGTGGGGTGGTATTTATAGCTCTCTGATCTTAACTTAGCCCAGGTTTTAGTCCTTTCTTGGCTTAGATTGACTGGTTCATCAGCAGAATCAGATGATGTTGTGGTTCCAGCTTCTTTTTGTAACACATTTTGGTAATTAGCATCATATTCTATTGCTAATATAGTGTTTTAACTAAGTATTCAAGATGGAATGATGGCAGTTTTAGGCCAAGTTAGCCAGGCTGGTAAGGTTCAAGTCATGAGGTATGAAGAACAGCCCAAGTTGCGGATTTTAGAGGATAGGGGCATAAGGCTAGGCTGCAGTGATCCGGAACATTTTAGGGTAGGAGACTGGGTGGAGAGGTGTATGACAGAGGGAGGTGTGAGCTGAGGGGAGGGCAGAGAAATGACAGGGGACAGAGCAACATGGAGGCAATTTCTTTGTGCCCACCCTTTTTCGGATTAAGGTGTCTGGCTATAGATGGATTGATAGAGATTGACGTATGCCCCTGGTAGCATTGTATATGATATAATAATCTCAGGTCATCTATAAGATTTGAACCATATGTAAGCCACAGTTCATTCTGGACCATGAGATCTAGTAGACCACCAGACACATTCCCCATATCATTCTACCAACAGTGTCATTCTCATCCACCCTCATCCCCATGTCTCTGAGTTTTTACCTGTGATATCATAGGACTGTAGGTCATAATCTGAGAGGCTTTGTGGATGACTGAACACTTATTCCCTAGCAGTTTGTCCAGTATATTACACCTCTGTATGAAACTTTATGTTACTGATGCAAAGTACATTGATTATAGATGACATAAATAGCATACAGGAGAATGTTAAGGTATATTAGGGATAATAAGTAGCTAAGGAGCAGGTGTTATGAAGCCTCTTGTGTCACCCAGAACACTGTGTTGCATCTTTCCATTCCTCGTACTTGTGATATTGGGATTAGAGTACGAGCTTTATAAATATTTTGATGTTGGGTGGCTTACTTCACCCCCGAGAAAGTCCTACTCTTGGTACCACAGGATGATTTGATTCAGCTTAAGGGAGACTTCTGATAATGAGAGGATTAATGAGGCTGTAGGTTATGTGTAGTCACTGTGTTTCCACCAGACAGAGATCCCTTAGTCCTTTCGGCCCAGTTGATGGCCGGGTGTAGTCAGAGTGGAGGATAATTTTGACAAGTAACCAAGAAGTCGGTTGTACTTTGCAACTCACTGTCATGGAACCACAACTCTAAGATTGTAGGAGTGGCATAATTCCTGAACTAAATCAGTGGCTAGCAGGAATAAAAAGAATATGACACAACATAGGCTGAAGGGGTAACTTTATGCTTTTTCAACATTTGTACTAACAGTTTCTCTTTTCTTTTCAGGTGGCTGCAGACTTCATCGTCTCCCTCAGTCCTTCCCAATCCTTCCTTTCCCATCCTTCATCCTTACCTTCTTCCTTCCCTCCACCTCTCCTCCCTCTCTCCAACTGGGGGCCTGCCTTACATCCCAGGAGTGGCTGCCCAGGAATCACCAACCTTCCCTCTATCCTTTTCCTTTCTCTCCTTGTGTGTGTGTGTGTGTGTGTGTCTGTGGCTTGTATTCTCATTGGCTTAAGGCCTCACTACCACCTCTTCCCTAATGATTTATTTTGCATATTACACTTAGTTGTCAATATGTATAAATAATCTGTCGAGGGTGAGGTGGTAGGGAGTGTCCTTAACCAGTGGGAATGTGAGCCATGATGTGCAGGGGTGGTGGGGGAAGGGAAAGGGCTGGGAGGAGGGGAGGGGAGGGGTGGGCAGGGGTTTAGATAGGGCCAGATTACCCAATCCCTAACGGGATTATACGGGGTTGGCCTGCCGGCGGGGCAATCTGTTTCCCCATCTCGGCCCCAACCCATTGCTTCTCTCTCCTCCTCCCAGCTTTACCGCCTTTCCCTTCCCCCGCCTGGCCAGCTCCAGTGGGTTTACCCCCCCCGGCCCAACACCCCCACCAGGGTGTCTGACCCAGTCACTCACCCCAGCCAAGATGGTGGTGGTGGTGGTGGTAGGGGCTGTGTGTGTGTGGACTCAACCCACCACACACACACACACACACCCCTACCACCACCAGCACCATCAATGCTGTGGTGGAGCCCAGTGAGTGGAGGGTGTGGTGGCTGGCAGTAGCTTCTGCTACTGCCAGCCACCACACCCTCCACTCACTGGGCTCCACCCTGCTGGCTGGGGTGGGTGACTGGGTCAGACACCCTGGTGGAGGTGCAGCTGGAGCTGGCCAGGTTAACCCACCCCTGCACATCAGTGTGAATGAGTTCCTTCAACTAATCCGTTTTCTCTTATATTTCAGGGGTAACTATTATATTTCTTTTTCAGGGGTAACTATTTTATTTCAGATTCTACAGACACAGGACTTCAAACCAGGTAATTGTTTGTTTATATTTATTAGGCTTGTATGTCCCTTCTAAAGGGTGAGCACATTGTACATATAAACTTGTATACAATAAATATATACCGTTGTACTTAGGACTTTTACTTCCCTAGTAGTTAGAGCTATGATGACAGTATGAGAGAGGAGAGAGAGAGAGAGAGGGAGAAACATATGATAGAACATACAGAGGAAGAGAGAGAGTAACATACGACAGAATAAACAGAGGAAGAGAAAGTGAAGAGACAGAAACACAGGACAGAATATACAGAAGAGGAACATATGACAATATATACAGAGGAAGAACAACAGAATATACAGAGGAAGGGAGACAGAGGAGAGAGAAGCAAATGACAGAATACATCCAGAGAGAGAGAGAGAGAGAGGAAAAAGAAACATATGATGGAATATACAGAGGAAGAGAAAGTGAAGAGATAGAAACATGTGACAGAATAAACAGGAGAAGAGGGACATATGACAATATATACAGAGGAAGAGAGAGAGAAGAGACAGAAACATATGACAGAATATACAGGAGAAAAGAGACATATGACATGGTGTACAGAGGAAGAGAGAGAGATGAGATAGAAACATGATAGAATACTGTGGAAAAGAGAGTGAAGATAAACACATGACGATATACAGAGGAAGAGAAACATATGAATCAACACACAGAGGAATGGAGAAATACGTAAAGAGAGGAAGAGAGAAACATATTTATACAGAGGGAGAGAGAAATAAAAAGACAATGTGAATGAAACAAGACCTGAAAGGAATAAAGATTAAGACACCATATAGTGGCATAATAAGACAAAGATGATGAGGCCACGTCCTAGTAGAACAATAACCTCTGGCACGTACATACATTAAAAACTTAATGTCCTGCCATACTTAGAATAATACCATCTTATCCAGTGGCAGGACTTAACATATTAGCTTTACATTTCACTCTGCTAGAACACAGAATGACATAGAAACTAAAGATACATTGATGGAATTTCTTTAATGGAGTTTTTCTAATACAAGTACAAAAACATGAACTGCACAGGAAGACAGCACTCAATGATCATACCTTCTAAGAACTCTGAAGAAATTCCAACTGAGGCTTATAAATGTTAAGGATGAAAAGCTGACTCCGATCCATGTTTATATCTACTCAAAACCCTTCAGTCTATCCACTCTTCCTAGGCTTAAAACGAGCATCTCTCCATCTTCAATGCCAAGCTGTTACTTAAGATTAGCATATCAAACTATTCACAAAGTTTTATGGGAGGGATGTAGAGCTACAACACTGTCTTATTCCACCAATGAGGTCAGACATCTCTGCCAAGTTAGGGTGAACCTAGTATTAAGATAGATGAAGTATCACAATAAGCACTAATGAACTGTTTCATTCTGTAAAGACTCTAATGGTAAAAATATGAGCTCAAAGCATCCAATATAAAGCCCTTATATTCTGATTCTAAGATACACCTACTCACACAAATTCAATCCCTTCACTATTGACATTAAAGTTTGTTCCTGCTGCCTCCAATGATTTAACTTATCTCTCTTACTGTATTAATTAATGAAGAGTATTTGTAGCCTCCCTTACTGAATAACATTGTGTGAAGGTAGAATACTTAATGAAGGCTGTATGTAAACCCTCCACTTCAATCACTCCAAGCAACTTATACTCAGTTCTTCTACTTTACAGGTTAATAAATGGTGTGCAACCCCTCAAGTTCAAAAACTCTCCCATGCTAAATAACACTGTCTGAAAGCAGCAAGAATAAAATGATAAGTTTGGCATTGGAGTCAAGTGGTTAAAACTGCAGTACAAGCTAATACCGTACAGTACTATCTTAGTCTGTCTGTGCTAACACCTTGTACCTGATATTTTATTTATGCTACTTCCATGCATTTCTTGATCAGCTTTAAGAGTACATGAATAGGAATAGCTATGACCCTATCACCTCGTTATTACTTGGGTACTCTTCCTAACCTACTTAAAACTCCCTACGAAGGACTTGTTCTAGCCTGACATATCGGCCCCTTCAAGATGGCCAGGCATATTAGTAACCATGGAGACTCATTCCTACCTCCAACTCTAAGCTCAATGAATTTCAGGCAACAAATTTAGTATGAAGAGCTATGGGAGATGCCCAGTTCCTCCAGATTAAAATTAACTGGCTACAGTAACTGAGGAGACTTACTCCCTTCTCAGAACTAAGACTCTCTGGATTTAACACAAGCAGGACTTTGCTGTGTGGCCATTTCACAGGTCATTACAGCACTCGGCTGGATCGACCTTTTTTATGCTCTGATTATAATTGGGCTTTCTGGAGGCTTGAATGGTCTGTGAACAAGTGTGTGTGGGGCCCATTTCACTGAGCATCCTGTTGATAAGGTTCCTGTATAGTACCTCACCTCACCTTGAGAGGGAATTGTTATTTAGATGATGGTTGCCAAAGTAATGGACTTCTGGGTGGTTAGGTCTAGTTCTATAGAGAGTCAATTGCCAGAATGGTGTGTGAATGTGTGTGTGGCCCATTTCATTAAGCATGCTGTTGATGAGGTTTCTGTATAATACCTCACCTCACCTTGAGAGGGAATTGTTATTTAGATGATGGTTGCCAAAGTAATGGACTTCTGGGTGGTTAGGTCTCTAGATCTACAGACAGTCGACTGCCAGAATGGTGTGTGAATATGTGTGTGGTCCACGTCACTGAACATGACGCTGACAGTTCTTATTTTTTATATTTACTTTTAATCACCCTGTCTCTTAAACTTACCTCAGCCTTTATATGTGGGAATTAGGGTCAGGATGATGCTGACGAGGGATGCCTTCAAGCAATGGCACTGATATAAACAGGAAGTGCAGCTGCCTGGTTATAAAAATGTCCCTCATCTTTCTCACTGTCCCCAAAGGGTGAATGGTGACTGCAAGCTGAGGGCACCTTCAGCCTGCAGTCCACCATGTTCATGTTCAGTTGAATATGGCACTACAACTAATACCACCAGGGTCAGCATGATAATATTAACAGTTCTTTGCACATTTTCATTTCATAAAAATTCTATGCACACACTTTACTGAACTTTCACTCACCATGCACACAGAGCAGTAGAAAAAAGGTAAGTTATATAAAGGCTAACACCTCATGAGATGTTTAGATTTTAACCCTTAACCCCTTCACCCTTGGAGCCAGAATCCCAAACCACACGCAAGCTTTGAGGTAAATGAGATTGAGCTTTATGTGTAGCAATAACTAAAAATTATTTTATGTTATGGTACTTTAAATACTGGAGGTTTTACACTGAGTTGCAGTGACATATATTGGGGTGCCAGAACTACATGAATAATGATGGCCTATATCACATTTAATCAGTCATTTTCAAATATGCTCTGGCCCCAAAACTGACTAGAAAAAGAGAGAGTCACAAGGTACAATGACTGCCTCAAGAAGGGAGTCACCACTAATGAAAATCAATAATTAATGAAGGGCTTTGGTGGAAATTCTATTGCGACCTCAAGGAAAGAGTTACCAAGTTTATGACTAACTGATTTATTTAACCCTTTCAGTACAATGGCGCCCTGGCAATGCTTGGGTTAATTTACAGCCAATGGATGGCTTATCTGATCTTCTGACCCTGTGATTAACTTACTTCACCTAATTACATATATATTTTTTTTAACGCACAGAAAATGGTACCAAAGGTTAGAAGCCCTGAAAATTATTCCCTCCAAGAAGCTATTTAACTTAAGCAGCTCAACATTACCTCAGTTTAAGCTTTTCTAATTTACTTTAACCCTCAAGGGGTACAAGGGGTTAAGGGTTGAAATCTTACAAGGGATTCACAAACACTTATGATCTATTTCTTCTCGTAACTGACAAACACAGGATATATTCTGCTGTCTCCTCTTCTTGTCTGGCCTGAAAAAAAGAAATCACAGCTACGGCAAGAAATTGATCATAAACCTGCTGTAAATCAACATACTAAGCAATAATATACAACTTATTTATATTATTCAGTCAGTCAGTCCTCTTATAGGTCAGGGATGCTTTCCAAAATGTCAATATTTTTCCCATACGAGACAGGGATGTTTAAAAATACAGCATTACAACTTTTTATAACACAAGAGAGATACTTTCCAAAACATCAAGATTTCTATAAGTCAGGGATGCATTCTAAATTATAAACACTTTTCTTGTACCAGACAGGGGTGATCCATAATATGACTGCCTTTTCAAAACATCTGAGGCTGCAAACTGGTGGAAATTGGCTTTTTATACATGACCACTCTCCCCTTTATGTTTGGGCTGAGCAGAAATAAGCAGACTAGCCTTGGGCCCCTATGTTCCTTAAGAGGCTTAGTAAGGCCTGCATGTTATTCTTTGAACATCACACAGATCTCTTCTCCCACTCATCAGTCATAAAACAGAAGCATGTCTCACCATTGCTTTATTTCTCTTATAACTATTTAATAAACTGCTGAAGAATTACAGCCTTACCTTCAATTTATGTTGCTTGTGAATATTCATGGTTATTTTGAGGTATGTGTCTCAATCACGAATACATCAAAGGTACTGCATTATTATTATTATTATTATTATTATTAATACTCTTCTTATTATTAATTGTAGTAGTAGTGGTAATAATTTCCCCACACACATCCCAGACCTATAAAGAGGACTTATGGCCATATAATTAAAACCGAGTGTGCTAAGTTAGGGACAAGAACCTTTTCATGTGATAATTTCTCAGATCTGTCCTTCTTATATCACTGCTGATTACTGTATGTACTATGGAAAGCACGCTGATCACAGTTATCATTTACAAGTGATGGAGTGGAGAGGTATATGAGAGAGGGGGGTGTGGGCTGGGAGCAGGGCAGTGAAATGGCATTGGACAGGGCGACAAGTAGGCTATTTGTTTGTGGCCACCCCTTACAGGACTGAGGCATCCGGCAATAGGTAGATGGATAGACAAGTGACTAAAATAAGGGATCTGATACACTGACACCCTCGGTTTTAATTATACGGTTCTGACTGAATAAACATTACACATAATTTTCCTGTACTAAACATCTCATGAGGTGTACATGTAATGAACCACATCCAGGTACATTCTTCCCTCCCCCCCCCAACCCCTCACTGCATATTTGGTTCCCATTAAATTCTGACATTTTTATTTACAAGAAATATGTTGTATAGAGTTAAAAATATTCTTATTTTAAACTTAAGGCATATACAGGATGACCCATATAAAACACTCCACTAGAAATGCATGTGGCAATATCTTGTGTGTTAAGAGGATAGCTCAGCCTGCTGGTGTGGGTGTGGGTGTGGGAGTAAGGAATTAATGACACAAAGTAGACAGCGTAGATGCAGATAACACTAAGCCATCACAACACACAAGAAATTGCCCGGCAGAGTGGACTGTGGAGTGTTAAATATGGGCCACCCTGTACATAGGAGGTAAACTCTCAACAATTCCTTTACATCAACTGTTTGACTTCATATCAACAGTAGATTACTTCCTGGCAGTTTTATTCTGGGAAAGAATTCTTGTTAGTTCTACAGCCGTGGTATTATCTAATTACGGTACTTTGTTTTGGTTATGTCCTCATGATTTTATTCAATAGAGACGCTGTATCGAGTCAAGTGTTATCAATATTAGTAATTCTTTTATGGCAGTGGTTTAACTTGGGTATTTCTTTCTATTTAACACTCAATGACTTTTATTTACTGGGAAAAATTTAATCTTAATTCTTCAATATGATTTAATCCGGGAATTTCTGTTCTCTACTTAAATCCTGATTTTATTGGAGAAAAGTTTAATCTCTTGCTGTAACTGGTTTAACTTTGATATTTTTTCAAGTTAACTTCTGATGATTTTTATTCAAGGAGAAATGTTCTGTTACTCTTAATTTTTCTATACCAATCTTAATCTCCTGATATTACTGAAGGAGAAAAGCTAAATGTGAATCTTGAAGGCAGAACCAATACGCAGTGAAGGATTAAGGGAAGAATAATGATCTGGATGTGGCTTTCCCCAGGTTAATTATTTTATACCCCCAATACAGTGCAATTCCCAAAATCCGAAATAGTTAGGATAAAGAGGTGCCTGGATTTTATTGGTGGGTACACAGGAATTCCCTAACTTTACCATCAGCTATAAGTATGGACACCCACTTGCTTGTATTTCTTTAAAAAAATAATTGTACCGTCTTTACTTTATGCCACAATTAGGGTTTTGATGGCAAGGTTTGAAACTCAACAACTAACACTATTTATTTCCCCTTCTCTCTCTCTCTCTCTCTCTCTCTCTCATCCATGGAAACAGACTCACAGAGCAAACTACTGAATCACGTACTGTACACGGTTCATGGGAGTCCAGTCTGAGCCGCCTTAGATGACTGTACAGTGACCCTGGAAACTAGACCAGGAAATCTTCTGGTAGTAAGCAGGTTCTGTCATGAAATGTATCGGAACAACGACTCTTCCCAGAACCTTTCAGAAAACTGGGATTTTTTTGGATATTTGAATTTCGGATTTTGGGAATTGCACTGTACTGCTCTCTCTCTCTCTCTCTCTCTCTCTCTCTCTCTCTCTCTCTCTCTCTCTCTCTCTCTCTCACACACACACACACACACACACACACACACAAACACACATATTATTTCATCCTAACCCTAATTCCCACACAGAAGGCTGGGTAAAACAGGACCCAGGGCCAAAGACACGAGAACTATCATAACAATACAAAAGAAATCATAATCATCATCATCATCATCATCATGCCAATTTCCATCTCAGAGATGAAGGAAGTTGACACCTAAATGATTATGTACAACTCTGGGCAAACTTTCAATAACATTACATATATGATTTTGAAGGTCTTGGCTGCACATGCACACGTCAGCCATTCTATGCTTGTTGACTCTATCAATAGTGTGTTTACTCCAACCAGGCAGAGATCCCCATCCCCTTCCAGCTTAATTAATGGCCTATTCTGATCAACTTCAACTATAGTGTATTTATTCTAACCTGGCAAAGATCCCCATCCCCTTCCAGCTTAGTTCATGGCCTATTCTAATCAACTGTAGTGCATTTATTCTAACCTGGCAAAGATCCCTAACCCCTTCCAGCTTAGTTCATGGCCTATTCTAATCAACTGTAGTGCATTTATTCTAACCTGGCAAAGATCCCTAACCCCTTCCAGCTTAGTTCATGGCCTATTCTAATTAACTATAGTGTATTTATTCTAACCTGGCAAAGATCCCTAACCTCTTTCAGCTAGCATAACTATAATGCATTCACTCTAACCTGATAAACATCCCTAACTCCTTTCAGATAAGTTAATAGCTAAGTGTAGTCTCAGCCTAGACTCTGACTATTATGTAAATGAGACTGAGTTCCCCACCCAGGAGTGCTGGGCAAAGCTAACTAATCTAGCCTACTCTAAGGGACAGATTTTAGTTGTGTACAAGAGATATGTATGTGTAGTAGTCTCATCCCGGACTCTGACTACAGTGTAAATGTGGCTGAGTTCCCCGCCTGGGCTTGTTGTGCAAGGCCAAGTACCGGGCTTTTGTCCTCACACCACTCCCATGGTAGTACCTCCCGGGGACGATGGTAACCACCCATCTACTACCTAACAAACTACCAACAGCATGACCTGTGAAATAATCCAACCATTCAAGCCACAGAATTCTAGTTCCACCTCACTGTACAAAAACATAAACCTAACTTGACAGCAAATATCAACTAGTAAACAAGATCTCTTTACTACTAGAGGATTCTAAGCTGATAAAAACAGTCTTCATTAACTCCCTCACTACTAGATGCCTCTTATGCCACCTAGACCTGTACCCGATGTCAATTACAGTATATCACGCAATGTATCATCCTACCACACATTTCCCACCTTTCAAAAGCCTTCCACACCTATAATGCAAGATATATTGACTGTTCCTCCATGCACTGATAGGTTGGCTGTCTAATATAGTCCAACCACCAATATTATCCACTATCTGCTTAGTCTTGTAGTCTAGGCTCACACAATGTACACATATCCTAACCTACCTATTGACACAAATCAACTCCAGTGCTTCCCACTATCAACATTTCTTTCTCTTTGGTCTAGATGCAAATGGGCTGTCTAATAGGGGCCAACCAGCCTATGCAGTTACACTCGTTGCTCATTACAAAATACATCATCATGATCATTATCACCATCATAAAAAATTCATCATCATCACCACCACCTGAAAGCATAATTTAACTACATACAACTGCAGACACAAATACTGATACACATCATTTTGAAAGAAAAAAAAAAAAAATGAACAATTACTTCTGAAACAAAGAACAATAATATAATACTTGTAGCTTTAAAAACACATTAGAGCACTGTGTGAGAATGCCAGAATAGAGACAGTCTCATAATTATTATTTTTTCACAGCTACATCAACACATTAACACTATCTGAAATCATCATCATAATCATCATCATCATCATCATCATCATCATCACCACCTAACCTAACCTAACCTATCAGCAACAATCACTGTACACTTATTAAAATAGTACCAATGTATACTGCTGTGTTGTTGCTGAGTAACTCCAGTCTGTCTTGCCAAGCAGACCCATCAACAGCAGGTAAGCAATTACCCCTTCAGAGCCACCCTGTGCAGTGAACTAATGTTCCCTGCAGTAGACAGTGCCTCACTGTGACAAGGCACAGCGAGGCATGGGAAATGGAGTGGAGGTTTGGTTCATGGATGGATGCCACATTTGTGTCTCTCCACTCAGTTAACAGGCACCACAGCAGGCTCCACATCACCCATTCCTTGGTTATATGGTTACCACCCAGCGTAGTAAATAGTTTCCTGGGCTACAGGGAACCATTTGGCTTGTCACTTGGTGTAGAGTCACCTGAAGTGGAAGAAGAGTAATAAAAAGTGACAGGGAGGATGGAAGAAATAAGAAGGAAGGAAGGCAGGCACAGAAAAAGAATGATAGGGGTGAAGGAAAAAGTAGCCAGCACTACATCAAGTAAGTGGATGACGGTCGCCACCACCTACCACAACAAGGTAAACGACACATTTAAAACAAAGACAAAGACCACACAGCACTATCAGTTATTCAGAAGCTGGATGTATTACAGACAAGGAATTGGAAACGGCTGATGTGGATGAGGACACGATAAAGGGTAAACAAGACAAAACTAGAGTAAGGCAGGATTAAGATCAGCCAAGGCAGTCTCATACTTTCCAACTTCTTATTGATTTTCTTGGCTAAACATCATGTAAGAGCAGGGATATTTCTTAACACCTCTTCCTTGGCAACTTATTTTGCCTCTTCCATCTTAATACCCTCTATGAAGTTACTGATACAAATTATGTTGATATTAAAAGTATGAAAATGATATAAACTGGTGCTGGAGACTGATGCCTTCATATGATGGCACTGATATAATGGGATGATTCCACTGCCTGGTTATACAAACATCCCTAACCTACTTCTCTATCCCCCAGAGAAAAGACGGTTGACTGCAGGAGTGTAACTTAAGTCTGCTGTCCCCTTGGTTCACATTTCAGACAATCATAGGGCCACAACAACCACTAATATACCACCACTAAATACAAATGGAATTCTACATATTACATTCTCCTTACTAAACACATTATTGTATCACTGTATTGTTTATAAAGGCTTTAATACGCTTGCTTGCACTGGCCTTGGTCACCTTAAAGACAGCACAATAATATATATCCCACTGAACAGAAATATGAGGAGCTATAAACACCAAGCCAATCCATATACAGTACAATATTACTCTCAATTAACTGTTATATGAGTCTGGAATTCTCATTAATCTATCTGTCTGTCTGTCTGTCTAGCCATCCATCTGTCTGTCTGTCTGTCTGGCCAGCCATCTGTCCCTGTCTGTCTCACCATATTCTCACTTGACTGCTATCCAATTGTCCACATTTCTCATTACTCTGGCATCAATCAATCTCTCCCTCTCTCTAGTACTCTGTATTTGCCTGTCTGTCTACAGTATACATATCTGTTTGCCTACCTACCTTACATGCCTATCTATCTATCTATTGCCAGACACCACAATCCCACAAGGGGTGGCCATTTGACTCTGAGTTATTTGTTTTACGGGGAGGGGCACTAACCCTCCACCAACCCACTTGTTGACACGTAGGGAGATATGCCTATCTATCTATCTAAAATTTCTCATTACTCTGGCATCAATCTATCTATCTGCTTGTCTGTTTAATTACCTGTCTATCTATACCTATCTGTTTGCCTGCCTACCGTACCTTACATGTCTATCTATCTATCTAACCATCTATCTATCAAAAGTCACATGTCTTAATCCTAGAATGGTTGGCTATGAATAAATGCCTGTCACCCTGTCCTATGCCATCACACTGCCTTCCCTCCAACTCACACCACTTTCATTCATAAACATCTCTATACTATCCCTCCATCTCATCCTCAGTCTCTCCACCCCCTTCACTTGCCTACTCTTCTAGTCAGTTTCTCATTCTCCATCCTCTCGTCTCCTCAGTCACTCAAACTACCAGCATTGTCACTTCATCATCATCATCATCACCATCCAGACCTTTTTCTAACCTAAAGACAGATTGTGGTAGAGTCTAGTGAGCAAGAACAAGTCAGACAGAGGGAGAAACTAACCAAGTCTACCCAAATGAATGGGCCAAACACTCATCATTTAATCCTCTGGAATCCTGATTTCACCCCACAGGCATCAACATCCACACTTATGCTTTTCATACCTCCTACACAGCACCTGTTAGAATGAGCTGTGGTGATTGAGTGGGATGCCTTCATGTGGTGTCACTGATAAAAACAAGTCACCTATGCACATGTCCCTTACAATCCCTCCCTATCCCTGGAAAGGAGGATGGTGGTCTGTAGGTGATGGACAACTTCAGTCTGCCGTCTGCTTAGTTAATAACTGGATAAGTCAAGGGCAGCCACAATGACAAGAAAAAAACAAGTGCATCATGTCTGTATATCCCTTTAGCCAAACCACAAGTCTGCAGTCCACTGGGTTCTATTACCGATAAGCCTGGGACCACAACAAACATAATAAGCTGTACAGCATGGCATCATCAAATAAAGGGTTGGGAGTTGTCCTTTGTACATTGTAAACAGATAACAGGCTGGCAAAAGGTGAGAACAGGGAGGCCAGCTGATGTAAGAGCTCAGCATGGGGTTGTCAAATGCTCTACATCAACGCAACGTGCATGGATAATGATACTCTAATGTGCTGTGCAGTGCTGTGCCTCTAAGTGCTGTGCCTACAATATAAGTGCATCTACAGTTCATTCACTTTAACTTGGTGAAGATTTTCATACTTTCATTCACTTAAACTATTATGGATATTTTCATCTTTTTATAGCCTGTTTTCTATGCATCAATATCAGAGTACGACAATGCTCCAGCACAGTGTATTTTCCACTGCACTTCTTCATGACTAGCACCATTTTATATCTCAAATTATGGGTCAGCATTAGATAAAGGGGTGGCAATTTTACACCTAGTTAAAGTGAACAGAACTGTATCAACATGGTTTCAGAGTACTGTACGGTACCTGTTCAATTGGTGTTGGATGGGATGCCTTCAGGTGGCTGCACCAATACAACCAGACAGCAGTTAAATAAATGCCCCTGAACTACCTCCCTATTCTCTAAAAGGAGGCTGGTGGACTGCAGGACAGGGATGACCAGGCTGCAGTCCAACAAAGTCAGCTTCTGATAAGTGTGGGCCACAACAACAACAACAACAACAACAACCTGTCCTCACTCTTTGCCTGCACTTTTTTTCTTTTTATACAAATAAAATGAATCTATGTTTCCTCTCATGGAATCCTCATACTGATGTTTGCCATGGTACAACTTTCTTTTTTTCTTTACTGGTAACTAAACAAATGGCTAAAACAGGTAACTGCTTCCTCACAGCTGTTACAAGTTGATGGGAATAAACAATCTGAGATGTATATTAATATTTGTAACACAGTGAGAGTTTCAGCTTGAACTTTTACTATGTGCTTGTGTTTGAGTGTTTCCTTTGAGTTGTAATTGTGTGGCTGGTTACCAAGTTTGTACATGGCTTATAACAATTTGTCTAAGTGTTATTCTTTTACTTCAAGACTTCTAGTGTGTCTGTTCTAACCTGGCAAACATCCTCAACCCCTTTCAGTTCAGCTGGTGACTAAGTGTAGTCAGACTGGAGGGTCAGGTTGACTAGCAACCAGGGAGACTCATTACTACCTCGTATCTAAGGCTCATAAAAATTCACACACTCACATTTAAGCAATCAAGTTGTGAGAGTGGGGCAGTTCCATCTGATGAAAACAGAGACTACAATACTATAATCAGGAGTGCCTCTCACCACACTGGGAACTCATTATCTATCTCCATTTCACACTGTTCTCTGACAAGGCTGCCATCCCTCCATCCTACACCACCCTCCTTCATTCATCTCTCTACCCTTACACCCTCCACCTCATCTTTGGTCTCCCTCTCCCCCTCCACCTCTCTCCTAGTCAATCTCTCATTTCCCATTCCTTTCCCATGGCCAGGGTACTCCACCTAACCCTTTTCAGCACATCCACATCAACACAACACTCATTAACTTCCTCATTGCTCTGTCTCTGTCTGTCTGTCTGTCTCTCCACATAATCCCCCATGCTTCACATCCACATCAACACAACACTCATTAACTTCCTCATTGCTCTGTCTCTGTCTGTCTGTCTGTCTCTCCACATAATCCCCCATGCTTCACATCCACATCAACACCACAACACTCCTTCACTTCCTCACTGCTGTCTGTCCTTCCACGTACCTCCACACGCTTCACATTCACATCAACACCAAAATACTCCTTAACTTCCTCATTTGTGTCTGTTTCTCCACATAGCTCCACATAAAAACATATGTTCACATACATATATATACTTCCATACATGCACATACACATTCGAATCAACACCACAATGCCTCTTTTAACTTCCTCATTTGTCTGTCTTTCTCCATGTGATTCCAGGGGACAGGGTGGCTCAGTGGTTGAGTGTATGACTCGAGATTGAAGTCGAGAGTTTGCACCCTGCCCGTGTAGCTGCCCTGCTGGGAGAGGTAACACTCTCCCATCACCTTGAAGGGCTATGTGATCAATTAAGGTCTAGCTCAGGGAATTCATTGCTTTCCATATAACTCCTCATTCCCCCCTATCTAAACCTAACCTAACCTAACTAGACCACTAAAGAATTAACCAGACCTGATCTAACCTAACCTAACCAAACTGAACCTGGGATTTAAAAAAATATATATATATATCTCAACATAACTCCACATGCTCCGTTAACTAAACCGAACTTAACCTAGTTAGACCTTTAGAGAAGTAATCCCACAGTACTCAAACTTATACCAATACACCCTTACCTGGAAATTTAAAAAAATATATTTATATATATACCTCACTTACCCAAACTACAGTATGCCTAACCACAAGCTCCCACCAATTCCAGATAACAGAGAGTATACTGTACTGTACTGTGATATGGCCCTATAATTAACTTGAGACATATGATTAATGTAGATCTGTATAAAGTAGGCCAAACTGAATTAAACTTAATGAAGGGTTCCTGACCCTAAATATCAATGATCATAAGGAATTGATTCAAAACATGGACGGCTGCATTACAGAATATCCGATACGACAAAAGAAGAGGAAATAAAAATAAACAAATAAATAGTAAATAAACATGACCAAAACAAGCTAACGAACTGAATAGGGGTTTCCAAGCACCTGTTACTGATGATCACGTGGCACTAATTCCAGAGAACAATATATTAAAGACCGTGTAAAAAAATTTAAACAAGAACAAAAGAAATCAAGTCAAGCTCAGAAACAGCCAAGAAAATCAATGGGGTGGGAAATTATGAGACCGAAAGACGAAAGCAAGAAGAAAAAACAAATATTCATAGGTCTTCGGAAAAGGTCCGTGACTCACTTTAAACATCAGCTAAATGAGGGGGATGGCCAAGTTAAAGAAATGAATTATGCAAGAAAGAATCGGATCCCAGCCAATACCAGCCATGAAATTACCAGACCAAATACCGGTATCATATGACCAGTAAGAGCTAAAAACCATATTATATATAAAAAAAAGTCTGGGATGCACTAAACACATCAGCTAAAAGATGGTGATGACGTCAACGAAAGATGAATTGTACAGGAAACCATCAGATCCATACATGATACTCTTTGGATCAAGAGTGCAACAGTGATTATAAAAACTGCACCTTTATCCTTTTCCCACGCTGAAAAATAACATTAACTGGCGTAAAGAAAAGTCTGAGATGCACTTAAAACAGCAGCTAAAACGGGGGGAAGACCCTGTATGAAATCACTGAAATCCCTAAGCACATTTTTCTTTTACTGTGTTCTGATGTTGACTTTATTAGGACAAGTATCAAGAAAATGAACAATTCCTGTCATAATTCAGCAACTGTAACTTCTGAAACGATCACACTTTCCAGGATACTGTTTACCATAAGCATTTCATAATCCTTTAAGTAGATTGTGGATCAATATGAGTCTGCAGTTGTAGTCACCAGCAAAAGTTCAACAATTTTCTGCATACCAATACAGTAAAAGTCCAATTCTTCGGCATCCAATTCCCCGGCAAATCTGACATTTCGGCAGTTTTGAGAAATAGTCCCATTTACGAAAATCTCTGATCGTTCGGCAGATTTTCCGATTTTTTTCGTCAGTCTTGAAATTCTCCATGAGTCCTTAGAGCCTGTTGCAGGACCTTCTACTGCTGGGGACTTCTTCCAGCAGTAGCAGAGTCCAATCAACCCCTTCTATTGTACATATGTAAATAAGGAACCTACTATAAGTTTAGGTAAGTGCATGTGAACTTGTAGGCCTACTGTACCATTACATTTATATACAGTATGTTCACTAATTTCTTTATTTTTCATATTCATGTATAGTACTGTATTCATTACAGTATTGTACAGTATCAAACAGTATACAGTACTCTCTCCAAACACATTTGTAATGATATGAGTAGTGATGATAGTGTTCACCGAAACATATAAGGTATTGAGTGGGTAGGGTTTTTGATAATTCGGCAATTTTGATATTTCAGCACTTGCCTGGTCCCACAGATGCCGAAAAATAGGACTTCTACTGTATTTAGGAAATGAAAGGTGTTACACAGAGTATCTTTAAGTGATACCAAAACAAGTGTCCTAAGATCTGATGCACTAAACTCAGGAGGACAAAAGACTGTGAGTAGAAAATCATACTAACAATGAGTCAATTCACAACCATTACAGAGCCACAGTTCCTAATAACCTTATGGGCAACAATTCACGAGATCAATAACTATAGCTTTGTAATGGCGACAAACTGGACCCATGTTAGTACTGCATTTTGACTCCTGAAGTTAGTGCATCAAGTCCTCTGACACCCTGTACGAGATACACAACACGAGTAGGACTAATACTCTCATTCACTTGGAGACAAATGAGAAATACACTGCCAAGGCTTTTCTGATGGCTTAAGCAATAGTGTAAGAAGGAAAGGAACCACCATTCATCTGGAGAGGCATGAGCAGTATGATGCCAAAAATTTCCTGAAGGCTTGAGCAAATAATATGAGAAGGAAAGGTACTCTCATTCACTTGGAAAGGAATGAGGAACATATTGCCAACACTTTTCTAATGGTCTAGGCAATGGAAGATGTTACACACCATTTTTGTGTGACAACAATATGAGGCACACGACAATGGAATATGAAAAGGAAGGATGATCTATGTCATTTGCGAGGGGGAGAAAAAATATGAAAGGCAGGACACAATCCAGACTGTTGGCAAACATCGTCTCATGGGTGTACATTACACCTATACGTACATAACAGCTGCCCAATTCATAACACCAGTGGTCATTACACACACACACCTAAATTTCTATGTAGGCCTTTCCAATCACAATGCTGACAGATGATTATTGGTTAATTGCTGCTTATGGCTGCACATTACAAGACACCAGCACATAACTCCTGTAACCCTTTCACACACAGTCACAAGGGTCTGTATAGGCTTTTCCTAACAGGACGAGGCCTGACAGATGGCTGAGCAACTTATCCATTCAACGTTACTTTCTCAGATTCTGTGGCACGATTCAATATGCATATCAATATGTAACTTCAGATGGGAATTTCTGTAACCCACATTGGGTCCATATACTAATTTAAGAGGTATCATAATACTTTCTAGTCATTTCTGTGACTCATGCATATATGCCAATTTAAGAGCTCTATCACTGCACATTAATAATTTCTTTAACTTAAATCAAGACCATTTGCTAATCTATGAGGTACATCACTGCACATTAATAATTTCTATAACAAATGCTCATTTGCTATAAACAGGTATATCACTGCATTTTCAGATCACTTCTATGACTCAAATCAATATGAGCGTAACGTGGAGGCAACTCATTTGTCGACAATTCTTATTGGAGTAAGGCATCCGGCAATACTCGTAGACAGATAGAAAGACACAATGTTGAGGTGAAATATGCTAAGTAAATCACAGAGGTGATAAAAGACCTTATATGCCACCTAAACACAGCCACTAATCCTAACCTGAAGCCGTTATATTTTTTTCACTTCAACTTGGCCCAGATTATTATCCTTTTGAAGTTGGATCTCACATAGCTCAATGGCGGAAAAAGATAATGCTACAGCTCCAAGCAATTTCCATGTCACTTCTTCATGACTAGCACCAAATTCTAACATTAATCATTTCTTACAACCCAGCACTCAAGATGGATAGATGGCAAATTTAGGCCAAGTTGAAGTGAAAAATGGTATCAACAGAAACAAACTAAAAAGCCGTCAATGGGGTATGACAGTTCTAAACCAAGGGGCTCTGGGCCAAGCTTGTTGCTTTGCTTTGCTCTGCGTTTCGTAAATTTTCAAACGTCTCTTGTCTATGCTTATCCCCTTTAGCATACGTCTGCCTGAAGAGAGATTTTTTACTGTACAGTACTACAGTGCTGAAAAGGGACTCCTTCATGTGGTTGCACTAAGACCAGATGGCTCAACTATTTGGTTGTATGATTGTCCCAGATTCCCTTCCATGTCCTCCAAATGAAGGGCAGTGGACTGCAAAAAGGTCAGTTTGGGGTTCCAGTCACCAGACTCACATTCAGATAAGCCTATGGTTGCTACTATGACTACCATTCCTACAACTGTAATTTTAGGATACACATAGCTTACATACCTACAATTAAAAATGAAGACAATCCCATCTTACCTACTCCAAGGTGTAGGGGCCCCAGGCTAGGCTGCTGTGGTCCAGTATATTTAAGGATAAATGATGAGCCACTTCTCTTGATACAATTACATGACTGGAAAAAATCCTCAGTCACCTCTTAAAGATCAAACATTTGCCAAGTTGTCCACAAACCCGAAGTTAGGTTGCCATTCGACTACATCTAAAGAGTAGATGACCAGCCTACTTCAATTTCATTATGTAATTAAAAAGCCTCCAGTTACCTCTTGGGGATTAAACTTATGCTAGGCCACCACTAGATTAATGATAAATAAATATATAGCAAAACAATGCAACTTTCAAAAATTTGTAAATATGATTAGTGGCAGGAGGGGGCGCTCACCATCCACTCCCTCGTTGCAGTGCTGTGCTTGGGTCACTACCCATTCCTCTCTTCCATCCTTCCTCTTCTCTTTCCTTCATTCTTTCCTCTTCCTTCTGTCTACAGGTGACTCTACACTGAGTGACAAGCAAAATGGTTTCCTGTACACCAGGAAACCATTTACTATGCTGGGTGGTAACCATGTAACCAGATTATGGCACCTGGTGGTTTAGTGGGTAATTAAGGTGCTCAAGCCAGACTGAGCCTGGGCAGGTTTATATCCAAAGGATGGTTGGGGTTCATTGCTATGTAATGCCACTCAGGGATGAGCGAGGCTGGTCACTCTCATCTTAAATGTCAGGACCAACTTGCCTAGCCCTGGGCTCCTACACTCTTCATGGGGCAATACTGGGTTAGATGATGATGGTGATCCTTTAACCTGACAACATTTTATATTCCATTAGAGGTGGTAATTTTAGGCCAGGTTAATGTGAAAGAAAAAATACAACAATGGGAATTTCATAAGCCATCTTTCACTCATTTCCTCTGACCCATTCAGTCTGATGACACTTCTGTTTTATTCATCCTGCCTTCAAGCAGTTTTATTCAAGCCAAGAAAGGCAACTCGTGCTGAAGGGATTACCAAAGGCTGTATATAACCTCTCCAGTTTGAAAAGTCTCTTCTGTGATGAAAAGCACTGTCTGGAAATAGCACAAATAAAATGAAAATAACATGTATCAGTGAAGCAGTGAGAAGCACATGAAGGAAAAAAGAAGAAGAAAAAAAAAAAACAGGTGGACTTATAACGAAGAATCAAATATCGGTATACTACAAAATTACCTTATCATCCTATCATCATCATCATCTAATCCCATTTGGCCCTAAACAGGTGCACAGAGGCCCAGGGCTTGGCTATTCAATGCCAACAATTAAGGCAATGATGACCAGCCTCACTTGCCTGAATGGTATTACATGAGCAATAAACCCCAAACAACTCTCAGATGGAACGTATAAAGGTTCCACCCAGTTAGAACACCTTAACCCACTAAACCACTAAGGCATCATTTGGTGACATGGTTACCACCCAACGTAGTCAGTATGGCTCACTTCCTGTATAAAAAGGCTTCTGTATGTGGGAGCGTTAAGGTACACTGTTTTCACTCTAACATGGCCAAGATTTTTGTCTTTGTGAAGCAATTTCATATACAGTACTCCAGAAGCTACGATAATGCTACAGCTCTACATCTATTCCACAGCACTTCTTTGTGACTAGCGCCATATTCCACTGTTAAACTTTTGCTATAAATCAAAATTCAATATAGAGAGGTGGCAATTTTTGGCCAAGTTAAAGTAAAATAAGGGTATAGTACTCACTAGCAGCACTGCATGATACTGGATCCTGGAGAGAAACTGTGCCCTGCTAAGGCCATGTCCACACCAAATGTTTGACAGTGTAAGCAGGTGATGGTAGGAGTTCTGGCCACTGCAACCCCTACAAGTGGTCCCACTGGACGTAGGCAGGTGTGGGTGGGAGTCTGGGCCACTGTCATCCATAAAAGTGGCCTCACTGGATGCAGGCAGGAGTTGTGGCCACCGTAGCCCACAGAACTGGCCTCACTGGATACATGCAGGAGTTGTGGCCACTGCATCCCACAGAAGTGGCCTCACTGGATGCAAGTAGAAGTTGTGGCCACTGTAACCAACAGAAGTGGCTGCAATGGATGTGGGTGGGTGAGGGTATTGGCCACTGTAACCTACAGAAGTCTCCTTCAATTCAGGCAGGTGTAGGCAGGAGTTGTGGCCACTGTAGCCCACAGAAGTGGCCTCACTGGATACAGGCAGGAGTTGTGGCCACTGTAACCAACAGAAATGGCTGCAGTGGCTGTGAGTGGGTGAGGGTATTGGCCACCATAACCTACAGAAGTGGCCTCACTGGATGCAGGCAGGAGTTGTAGCCACTGTAGCCCACAGAATTGGCCTCACTAGGGGGTTTTGGCCACTGCGCCCAACAGGAGTGGCCTCACTGGATGCAGGCAGTTGTCATGGCCACTGTAACCAATAGATGTGGCTGCAGTGGATGTGAGTGAGTGAGGGTACTGACCACTATAACCTACGGAAGGGGTCTCACTGGATTCAGGCAGGTGCAGGCAGGAGTTTTGCATCAGTGTGGCCCATCTCAGCTACCTGTGAAAGAAAATCATTGTCAGCATCATCGGAAGACCTACCTGTGGAAGAATGGAAAAAGATAAAAAAAAAAACAGCAAGTAGGCATGTTCACCACCAACCCACTAAATGCAGTGTTGCCCTCAGGTGACTCGACACAGTATGACAGACCAAAATGTTTCCTGCAATTCAGGAAGCCACTTATTATGTTGAGTGATAACAATATAACTAAATAACACCTGGCCATCTACTGAGTTAATGGACTCCAAACAGATGAGGTGCTAAGGGTTTACATTTGAGGGATGGTTGAAATTTACTGCTCACATAATGGAACTCAGGTGTACGTGAGGCTGGTCACCTTTGCCTTCAATGTCATGACTGCATAGCCCAGTCCCAAGCCTCTACACTCCTGACGGGGCAGAAAGGCTTGGACAATGGATGGTTGGATGTACAATGCAGTTTATCCTATTTATCAATTCATCTATCATCCAATCCTTTATTACCTCTACTAACAGGAGCACGGTGCTGGAAATGGATGCCTTCATGTGGTGGCATCAATACAACTGAGTGAATCACTTGCCTGGTTCACCAACTGTCCCTAAACTCCTTCTCAATCCTTTTAAATGAGAATGGTGGAGGAGAGCAGGAGCAGGGCAACTTCTGTCTGTAATCCACTGGGTTCACTGCCTGGGGCTGAAACTATTACTAAACTGCTTTTACTCTAATCAGGACTAAAACTGTCAACTCCCCATTTTGTACGCTGATGTGTAACACCAGAATCGTCCGTATAATTTTGTATCATTTATAAATGCTCCAACAAACCTGCTTGCACTGGCCTTGGTCGCCTAATGCCAGCTCTCCATGCTGCTTGATCTCTGGTAGCCTCCCTATTCAGTCTCTTATCCCTGACCGCATCCCAGGTCTTTTTTGGTCTGTCTCTTGCAACCCTACCCCCAACATTCACACTTCTCACCTTTCACACCTAATGCCATTCTCCATCCTATCAACATGCCCAAACCATCTCAATCTATCCCTGGACAGATTGTTTAAAAGGCAGGACGTCAAAGGCTGAGGGAAATCCAGACCGTAGAAGTGTAAATTAAAAATGGTCACACAGCCCCTGATGGATAAAGAAAAATGGGAGACATGGCGTTTCCCCAAGCTAGACCCTATATTGGATCATACAGTCCTGCTAGGTTACAGGAGCGCGCTGCCACTCCCAGCACGGCAATCCCGGGCAAGGCTCGAACTCGCAATCCCCCAATTACAAGCTTGATGCTCTACCACCGAGCCACTGTGCCCCCCCTCAAATGGATAAAATGAACAACTAACCTTATAGCACAAATACAGTTATTCCTTTAGCCATTTCAGTGTCCATGCATCTGTGTATGGTATATCTCCTGCGATGCTGGCACAAAGTTGTCTACAGGCATCATCACCTTTGTACAGGAACTCAGACATGCACTTCTACTTAGTTCAAGTTGTCTGTGCTGCTGTAGGCTGAAATACCAAAAAAAATATGGCATGAGGAAATCTTTTCCTCTTATCTACTCCACAGTATGGCATCTATATTGTTTAAAAAGGCTCCATCATGGCTGCATGGTAGACCTTGGTCATTTAATGGCAGCTGTCCATGCTGCTTGATCTCTTGCAGCCTCCCTATTCAGTCCCTTATCCCTGAGGTCACACTCTATGACCTCATCTCTCTCTTTTTTGGTCAGCCTCTCGCAACCTTACGCTCAATTTTCACACTTCTTACCTTCATGTCATGCCCAATCTTCCCCTCCTCATCTGTATCAAAAGACTTAATTACACCACAATAGATACAAAATATGGGTTTCAGACCTAAAACCAGTGTGGGCGAATTCCCCATATGCATCGGTCGTCCTGAGCAGGTATGAACGGGGCTCTTTAAAGGGATCCCCGGGTTTGTCGTCAACATATTTAAAGGTCCACAATACCCATTATTAACACATATCCCCTCATGTTTTTCCTCCCTTAATTCAACTCCGATGCTTGCCCACTAACGGGATCATATTCAGTCTTCAAAATTAATATGGATGGCAAGTCTTTGAGAAGATTTAAACATCACCCTAGCTTACCTGGTTTAAAGGGACATCTTGGTCACCTGGGGCGGAAGATACACCGTCATATATCCTTCGTAAAACTAATAAATACACCCTTATGTAATTAGCCCCACTGCTCAATAATGGCACCAGACAATAATGATCGTATAAGAATGAGAATTGCCATGATAACTGTAATAGAAACTTAATATTTATAGATCGTAATCTTAACTCACCATCACAGTCCTTTAACTTCTCTCATAATGCCCCAGTGACGTCACATACAACAAAGCATTTACCTATTACTGCTAAATTTTGAGAAGAGTTTCGTGAATATATCGTCAGTTTTTCAAAAATAATTTAAGTGATAATAAAATAGAGATGCATGTAAAGAATTACTTATTTAAATGTTAACCACTTGCGTCTGTGGCATCGCTTCTTTTAGCTTAATATTGCATTAAACTACACCATTTTCTTCGCTTGAGCCATACACATTCTGTGGATTAATCCAATCACTTATGCTAGGGGGAAAAAAAAAAAAAAGCTCCATCTTGTAAACCATATTATTTTTTATATCCTCCCGGCCTAGATTATCGTCATTTTACAGCTAATTTATCGAAGCTCAGTGACAGAAAAAGACAATGCTACGCTATGGCCCTACATCCATTCCACAGCACTTCTTCATGACAAGCATTATATTCTGGTGTTAATCTGTTGCTACATGGCCCCCTGAAGCTGCATCATCTATCTATCTATCTATAGCCCGACGCCCTAATCCCGCAAAGGGTGGCTGCAGACAAAACGCCTCCAAGTAGCTCTGTCACCCACCATTTGACTACCCTCCCCCCAACTCACCCCCCCCTCCCTCATATACCTCTCAACTCCATCCCTCCACCTCATCCTCGGTCTACCTCTCCCTCTTCCTCCCTCCACCTCACCTACATACACCCTCTTAGTCTTTCATTCTCCATTCTCTTCACATGTCCAAACCTCCTCAGTGTATTTCTCCTAATCTTCTCAACCACATCCACAGCCACCCCACAGCGTTCCTTCACTTCTTCATTCGTCAACCTGTCTCTCCACGTCACTCCACATGCTCCTCTCAAGTAACTCATTTCCACTGCTCTCACTCTTGACTTGTTCCCCTCTTGCAAGGTCCATGCCTCGCTTCCATACGTCAGGGTAGGGATCACAATACTATCATGCAGTGACAGCAGCTTAGCAAGTGAGCCTAAATGGCTCACTTGGTAAGCTGCTGTACTCACGCAGTTGCAAGCACTGGTTCGAATCCTCGCAGGGTGTCTAAATGGCTCACTTGGTAAGCTGCTGTACTCACGCAGTTGCAGGCGCTGAATATTTTTTCCCCCCTGGGGGTAGGGGGGTTTCAAGAATACTCCCCCAGTATCCCTGCTTGTCGTACGAGGCGACTAAAAGGGTTGGTGGTGGGTTAGTGCCCCACCCCGTAAAAAGAACTAACTAAAAAAGGGAACAAACTGCATCATGACCCTCTAAAATGCACCATGGCCCCTTAAAATGCATCATGGCCCACCAAAATGCACCATGGCCCTCTGAAAATGCACCATGACCCACTAAAATGCACAATGGCCCCCTAAAATACGTCATGACCCCCTAAAATGCACCATGGACCCCTGAAAATGCAACACTGCCCCCTGACAATGCAACACTGCCCCCTGAAAATGCACTATGGCCCCCTGAAAATGCACCATGGCCCCCTAAAATGCACCATGACCCCCTAAAATGCACCATGGCCCCCGTGAAAATGCATCATGGCCCTCTAAAAGGCACCAAGGCCCCTTGAACATGCACCATGGCACCCTAAAATGCACCATGGCACCCAGATTGAGAATGGTTTCGTAATGGATATTTGACAAGAGGTTTTCTATAGAAGGAAAGTCTGAAAGAAAACAGATAGATTTTTTGGGTAAACTTGTATATTCTCCTCATCTCTCATCACGTACTATTTACATATGGGTCTTTACACACACACACACACAGACACACACACACACTCGCTGGTGCAGTGGTAACGTTCTCGCTTGCCAACTGGTGGACGGGAGTTCGCGCCTCGCTCAGGTTGCGAAAAGTTTCACTGACGAAGTGGGTGGTTACTGTCCCCCTTGAGCAAGGGGACGGGTGTGTGCGTGTGTGAAGGTCACAGCCTTGCCCTTAGATCGGACTATATGAGCTCTCAGCTCCCTTCCGGGAGGGTAAAAGCTGACCATCACGACCATCAAGTGATCCTGACCGACCCGGTGAATAACACACACACACACACACACACACACACCGCTCGCTGGTGCAGTGGTAACGCTCTCGCTTGCCAACTGGTGGACGGGAGTTCGCGCCTCGCTAAGGTTGCGAAAAGTTTCAATGACGAAGTGGGTGGTTACTGTCCCCCTGGAGCAAGGGGACGGGTGTGTGCGTGTGTGAAGGTCACAGCCTTGTCCTTAGATCGGACTATATGAGCTCTCAGCTCCCTTCCCAGAGGGTAAAAGCTGACGATCACGACCATCAAGTGATCATGACCGACCCGGTGAATTACTGAACTGGGAGGAATGGGACTCGGGAGGCAGCGAAGATTCGTGGGGCACTATATTATTAAATATAACAATGAATAATGTGATGACGCAATGGGTCAAACAAGAGACACGGTTCCGAGGTGAGGACGCACCAGCAAGATTAGACTTACTGTTTACCAAAGAACCCGATGTAATAGAATCTTTGAAATATTTGTGTCCTATAGGCAAAAGTGATTATGTGGTCACTGAGTTCCAGATTATAATAGGGAACGTCGAGCCAAGAGACGAGCTTTATAGGCAGGGAAGATACAACTTTGGGAAAGCAAATTTTACAGGATTGAGAGATTTTTTGAAAATGCGGATTGGAGAAAATTCAGAGAAACAAGAGATACAGAGGAAGTGGGATATCTTTCTAGACCTCTATAATTTGGGAATGGAAAAATTTATATCAGGAGTAAGGGGGAAAGAAAACAGGAAAAAGGAGTGGTTTAATAGAAGGTGTATGATAGCAAAAAAAGAGAGAGATAAGGCGTGGAACAACTGGAGAAAGAGAGGTAACAACAGAACAAAGGAAGAATATAAAAGAACTTGAAATGAATACACAAGAATATGTTGTGAAGAAGAAAGGAATTTTGAAAAAGGTATAATAGACAAATCCAAGGAGGAACCCAAACTGTTTTATATAGATTTGTTAATGGCAAACTGAAACAAAAGGAAGGAATCACCAAACTGAAAGTAGAAGGAGAGGTCTTTAAGGATGCGGCAATGCAAGCAGAAATGATGAACAAATTGAATAGGAGTTTGTGGAAGGGGAGGAAGTGATTAGTAATGTACCGATGATAAAAGATATAAAAGTGGAGGTACACGAAGTGTATAAATTACTGGAAACTCAAGATGTAAGGCAAGCCCCAGACCTGGTGGAATTTCTAATTGGGTACTGAAGGAATGCAGAGAACAACTGGCGGATAAAGTTCACAGTTTAATTGTGTGTTCTCTGGAAGTCGGGAAAATGCCACAAGAATGGTAGATGGCAAATGTGGTACCAATTTATAAGGGAGGAAACAGGGAAGAACCCCTGAATTATAGACCAGTGTCTCTAACCAGCATGGTCGCAAAACTGTGCGAGAGAATCCTGAAAGACAGATGGATAAAATATCTAGAAGAGATGAATATTTTGTCTGAATGTCAGTTTGGATTCAGAAGTGGAAGGTCATGTGTTTCTAACTTGTTGAGCTTTTACTCAAGAGCGATTGATGTGGTACAGGAGAGAGATGGTTGAGTGGACTGTGTGTATTTAGACTTGGAGAGAGCCTTCGACAAGGTACCCCATAAGAGACTAATGTGGAAACTAGAGTATATAGGAGGACTGAAGGGGAACCTCCTGGAATGGATGAGAGACTTTTTGTGAGACAGACAAATGAGGACAGTAATAAAGGATAGGATATCTGGATGGAGGGAAGTAACAAGTGGAGTCCCTCAAGGCTCGGTGTTGGCGCCAGTAATGTTCCTGATTTACGTAAATGATATGGTAGATGGAGTGAACAGTTATGCAAGTCTATTTGCTGATGATGTAAAGATCTTGAGGAAGGTAGAGGTTGAGGAGGACTGTAAAATGCTGCAGGAGGATCTGGATAGGATACTGTACATGATTGGAGCTGGATGTGGGAAATGAAATTTAACGCAAAGAAATGTAAAATATTGGAAATGGGTAAAAGTGCCAAGAGGCCATCACTGAATTATTTGATGGGTAATGAATCAATCACAAAAGCGAGAGAAGAGGGAGATTTGGGAGTGCTGGTCCAAGATAGTTTGTCTCTTGAAAAACACAGTATTAACAAGACAGTTATTGAGACGTATAAACTCTTGACAAACATAAGAGTAGCATTTCATTATATGGATGAGATGATGAAAAAAATTGATAGTGGCCATGATCCGCCCCAGGTTAGAATATGCAGCAGTAATTTGGTCCCCACACAAAAAGAAAGATATAAACAAGATTGAGAGAATACAAAGAACAGCAACCAAGATGGTCCCCAGTCTGGCAGATCTGTCATACAGAGAGAGGCTGGAAAAACTGGATTTGCCTTCCTTAGAGGAAAGGAGAAAGAGGGGAGACATGATTGCAATGTTCAGGACCATTTTTTTTTCTAAATAGATAATGAATGGAGGAAGGGAAAACATCCTCCATTCATAAAGTATTTTTAACAACTGGATTTGGATTGAAGTGGATTAAATGTTTGTGGGAAGCAACTCCCAGGAAGTGAATTCCAGAGAGTAGTAGTTCTGGGGATAAATGAATTTTGATAAGCAGAGGTTCTGCATTGCGGGGGAGAGAGT
>NC_137036.1:14566311-14578811 GCF_032717465.1 Coenobita brevimanus
GTGTGTGTGTGTGTGTGTGTGTGTGAAAAGTGTATTCTGACTGTTACAAAAATCTGTTCGTATTTCACGAGAGAGAGAGAGAGAGAGAGAGAGAGAGAGAGAGAGAGAGAGAGAGAGAGAGAGAGAGAGAGAGAGAGAATGTGAGCGAGGAAGGCGTGGTAGTGATGTTAAGAGCCATCGCTACCTACAAAGCCGCGGCATGAATCCTCAGATTCCTGGAAAATTAATTAATAATAACGAGCGTGCCTACCATGCCTCTCCCTGCCTCACCCTGCCTCAACCTGCCTCACATTCTTCTCCCTTCCTCATCCTGTCGCTCCCTAGTCACCCTACCCTCATCCAGGATGAGTCATCCTGCATCAACCTGTCGCTTCCTGCATCATCCAACCACTCCTTTCCACACCCTTCCTTTCTCTGCCTCCCCTCTGCCTCTCCCTGCCTCTCCCTGCCTCTCCCTGTCGCTCCCTAGTCACCCTACCCTCATCCTGCATCACCCTGTCGCTTCCTGCATCATCCAACCACTCCTTTCCACACCCTTCCTTTCCCTGCCTCCCCTCTGCCTCCCCTCTGCCTCTCCCTGCCTCTCCCTACCTCGCCTCTGCCTTCCCCTCTCTCGTGCTGTCAATCTCCCATACTCCTGACCCGCCTTCGCCATATACCCCTTCCTCTATGGCGGGTGTGTGTTAATTTAAATATATATAGTATGAGTAGATTAGCAATAACATGGAAATTGAGTTAGTGAAGAAATAAATGAAGACTGACCCTATCTATCTGTCTGTCTATCTATCTATCTATCTATCTATCTGTCTATCTATCTACCAATCTATGCATATATCTGTTCTGTTTAATATCCGTATGCATGTTCACAGTAACAAATAAATGTCTTCTTGTTGACGTTAAATCAGAACAACAACAAAATATCAGCGTCAACACACTATCTACTTATCTATCTATCTATCTATCTATCTATAGCCAGACGCCTTAATCCCGTAAGGAGTGGCCATAAACAAATCACCTCCACGTCGCCTTGTCCCCTGCCATTTCGCTACCTTTATCCCAATATTACCCCCCCTCTCTCTACTCCATCCCTCCGTCGCATCCTCGGTCTCCCCTTCCTGGCGCTGCTGTGATATATATTGAATAAGGGACGGGTGTAAAATAACGAGGAATGGTAATATGCGGCAGGGAATACGTGGGTGAGATGGCGACACGCTACGGGGCACGTCACCATGGCAACGGCGTGCTTGTCTTGTTGTCATACCGTGTTGCGATTTATTCGTGGGTGGTGGTGGTGGTGGTGGTGGTGGAGAGGGACGCCTTCACGTGGTGGCACTGATATGACGGGGCGGTGGACCTGCCTCGATATACAAATGTTCCTCAACTCCCTCCCTATCCCTCTGAAATGTGGCTGGTGAACTGCAGGAGGAGGGTAACTTCAGCCTGCAGTCCACTGGGTTCACGTTTAGATGAGCTTGGTGTTATTGCTACTACTGTTACTACTACTACTACCACTACTATTGCTGCTGCTGCTGTTACTGCTGCTACTACTGCCACTACTACTACTATTATTACTACTACTACTACTACTACTACTACTGCTACTACTACTAATACCACCATCACTACTACTACTATTACTACTACTACTACAACCACCACTACCACCACCACCACCACCACCACCACTACTACTACTACTTCTACTGCTACTACTACTACTACAACCACCACCACCACCACCACCACTATTACTACTACTACGACTACTGCTACTACTACTACAACCACCACCACCACCACTACTACTACTACTACTACTACTACTACTACTACTACTACTTCTACTACTACTACTACTACTTCTACTACTACTACTACTACAACCACCACCACCACCACCACTACTACTACTACTACTTCTACTGCTACAACCACCACCACCACCACCACCACTACTACTACTACTACTACTACTGAGAACTAACAGCAATGGTGCCTTCCTTAGAAATTATATAATACAATGTCTCTACCTCTTCTTCCCATCTGTTAATATAAATTCAGTGTTCCAGTTATCCTCTCGTCCTATCCTATATTTCCGGTGGTAGGTGGTGGCGACCATCATCAACTCACTTGATGTGGTGCTGCCTACTTCTTCCTTAGCCTTTATCATTCTTTTCCTGCGCCTGCCCTCCTCTCTTCCTATTTCTCACCATCATCCACTCACTTGATGTAGTGCTGCCTACTTCTTCCTTAGCCTTTATCATTCTTTTTCTGTGCCTGTCCTCCTCTCTTCCTATTTCTCACCATCATCCACTCACTTGATGTAGTGCTGCCTACTTCTTCCTTAGCCTTTATCATTCTTTTTCTGTGCCTGTCCTCCTCTCTTCCCATTTCTCACCATCATCCACTCACTTGATATAGTGCTGCCTACTTCTTCCTTAGCCTTTATCATTCTTTTTCTGTGCCTGTCCTCCTCTCTTCCTATTTCTCACCATCATCCACTCACTTGATGTAGTGCTGCCTACTTCTTCCTTAGCCTTTATCATTCTTTTTCTGTGCCTGTCCTCCTCTCTTCCTATTTCTCACCATCATCCACTCACTTGATGTAGTGCTGCCTACTTCTTCCTTAGCCTTTATCATTCTCTTTCTGTGCCTGTCCTCCTCTCTTCCTATTTCTCCCATCTTTCCTGTCACTTCTTATTGCTTTTCTTTCCTTTACAGGTGGCTTTACATTGAGTGACAAGCCAAATGGTTTCCTGTAAGCCAAGAAACCATTTACAACGCTGGGTGGTAACCATATAACCAAACCATACGTGTTCCCTACGTGTCAGCAAGTGGGTTGGTGGAGGGTAGAAACCATTGACAACGCTGGGTGGTAACCATATAACCAAACCATACGTGTTCCCTACGTGTCAACAAGTGGGTTGGTGGAGGGTTAGTGCCCCTCCCCGTAAAACAACTAACTCAAAGACAAATGGCCACCCCTTACAGGAGGATGGCGTCTGGCAATAGATAGATAGATAGATAGATAGATTATTATTGCTCTCTTCTTTTATTTATTTTTTCTTTTGACGGGAATATCTCATTGTTTGGTGAGATTGAGAGACTAACTAGAAGAGTGTGTGTGAGTGAGGTGGAGGGGGAGAGGAGGAAGGGGAGACGAAGGATGGGATGATGGGATGGTGTGTGTGTGTGTGTGTGTGTGTGTGTGTGTGTGTGTGTGTGTGTGTGTGTGTGTGTGTGTGTGTGTGTGTGTGTGTGTGTGTGTGTGTGTGTGTGAGTGTAGTGAGTTTAAAATGCGCTTACGAGAGAGAGAGAGAGAGAGAGAGAGAGAGAGAGAGTGTGTGTGTGTGTGTGTGTGTGTGTGTGTGTGTGTGTGTGTGTGTGTGTGTGTGTGTGTGTGTGTGTGTGTGTGTAGAATATGTAGTTGTTGGTGTGGAAGCTGAGTGGTGTGGTAGTGGGTGTGGGCATATGCTGATGTGTGTGTGTGTGTGTGTGTGTGTGTGTGTGTGTGTGTGTGTGTGTGTGTGTGTGTGTGTGTGTGTGTGTGTGTGTGTGTGTGTGTGTGTGTGTGTGTGTGTGTGTGTGTGTATAGCCTCTCCTGTGACCTAAACCCGTGATTGATGGTCGCTATTACCATCTCTTGCCTTTCTGCTTTGAACTCTCTGACTTCCATTCCTAACCTCTCCACTTATTTCCTCCTCTCTCTCTCTCCCTCTCCTCTTTCTCTCCCTCTCCCTCTCCTCTTTCTCTCCCTCTCCCTCTCCTCTTTCTCTCCCTCTCTCTCTCCTCTTTCTCTCCTCACCTCTTTTTCTTTTTCTCTCGTCTTGTTATTCTCCTTCTTTCCTCTTCTTTTAGCTTCTCTTGTCCTCTTAATCTTAACTCCCTCTCTCTCTCTCTCCCCCCCTCTTTTCTCTCTCTACCCCTACCCCATCCTTGTCAATTTCCCTCTCCCTCTTCCCTCATATATTCCCCTAATCTTGCCTCTTTCTCTCTCTCTCTCCCTCCTACCAAATCCCTGCATATCTTCCTCTTCCCCAATTCACATAAGTCTCCCTTCCTCTTCAATTCCTTCCTTCCTTCCTTCATTGTCTTCTTCCTTCCTTTTCTTTCATCCTTCCTTTCTTCCTTCTTTCCTTCCTTGCTCCATTCATTATTTTCACTCTTTCTTCCTACCTACCTTCCTTCCTTCCTTCCATCCATCCTTCATTCATACCATCCTTTCTTCCTTCAAAATCCACTATCGCCTTTCTTTCCTTCCTTTCCTCCTTCCTTCCTTCCATCAATCATTCATTCATCCTTCCTTCCTTCCTTCCTTCCTCCCTCCCTCCCTTCCTTCCAGCATTCATTCATTCATTCATTCCTCCTTTCTTCCTTCCCTCCTCCCTTCCTTTCTTCCTCCCATCAATCATTCATTCATTCATTCATCCTTTCTTCCTCCCTCCCTCCCTCCTTTCCTTCCTTCCTTCCATCCATCCTTCATTCATACACTTCTTTCTTCCTTCAAATTCCACTAACGCCTTTCCTTCCTTCCTTCCTCCCATCAATCATTCATTCATCCTTTCATCCTTCCTTCCTTCCTCATCCCTCCCTTCCTTCCCTCCTTACTCCCTCCCTTCTTCCCTCCCTTCCTTCCATCCATCCCTCTTTCATACAATCCTTTCTTCCTTCAAAATCCACCATCGTCATCCACACCCACACTCCCACCCACACCCACACCCACACATCACAAAAATCTCTCTCCCCATCACGCACTGAGTATTATAAAGAGATAGGATGATAGGCAGGTATGTGTAAAGTATAAGTAGGTATAAGTGAGCGGTTCAGTAGTAGTAGTGAGGGAGAGAGAGTGTTAGATGTGGGTTATACTTCCACTATACTTTCTGCTGTTAGGAAGCTTGCTAACACCTCTTCCTTACCGATTTATTCCTGATTCTGGTCCGTTACTATATTCTTGCGTGGTTAGGGAGCTTACTAACACCTCTTCCTTACCGATTTATCTCTGATTCTTAACGTTCATTTCGAGATGCCTGGATAAATTGCGTTTAAAAGACTGGAGGTCATAGGCGGTGGGAAACACAAACAGAAGACAGTCCCAGAGTTGACCTGTTTCGGGGGTTGCAACTGCTACTACTACTACTACTACTACTATTACTACTACTACTATTACTATTACTACTATTACTACCACTGCTACTACTACTACTACTACAACTATTACTACTACTACTACTCCTCTGTCACCGCACCGAGATGGCAAACATGACACCACGTGAAGGCTCCCCTCTCCACTACACTGATGGAAGATGAACGCAGTAACAAAAAGCCTAAAGAAAGAATATAACTCTCTCTCTCTCTCTCTCTCTCTCTCTCTCTCTCTCTCTCTCTCTCTCTCAGTCACCGTCTATCAACCTTCCCTCCTTACCTTTCCCTCAACCCCCCCTCCTCCCTCTCTCTCTCTCTCTCTCTCTCTCTCTCTCTCTCTCTCTCACATGCTATCACATATCCAAACGACCCTAGACTCCCTGAACACTGAATTGAATATGTATGGGGCGTAAAAGGAAGAGAGAGAGAGAGAGAGAGTTAAAAATATCCCAGCGACTACGTTGTAAACATATCAACCACTAGTCAACAGCCAAAATAATAATAATAATAATAATAATAATAATAATAATAATAATAATAATAATAATAAAAATAATGATAATAATAATAATAATAATAATAATAATAATAATAATAATAATTACCTTCTATAGTTCCTTCACCTTAACTTGGCCCAAATCTTCGTCCTTTTGCAGCTGACTTTACGCAGATCAGGAAGAGCCAATGTTACAGCTCAGCGTTCTTTCCATCGCACTTCTTCGCGACTAGCACACAATCTACTATTAATATACTACTACAACTCAGCAGGCAAGATGGGGGGACGGCAATTTTAGGCCAAGTTGCAGTGAAAAGAGTATAGGATTCGAATTCTTTGCCAAAATCTACCGACAAAGACCTGCTATGTTTTTCTTTGAGTTCGTGTGTCAATCTAATATTCTGGTTTTGTTCACGCCAGCCCTCGATGCTAAAGAAAGAAATAAGTCATATATGAATTTCGGATTACGTTTGCGTGGGACGAAAATCTATCTATCTATATACCTAGGCTGCTTCCCCCAAGGAAAGGG
Source organism: Coenobita brevimanus (assembly GCF_032717465.1). Classification (NCBI taxonomy): domain Eukaryota; kingdom Metazoa; phylum Arthropoda; class Malacostraca; order Decapoda; family Coenobitidae; genus Coenobita; species Coenobita brevimanus. The sequence goes on from NC_137036.1 coordinate 14,572,482, forward strand.
AGGTAGCCGAGACAGGACGACACACTCCCCATTTACTCATCCATTCACACACATTCAATCGCATCATAGCCCCAAAGGGGAGAACGGACAGATCCTCACCGCACCACACCGCACAAGGGTCAACTGCGCAATGCAATCAGTGACATCCGCAGCAGGGAGAAAAATAACAAGAGAAAATAATAATAATAATAATAAAGACTGGGATATGAAAATGGATTGTTCTAGTCTCGTTCGTATCTCCCCGGCGCATAACTTCCCTCGATGCTAAGGAATCAGATTTGAATTTCGGGGTACGCTTACGGGGGACCAAAAACTTAAAGAGAAGAAAATAAAAAAGAAATGGGCCTGCTGAGTTGTAGTAGTAGTAGATTAATTGTGTGCTAGTCACGAAGAAGTGCGATGGAAAGAACGCTGAGCTGTACCATTGACGAGGACCAAAATTAAAAAGGTAAATTTGAAAAGAGAATATGAGAAAGGCAAAAAATTATATATATAAAGCCAGTGGGGCACTCAGTGGAGCACATCTCTCCAACAAGGGCAACGTAATTTCCAAACCACTCTTCATGATGGGTTAGGTTGTCTCATCACTGATTAAGGTTTCGCAAAAGGTGTTTTCCGGATCCAGAATCTGTAATACTCTCCGGATCGATGCCAAAAGTTAATCGATTGTTCCCTGGGACATGGGCTATCTACCCACCAAATTTGGTCCAAATCCCTCTTTTAGTTTTTGAGTAATCCTGCTGACAAACAAACAAACATCGGTCCCAAAAGTTAATCGATTGTTCCCTGGGACATGGGCTATCTACCCACTAAATTTGATCCAAATCCCTCTTTTGGTTTTTGAGTAATCCTACTAACAGACAAACAAACAAACAAACAATAGTGCAAACATACCCTCCTTGTCGAACAGAATGATTAAATATTTTGGCTATTGAGCTGCAAGCTTCTGAAATTCCCCACATTATTTTTTTTTGAAGCAAGGAAGAATTTACCAAAAGGTCACAATTCCGCAAGACTGTCCCTTCGAAGAAATAATAAAATAGCGGAGGCGAATCAGAGGATGCGGTAAAATGGCGAGAAATGTGTGGACAGGATTCCAAGATGTTCAATAATTCCAATTTTAAACCACACTGAAAATAAATGGTATATATATATATTTTTTACGAGAAATCATTTATCAATAGTTATTCTCTCCGACAAGGACAGTATGAGTTCACCCCTGTTTGTTTTTTCGGTAGGTTAGTTTGTCTGTAGGCAGGATTACTCAAAAACTAAAAGAGGGATTTGGACCAAATTTGGTGGGTAGATAGCCCATGTCCCAGGGAACAATCGATTAACTTTTGGGACCGATGTTTGTTTGTTTGTTAGCAGGATTACTCAAAAACTAAAAGAGGGATTGGGACCAAATTTGGTGGGTAGATAGCCCATGTCCCAGGGAACAATCGATTAACTTTTGGCACCGATCCGGATAGTATTACAGATTCTGGATCCGGAAAACACCTTTTGCGAATTCCTAATCAGTGATGAGAAACCTAACCCATTATGAAGAGTGGCTTGGAAATTACGTTGCCCTTGTCGGAGAGATGTGCTCCACTGAGTGCCCCTCTAGTTATTTCTTAGTATACCAGTGTCAGAATATTAACGTAGCAATGTTTAAAGATATACTCCATTCACTTTAACTAGGCGTAAAAGGTGTATGAGGGAGGGGGGAGTGAGCTGGGAGGAGGGCAGTCAAATGGTGGGTGACAGAGCGACTTGGAGGCGTTTTGTCCGCGGCTACCCTTCGCAGGATCAGGGCGTCGGGCTATAGATAGGTAGATAGAAAATGTCCATCTATCCAGGATGTATACAAACTGAGATACGTCTATCTATCTATCTATTGCCAGACGCCATAATCCCGTACGGGGTGGCCATTTGACTCTGAGTTAGTTGTTTTACAGGGAGGGGCACTAACCCTCCACCAACCCACTTGTTGATACGTAGGGAGCACGTATGGTTTGGTTATATGGTTACCACCCAGCGTAATACTGCCAAATATGCAAGAAGGAAATAAGGAGAAAAATCAGTGCTATAAATACTGAGGTAAATACGAATAGAAAAGGCGAATATTAAAAAAAAAGATATTAGATGAGGAAGGATGAAGAGTAAATATCCATGGGTGGCCGCAAACAAAACGCCTCCACGTCGCTCTGTCACCTACCACTTCACTGCCCTCCCCCGTCCAGCTCACTGCCCCTTCTCTCATATACAAATATTACTACTCTTAATATTGTAACTATATAAAGAGTTGGCGTATTTCGGGTCATTTGCGTGAGGGTGTATGAGCCGTGAATGAGACTGTCTTTGTGTTCATGTGCTCGTTATGAATTAATTGACTACGGAAAAGACTCTCTCTCTCTCTCTCTCTCTCTCTCTCTCTCTCTATCTATCTATCTATCTATCTATCTATCTATCTTTCTATCTCCTGAAGGAATATTATATGTGTACTGCATCTCTGTTTCTGTCAGTTCATCTGCCTCTCTCCTTTCCCCCCCTCTCCTCTCTCTCTCTACCTCCCTCCCTCTCTCCCTCCCTCCCCCTCTCTCTCTCTCTCTCTCTCTCTCTCTCAAGTGGGCTATGGAAATATTGGTAATGTAAAGCAGATAATAGGCTTACCAAGAGGAGAGGAAATTTGAGAAATGATTAAAGCAAGAGAGAGAGAGAGAGAGAGAGAGAGAGAGAGAGTCACGAAGAAGTGCAAAAATCTAGCCAAGTATGCAAGTATGTGTAATATGAGGCAATCCACGAAGGCAGGAAGGGTGAGAGAGAGAGAGAGAGAGAGAGAGAGAGAGAGAGAGAGAGAGAGAGAGAGAGAGAGAGAGAGAGAGAGAGAGAGAGAGAGAATGTTAACCGTAATTCATCACTCTAAGTATGATGGAAGAGTATGTTAACACGAAGGCAAGTGTGAGAGGTGCATGGAGGAAGACAGGAAGTGATGGATGGATTGAGAGAAGAGGCTGGTGGGCCGGGATGGGCTGGGATGAACTGGGATAGGCTTGGGATGGACTGGGATGGGCTGGGATGGACTGGGATGGGCTGGGATGGACTGGGATGGGGTAAGATGGGATATTGGTGGGGTAGGTAAGGTGTACAGAGAGAGATTCTTCTAAATATAATAGAGTTAGGACTGATATTTTGATTTTCAAGGCTTGATAGATAGATAGATAGATAGATAGATAGATAGAGAGAGAGAGAGAGAGAGAGAGAGAGAGAGAGAGAGAGAGAGACTAATTACTAACTTCCCTTCATATTTCCTTTTTGTTGCCCCTGTCATGCCTTCCCTGTGTTCCTCTCTCTCTCTCTCTCTCTCTCTCTCTCTCTCTCTCTCTCTCTCCTCTCTCTCTCTCTCTCTCTCTCTCTCTAATGGCTTCATCAGTTAGTTCTCTTAATCATATTTCCTCTCTTGACATCAGATCTCCCCCTCTCTTAATCTGCTCTTTTCTCGTTTCTTCATTTCCTCTCTCTCTCTCTCTCTCTCTCTCTCTCTCTCTCTCTCTCTCCAGGCAAAAAGATTCAGTAATGATGATGATAATAATGATGATGATGATGGTGATGATGATGATGATGATGATGATGATGATGATGATGATGATAATAATGATGATGATGATGATGATGATGATGATAATGATGATGATGATGATGATGATAATAATAATAATGATGATGATGATGATTTTGATAACAATAATAATGATAATGATGATGCTGATGATAATAATGATGATGATGATGATGATGATGATGATGGTGATGATGATGATGATGATGATAGGATTAAGTGCACGAGAGGCAGATCACGCCTGAATGGAAAGGAGAAGCGTGAGGTTTATATTGAAAAGGATGAAAGACACCTATTGATGCAAGAAGGAGTGGTAGGAAGTGAAGGATTGGAGATTAGCGTGTGTGTGCGTGTGTGTGTGTGTGTGTGTGTGTGAGAGAGAGAGAGAGAGAGAGAGAGAGAAAGAAAAGCCCGCTAACAGGTGAGCGTTCTTACCAATCCTGTAAAAAAAAAAAAACGAGAGGAAGATAGCAAGCGTTTTTAATAATCCTATGAGTAAAAAGAAGAGACCTTGATTCCTATCCGGCATGAAAAGGTAAGAATGATGTGAATGAAGTGCATGGAGGGTTGGGATTAGGTTGGGTTGATGGATGGATGGAAGAAAGAAAGGAAGGAAGGATGGATGGAAAGATGAGTGGATGGATGGATGGAAGGATGAGTGGATGGATGGATGGATGGATGGTTGAAAGAAAGGAAGGAAGGATGGATGGAAAGATGAGTGGATGGATGGATGGATGGATGGAATGAGGGAATGATAGATGGATGGATGGATGGAAGGAAGGAATGATGGATGGATGGATGGAAGGATGGATGGAAGGATGGATGGATGGAAGGAAGGATGGATGAGTGGATGGAAGCTAGATGGATGGATGGATGGAAGGAAGGAAGGAAGGAAGGAAGGAAGGAATGATGGATGGATGGATGGATGGATGGAAGGAAGAAAGGAAGGAAGGATTGATGGTTAGACAGACAGATATAGATAGACACAGATAGATAGATAGATGACTGGATGGATGAATGGATGGATGAATGAATGGATAGATGAAGGAATGTATAAGGTTCATTTAACGTTAACTTAGCCCAGAATTTCGTCCTTTTGAGGGGAATAGAGATGGCTGGGATTAAGTAAGCTAGATAGATAGATAGATAGATAGATAGATGGATGGATGGATGGATAAATTTCTTCAATGTTAACTTGGCTAGGTTAAATTAAATGAGGTTTTGATTATTTTGCGTGCATCCGGCATGAAAAAGTAAGAAGGAAGGAATGAAGTGTGTGTGTGTGTGTGTGTGTGTGTGTGTGTGTGTGTGTGTGTGTGTGTGTGTGCGCTAGCATACAGCAAGCAGGAAATGAGTGACAGGGAGTGGGTGTGTGAGTGGGGGAGCGTACGTGTATGTATGAATCCCCTGTGTGTATGACTGTTTTTTGTTTGTGTGTGTACGGCGCCATTATGAACGTTTTCTATGCGTTTAATTTTTTTACGCTCCCCTATTGCGTTTCCTAAATAAAAAAAACAAAAAAGAATATTCAGAACGGAAGTGTATGAAAAATGCGTTCTGGTAATTGAAAGATTAAATCAGAGAGAGATATATTAATTTCTGGGTCTATGTGAAGGAGAGAGAGAGAGAGAGAGAGAGAGAGAGAGAGAGAGAGAGAGAGAGAGAGAGAGAGAGAGAGAGAGAGATGAAAGATAGTACGAGGCGAGGAGAGAAAATGGAAGACGTGAACGAGGAGAGAGGGGAGACTGAAGAAGCGTGAGAAGAATAAATAGAATAAGGAAAGGAAATACGACGGATTAAAATAGAATGAAACAAGAGGAGAAGAGGAAGAGGAAGTACAGAAAGAATGAATACAAAGAAGGAAGAATGAGTGTGGAAAGAATGAAGATAAACACGAAATTATTTATAGAGAAAGGCAGAGGAGCGAAACGGGTCACATTGATACGAAAGAGTGAATGAGATTAAAGAGAGGCTAAAATGAGAGAAAAAAGAGAGATATAGAGAGAGAAAGTAGTAGTAATAGTAGTAGTAGTAGTAGTAGTAGTAATAATAATAATGATAATAATAATAGAAGAGTGAGAGGGATAATTACAAGGAAGGTAGAATGACTGTGGAAAGAATGTAAGAATTAACAGTGGAAAGAATGGATGAAAGAAGAGGTGTAGGGTAGAGTACTTTTGTGTCACTCTGTACTGTGCTGTATAAACAACTATTTAGCACACACACACACACACACACACACACACACACACACACACACACACACACACACAGCCTAGACTATACATGTGTGCAATACTCACGTCAAACTATCCTCAAGTCAAACCATTCGTCCCACGTCACTCAAATCCACTCTCCTCGTCAGTCTCTCATTCCCCACTCACGCCACATAGCCCAACACACAACACACGTATAAATTTTGCTTTGAAATGACATCAAAACATAAAAGGTATTCATTCTCTGGACAGGTGCTTGCAGAGGTAGAAACGTGCACTCTCCTTGTCAGTCTCTCACTCTCCACCCTCTCCACATAGACAAATAACCTCACTCTGCAGCTATCATAAGGGCTGTCACTCTACTCTCCTTGTTAATATCTATCTATCTATTTATTGCCAGAAGCCTTAATTCCATACAGGGTGGCCACAAACAAATCGCCTCCACGTCGCCCTGTCCCCCGCCATTTTACTGCCCTGCTCCCAGCTCACACTCCCCTCTCTCATATACCTCTC
>NC_137036.1:14583811-14591311 GCF_032717465.1 Coenobita brevimanus
AACAATATTAGGTACCTGGTGAACAATATCAGGTACCTGGTGAACAATATCAGGTACCTGGTGAACAATAATAGGTACCTGGTGAACAATATCAGGTACCTGGTGAACAATATCAGGTACCTGGTGAACAGTTTATCAGGTACCTGGTGAACAATATCAGGTACCTGGTGAACAATATCAGGTACCTGGTGAACAGTTCAATAGGTACCTGGTGAACAATATCAGGTACCTGGTGAACAATATTAGGTACCTGGTGAACAATATCAGGTACCTGGTGAACAATATCAGGTACCTGGTGAACAATATCAGGTACCTGGTGAACAATATCAAGTGCCTGGTGAACAGTTTAATAGGTACCTGGTGAACAGTTTAATAGGTACTTGGTGAACAATATTAGGTACCTGGTGAACAATATCAGGTACCTGGTGAACAATATCAAGTGCCTGGTGAACAGTTTAATAGGTACCTGGTGAACAGTTTAATAGGTACTTGGTGAACAATATTAGGTACCTGGTGAACAATATTAGGTACCTGGTGAACAATATCAGGTACCTGGTGAACAATATTAGGTACCTGGTGAACAATATCAGGTACCTGGTGAACAATATTAGGTACCTGGTGAACAATATTAGGTACCTGGTGAACAATAATAGGTACCTGGTGAACAATATCAGGTACCTGGTGAACAATATCAGGTACCTGGTGAACAATATCAGGTACCTGGTGAACAATATCAGGTACCTGGTGAACAATATCAGGTACCTGGTGAACAATATCAGGTACCTGGTGAACAATATTAGGCACCTGGTGAACAATATTAGGTACCTGGTGAACAATATTAGGTACCTGGTGAACAATATCAGGTACCTGGTGAACAATATCAGGTACCTGGTGAACAATATTAGGTACCCGGTGAACAGTTTAACAGGTACCTGGTGAACAATATCAAGTACCTGGTGAACAATATCAGGTACCTGGTGAACAATATCAGGTACCTGGTGAACAATATCAGGTACCTGGTGAACAATATTAGGTACCTGGTGAACAATATTAGGCACCTGGTGAACAATATCAGGTACCTGGTGAAGAATATCAGGTACCTGGTGAACAGTTTAATCATAGGTACCTGGTGAACAGTTTATCAGGTACCTGGAGAACAGTTTAATCATAGGTACCTGGTGAACAGTTTAATCATAGGTACCTGGTGAACAGTTATCAGGTACCTGGAGAACAATTTTGTGCTTTGAAATTACCCGTAAGTAAGGACGATAAGATGCCATTACCCAAACTCTGTGAAAAAATGAACAGCTTTCAATATTGTACTGTTCTTATTTACGCCTAAGTCGAAAAATTTAAATGTTTAGTAAATATTTGATGTTATGGTAAAGATATTCGCACACGATTTTTTCCTACTTCAAAAGGGCTTTGTGTTAATACTAGGACTATTGTAATTGTTGATATTTTAAAAGTGGATGTGATAGGAAGCGTTAGGAGAAACACACTGAGGTGGTTTGGCCATGCGGAGAGGATGGAGAGTGAGAGACTGACGCGGAGTGTGTATGTGAGTGAGGTGTATGTGGAGTTACATGGAGAGACAGACTGACAAATGAGGAAGTGAAGGAGCGTTGTGGTGTGGATGTGGATGTGATGGGAAGCGTTAGGAGAAACACACTGAGGTGGTTTGGCCATGTGGAGAGGATGGAGAGTGAGAGACTGACGCGGAGTGTGTATGTGAGTGAGGTGTATGTGGAGTTACATGGAGAGACAGACTGACAAATGAGGAAGTGAAGGAGCGTTGTGGTGTGGATGTGGATGTGATAGGAAGCGTTAGGAGAAACACACTGAGGTGGTTTGGCCATGTGGAGAGGATGGAGAGTGAGAGACTGACGCGGAGTGTGTATGTGAGTGAGGTGTATGTGGAGTTACATGGAGAGACAGACTGACAAATGAGGAAGTGAAGGATCGTTGTGGTGTGGATGTGGATGTGATAGGAAGCGTTAGGAGAAACACACTGAGGTGGTTTGGCCATGCGGAGAGGATGGAGAGTGAGAGACTGACAAGGAGAGTGTATGTGAGTGAGGTGGAGGGGGGAAGAGGGAGGGGGAGGCCAAGGATGAGATGGGGGGATGGAATGGAAAGGTATATGAGAGAGGGGGGCGTGAGCTGGGAGCAGGGCAATGAAATGGCGGGGCACAAGGCGACATGGAGACGAGTTGTTTGTGGCCACCCCTTACGGGATTAAGGCGTCTGGCAATAGACAGATAGACACAGATATTTTAAACTTCCTTGTGGTCCAGAGCTCTCAGGCAGCCATTTAAATCCATTCTTTTACGTGGAGAAATAAGTGAAGGGAAGGGAAGGGCCGAATGAATAGGGTCAGAATGGATTTAGAAACGTTACATTGCCTTTTTTTTTATGCAGGGAAGGAGGAACCAAAGGCTGAGCCCTCAAAACGTTCCTTTCAAGAAAAAAAAACAAAAACAAACATAAAAGAGAGCCAAATTCAAGATCCGTTCATTTCGAGATGCCTGGCCACATTGCATTTAAAAGACTGGAGGTCAAAGAAAGAGGGAAACAGAGACAAAAGACAGTTCCAGAGTTGACCTGTTGCCTAAAAAATCTCGTCAGTACACTCCTTTTCCTTTAACCTGGCCTAAAACGGGAGAGGAAATTGGAGAGAAACTAGTAAGGTGAGAGGAATGGAAGGAAGGGGTAGGGATGGATTCTTATATGATACTTTCCTTCCTTTCACTCCTTCATATACTCCTTTCACATTAAATTGGCCCAGAATAGGAGAATTTATTGGAGGACTTGTTAAACGAAGCAAAAGAAGGGAATGAATGGAGAGACGAGGATATGGCGGTGAAAAGGATTTGAACTGAATTGAATTGAAATAATTAGATTGGTTCAATTGCTCCTTCTGACGACTTTATAAACCCCTTTCACTTCAACTTGGCTCAAAATACGATAAATTGGAGATATTAAACAGAGAGAGAGAGAGAGAGAGAGAGAGAGAGAGAGAGAGAGAGAGAGAGAGAGAGAGAAAGTGGAGGGAAGAGAAACAAGAGGTAAGAATGGATTTAGACACGTTCAGTTCCTCCCTCTAACCACCTCATATACTCCTTTCACTTCAACTTGGCCCAAAATACGATGAATTGGAGATATTAAACAGAGAGAGAGAGAGAGAGAGAGAGAGAGAGAGAGAGAGAGAGAGAGAGAGAGAGAGAGAGAAAGTGGAGGGAAGAGAAACAAGAGGTAAGAATGGATTTAGACACGTTCAGTTCCTCCCTCTAACCACCTCATATACTCCTTTCACTTCAACTTGGCCCAAAATACGATGAATTGGAGATATTAAACAGAGAGAGAGAGAGAGAGAGAGAGAGAGAGAGAGAGAGAGAGAGAGAGAGAGAGAGATGGAGGGAAGAGAAGGGAAGAGAAACAAGAGGTAAGAATGGCTTTAGGCACGTTCAGTTCCTCCCTCTAAGCACTTCATATACTCCTTTCACAGTAAATTGGCCCAGTAGAGGAGAATGAATTGGTACCATTGTGTTTTGGGGCGAGGGGAGGGGGGCGAAAACAAATGGAGGCAAGGGAAGGGCGGAGAACAGACCTGGAAACGTGGAATGGATTTAGACCGTTTACATACCCTGACCTCTCCACTACCAAAAAAAGCAAAAAAACAAAAATGATATGGAGACCTGAATAAAACCCTATAGCGATAAAAGAAATAAAAACGAATAAAAACGAAAGAATGAAACACGAAGAAAAGACAAAGGTGACCAGTGATAGCCGCACCCACCCGTGAAATGCAGAGAGAAATATTTATAACTAACTGCCAAAACAAACACAGGGACCTGAATAAAACTGCTTAGTGGTAGAAAAACAAAAGACAAAGGAGACATTTGATAGCCGCACTCCCTCCAGCAATATCATGAGGGGAAAGAAATGTGATCTCCAGTCTTTCAAACGCAGCTGTGTGTCCAGGCATCTCGAAATGAGTGGATCTTGCATTTGGCTCTCTTTTGTATTGTTTTTGCTTTCTGTCTTGGATGGAACGTTTTGCGGGCTCAGCCTTGGGTTCCTTCTTCCCCGCATTAAAAAAGAAATCAAGTATCTATGCACCACTAAACCCTGCCTCGGATGGAAATTAACCACTGTCCAAAAGTAAGGGAAGGGAGTAGCCTTTGAGAGTCCCATCCTGCCTAAAACCTGGTCTGAGTGAAGGTGTACCTCTATGAATAATTTTGTGTTTCTTGGTACAAAATAAACACGAAAAAAAACAAAAAACAGAGTGTCTCAAAGATTATATGTATATGAGATCTTGCAAATCTATATATCCTTAAATATATACACGGCGACCCCCCCGCCCACCACTTGTGTTGCCGTATCCTTGTGCCTTCCAGGACCCAGCAGGGGGGAGAGGCAGCCACTGAGAGAGAGAAAGAGTCAGACTTTCTCCTTTGATTCATTTCCCGAATCATATCAAAGGGACTTCCCCAGTATTGCCATTGGTAGGAGATGAGGTTACGATTGAGAGAGAGAGAGAGAGAGAGAGAGAGAGAGAGAGAGAGAAACGATAGGCAGATAGACAGACAGACAGATATCCAATTCTCTCTCTCTCTCTCTCTCACACACACACACACACACACACACGCACACACACACACACACACACACACAATTCTTATAATGCTGTAAACTTTGATGGAATTTTGAGAGAGAGAGAGAGAGAGAGAGAGAGAGAGAGAGAGAGAGAGAGAGAGAGAGAGAGAGCCTTACTGAACACCAACGTTAAATATTGTCCAGGTGTGGCAGGTTAACACGGCCTCCAGCCCTTGTTCGATTCGTATTTTAAAAGAAACACATTGAGGGAGGATGTGGTCGGGTGGGAAGGGTCGTGTACCGGGGGTCGTGGAGCTGCGGGTTCGATCCTAGCTCTTATAGGGAAGAATTTGAGGTCTTGAGAAGAGTTTGAGGGCACGTAGGGACCCTCATCATCCACTCACTTGATGTAGTGCTGCCACAGATGATTCTACATTGAGAGACGAGCCAAAAGGTTTAGTGGAACTCATTGAAATCACTTACGTTGGGTGGTAACCATATCACCAAATGAACCCTGGTGGTGTAGTGGGTTAAGGCGCTCTGTGGGTGTCACTGAGGCTTAAAACTCCCGTAATGCCATTCAGGGGCGGGGGAGGCTGGTCACCCCTGCTTAAATATCAGACTTGAGTAGCCTAGCCCCGGGCCCCTACACTCCTGATGAAGCAAAAAGAGAAACAGAAAGAAAAAAAAGATTGGAAGACTGACGGATAGATTTAATAGCACCCTGTTTACCGTTTAATATTTATGGTACTGTTTACTGTTTAAGATTTACTGTTGACTGAGAGAGAGAGAGAGAGAGAGAGAGAGAGAGAGAGAGAGAGAGAGAGAGAGAGAGAGAGAGAGAGAGAGAGAGAGAGAAATACACACGAAGCCTTGACAAATGAAAAAGAAAATGGCTGAGAGAGAGAGAGAGAGAGAGAGAGAGAGAGAGAGAGAGAGAGAGAGAGAGAGAGAAAGAGAGAGAGAGAGAGAGGCCTGCAGTCCACCGGGTTCACGAGAGAAAACAATAAAACACGACAGCTCATTTCACACGCACACACACACACACACACACACACACACACACACACACACACACACACACACACACACTGTCACGGGAAAAACAGAACAGTATTGACGTTTCCAGGTTAACAGTTATTCTCTCTCTCTCTCTCTCTCTCTCTCTCTCTCTCTCTCTCTCCAGTAGCAGATATTTCTGTGATTTTTCTAACTTTAACACCAAGGAGAGAGAGAGAGAGAGAGAGAGAGAGAGAGAGAGAGAGAGAGAGAGAGAGAGAGAGAGAGAGAGAGGGCTGAGAAAAGGCTGATAGTCGAGGTATGAATGGATGTACAGACGAAGAAGAAGACGGAAGAAGAGCAGGAGGAGGAGGAGGAGGAGGAGGAGGAGGGTAAAGGAAGTGTCAGGGAGTATAAGGTATGAGGAGCAGTGTGTATTAGGTGGCTACTATTTCCTCAACCTCCTTTGAAAGCTTGTTTACACCACCGAACACCCGTCAGCGTAAGTAAACCTGGCCTTAAAGCTGAACAGACCAATCCACACACCTCCACAGCAAATATATACACCACAGCATATCTATACACCTCCACAGCAAATCTACACACCTCCACAGCAAATCTACACACCACAGCATATCTATACACCTCCACAGCAAATCTACACACCTCCACAGCAAATCTATACACCACAGCAAATCTATACACCTCCACAGCAAATCTACACACCTCCACAGCAAATCTACACACCTCCACAGCAAATCTACACACCTCCACAGCAAATCTATACACCTCCACAGCAAATCTATACACCACAGCAAATCTATACACCACAGCAAATCTATACACCACAGCAAATCTACACACCTCCACAGCAAATCTACACACCTCCACAGCAAATCTATACACCTCCACAGCAAATCTATACACCTGCACAGCAAATCTATACACCTCCACAGCAAATCTACACACCTCCACAGCAAATCTACACACCTCCACACCCACGGTAGAACTGAGCCCTCCAAGACACAGCAATATAACTACACTCTGCTGTGAATTTGTACAGCAATAACAGCGGTACTCTATGCAAGACAGCTACACGTTGGAGATAAGAGACAGGGACAGCAGCAGGAGACGACTGAGATACCGCGAACTCCGACTGACAGCCAAACAGCAGCTAGGGATTCGAAGGAACGTAAACAGAGCTGGGATGAAATGTGTTACTGATTCTTGATTTTCAACGCCTTCAGATTCTTTGAGAGGGAAGCCTTCACGTGGTGGCACCCATTTTACCAGGCTTCAATGGGCCCACACGCAGTTGCTTACCTGTGCTCTACGGGTCTGTTCGGCCAGACGGAAGTGGGTAAAACAAAAGCAATAATCAGCGTCCCTCAACTCTCTTAACTTAGATATAATATTCTGTCTACTAATTTACGAACTGAGTCATTAAGGACTAATCTTAAGCCTGATAAGAGATGGGTATTGTAATCTCTGCTTCTGTCTACCTATTGCCAGGTGCCTCAATCCCGTAAGTGGTGGCCACAAACAAATCGCCTCCACGTCGCCCTGTCCCATGTCTGCTTGAGTGATGATATTAAATGGGGGATTTATTAATATGAAGTGACTGTTACGTGTGTGGATTATAATATTCAATAAGGATTTTGCTATACCCTTTTAAATTCAACCTGATCTAAAATTGTAGAAGGGATTAACTCGGATATGATGCTAGTCACGAAGAAGTGCTATGGGGAGGATGTAGAGCCGTGGTATTGCCTAGAAATGGGGTTAATATGCTATATAAGGACGAAAATCTGGACCAAGCAAAAGAGAGTACCGTGCTAATAGAATATGATGCTAGTCACGAGGAAGTGCTATGGAAGGGATGTAGAGCCGTGAAATAAG
>NC_137036.1:14596311-14598811 GCF_032717465.1 Coenobita brevimanus
GAAGGAGAAGAATGGAGGAATTGTTATTATTATTATTATTATTATTATTACTATTACTACTACTACTACTACTATTACTACTACTACTACTACTAACCAAATATCTTGCTCGTGTGCTAAAATAATTCCATCTTCTCTCATCCTAGCGACACTTTAACAAAACCTTATTCATTTTCCTCCTCCCTCAGCCCTTTTCCCTCCATCTCCACACAGATTGCTCATTCTGTGTCTCTTCCTCCGATAACTTTCAACGCCTCACGCAAACTTTTGCTTCTAACTCGAACGCGGATGAATTTCGATGCTGTTTCCTCCCCCTCCTCTTCCTCAGCCTCCCTCTCCCCCTCCTCCTTCTTCCCCCTCTCCCCCCTCCTCCTACTTCCCCCTCTGCCCCCTCCTCCTTCTCCCTCTCCCCCTCCTTCCTCGCTTCTTCGGCTCTATCTTGCTCGATGTTAAAACTTCTCCTCTAAAACTGTAATTTTTGTCCTCTGAGACACACACACACACATACATACACACACACACACACACACACACACACACACACACACACACACACACACACACACACACACACACACACACACACACACACAGCAAAACTAAATATGTATGTCCTATGAGATTTATGAGAAATTTTTGGTTACTCTAGGGCTAAATCTATCTATCTATCTATCTATCTATCTATCTATCTATCTGTCTTTCTGTCTGTCTATTTTCATACGCCTTAATCCCGTAAGGGGTGGCCACAAACAAATCGCCTCCACGTTTCCCCGTTCTCTACCATTGGGCCGCCTTTCCTAAATCTCTCGCCTCCCTCTCTCATATTTCTCTTCACCTCATCCTCGGTCTTCCCCTCCTCTACTCCCCCTCCACCTCACTCACATACACTCTCCTAGTTAGTCTCTCATTCTCCATCCTCTCCACATACTCGTAAATAAGCCTTTTCGAAGCACATCTCTTAACATTTCCAGGTAAAGATCAATACAAACTCTAAAAGCGAAACAAAATCTGGGCCAAGTTAAGGTGAAAAGAGTATAGAAAGTGGTTGAGGAGTGACGGCCATCTGTGGAAGTGTGAGGAATGGCGAAGTACGATGGAGGTTAATATACACTGACTGCAGAGAGAGAGAGTACTTATTGGCTAACATTTCTCCCACCTATCTATCTATCTATCTATCCACGATCCAACATTCTTGCATGTGTCGGTCTCGGTCACCTAACAGCGGCTCTCCACTCTGCTCAATCTCTGGCAGCCTCTCAGTTCAATCCCTTATCCTTGAGGTCACACTATTATGACCTCGACTCAGGCCTTTTTGTGTCTGCCTCTTGCAACCCTATCCTCAATGGTCACACTTTTTACCCTCCTCTCCCAGTTGTCATCCTCCACCCTCTGCACATGCCCAAACCATCTCAGTCTACCCCTTCTCATCACATCACTAGTACTTTCAAATCTCAGTCTACCCCTTCTCATCACAACACCAGTACATTCAAGTCTCCAGTCTGCCTCTTCTCATGACAACACTAGTACATTCAAGTCCCCAGCACACTCCTTCTCATCACAACACTAGCACATTCAAGTCCCCAGTCTGCCTCTTCTCATCACAACACTAGCACATTCAAGTCTCCAGTCTACCCCTTCTCATCACAACACCAGTACATTCAAGTCCCTAGTCTACCCCTTCTCATCACAACTCTAGTATATTCAAGTCCCCAGCACACTCCTTCTCATCACAACACTAGCACATTCAAGTCCCCAGTCTACCCCTTCTCATCGCAACACCAGTACTTTCTGATCCAAGTTCTTCTTATCAAACCACCAGTAAATTCAAGTCCTCAGTCTTCCCCTTCTCATCACAACACCAATACATTCAAGTCCCGTCCTTCCTCTCAACTCCTTACTGGCAAACCAACCCGCAAGACCTATCACTCAAGAACGCACAGCCATCTCATGACTAACATCTCATACGCAGCTTTCCACCATAAAATCACTGTGTCTTTAACAGATTGGAGGTTGCACATAGAATGATTGTTATGGGAGAGGTTTAATGAAGCCTGGATGGGTTTATTTCAACTCCCATAGGGTTTACTGAGAATATTTTAGCTTTGATATTAAAATCCATTGTCTGGCGCCATTAGAAGATCGATTATGATAATGTAATTAGATGTGGAGGTGATGGATGAGAAGGGAGGCTTGGAAAGATGAGAGGGTGGGGGGTCTGGTGTGTGTGTGTGTGTGTGTGTGTGTGTGTGTGTGTGTGTGTGTGTGTGTGTGTGTGTGACACCTGGAAAAGATGATGGTGTGGAATTCTGGGGTGACATTAAGATGGTGTGTGTGTGTGTGTGTGTGTGTGTGTGTGTGTGTGTGTGTGTGTGTGTGAAACCTGGAAAAGATGATGGTGTGGATCTGGGGTGATACTAAGATGGTGTGTGTGTATATGTGTGTGTGTGTGTGTGTGTGTGTGTGTGTGTGTGTGTGTGTGTGTGTGTGTGTGTGTGTGTGT
>NC_137036.1:14603811-14611311 GCF_032717465.1 Coenobita brevimanus
CGGGAACAATTACGCTGGCTTCAGCTTCTGGTTCTTCTTCCTTGCATAGAAAACACACACACACACACACACACACACACACACACACACACACACACACACACAAAACACAATCAAACGCAACACAGGAAAAAAATCAATAGGACACTACTGAGGTAAATAAATCTGTCTGTTTTACACGTAGGGAATTACTCAACTCGCTTCCTATGCCTCCCAGCCTGACGTAATAAATTCATATTGACCAAAGAGAGCAGATGAATTTCCCTATCATTTTTTTTGGTACTCATTCATAGCCAAAAAAAGCCCCCCTCCCCCCAAAAAAATCAAATGGTCATAGATACATACTTGTGTTATGGTAAAACAATGATTTTTTTTTGGTATCGATTAAAATGGCTCGAATTTTTAGAGACACGTATTGTTGACTTGTAGTTCTTTTTAAAAATAAAATGGAGGGATATTTTGAGCGAATAACTAGAGGGTGTATTGTTTTGCTCGGCGTGTGTGTGTGTATGAGAGAGAGAGAGAGAGAGAGAGAGTATGGGCAACGAGCTTTTCCTATCCCGTTTGTTAAAGTGCGATCCCGTAACTTCATGCTTTTTAAACAACCCATTTTATCACATGAAGATTTATAATAATCGAAAGTATTTTCCTCCATCCATGAGCAGCGTCCTTTAATAAATAAATATATATAAATGAATTAATTACCGTATCACCGTGCCAACAAGAGTGTGACACTGTTTTGTAAGCGTGTAGAATGCGTGACAAGAACTGAGGAGAGAGGGAAAGGGATAGCGAGAGGTGATGGAAGGGGTATGAGAGGCGGAGGGAAGGTCTGACGTGGAAGGATGAGGGTGGAAATGGTGTTAGTGGAAGTGGAGGCTGGTAGAAGTAGATGTGGAGGAGTGAACAGGGTGTGGGGAGGATGTGGAGTGGGGAGGGGGTAGAAGTGGATGTGGATGCGTAGACATGTGTGGATACGAAGCGGAAGGTGAGAGGGTAGAAAGATGTGGATATAGCAAGGAATGAGTGGATGTGGATGAGTAGAAATGGATGGCCGGATGTGGATGGGTGAAAAATGATGTGGATGGGAAGATGAGCGTGACAGTGGATGGGGGAAAGGACAAATACTCTCTTCATCTCAACTTGGCCCAGATTTTCGTCCTTTTGCAGCTTATTTCACGTAGCTCACTGAAAAATATTTGCTAACGACTTCACATCCATTCCATAGCACTTCTTCGTGACTAGCACCATATTCCAGTCATAATCTATTGTAACAACTCTGCAATGAACTTGGAGAGATGGCAATTTTAGGCCAGGCTGGAGTGAAAAGAGTATAGTTGCAGAGACAAGGGTGATGGGGCTGGTTCAGTGGGACGATTTTGGTGGGGTTGATGGTGGAGAGAAAAGGTGGGGTTTGGGGGAGTAGTGGTGGTGGTGGGAGGCTGTGGTAGTTGTGGTGAGGAGAAAAAGTGGAGTTGGGGGAGTTGTGGTGGTGGTGGAAGGCTGTGGTAGTGGTGGTGGGGAGAAAAAGTGGAGTTGGGGGGAGTTGTGGTGGTGGTGGAAGGCTGTGGTAGTGGTGGTGGGGAGAAAAAGTGGAGTTGGGGGAGTTGTGGTGATGGTGGAAGGCTGTGGTAGTGTTGGTGGAGAGAAGAAGTGGAGTTAGGGGAGTTGTTGTGGTGGTGGAAGGCTGTGGTAGTTGTGGTGGGGAGAAAAGGTGGGGAGAGTGAGTGAGTGAGGGCAGTGTGGAAGGAGATGACTGGAGTAAAGGGAGCCATTTATCATCCACTAGCAGGCCTCACCCCTCTGCCACACCACCACTCACCCTCTCATCACTCCCACTCACTCTTCACCCCACTCACTCACTCTTCACCCCACTCGCTCCTCACCCCTCTCATCCCTCTGGCACACTCATTCTTTACCCCTCTCATCTCTTCCTTTCTCTACCTCACTCACTCACTTCACCCTCAATCACTCTTCACCCCACTCACACCTCACCCCTCTCATCCCTCAGGCTCATTCCTCACCCCTCTCACTCTACACTCATCACCCCACTCACTCTACGATTCTCACCCCTCTCACTCACTCACTTCGCCTCGCCTATAGTCCAACCACCTTAACTTGGCTCAGATATTTGTCCTTTTGCAGCTAATTTCTCGTAGCTCAGGGACAGAATAAGACAATACTACGGCTCTACACCCTTTCCATAGCACTTCTTCGTGACTAGCATCGTGTTCTAGTGTTCACAGTGTTCATTTCTAGGTGCTGTTCAATGTTCGAGATGGAGAGATGGCAATTTTTGAATGGTAACCAAGGAGACGCATTCCGACCTCGAAATTAAAGCTTGTATTCTTGTCGAGTTTGGAAGCCCCCTAACACCTCTTCCTTACCGACTTATTTTTGGACACAGCTGGCTAATATCGTTTTGTAAGTTATTTATGCAGAGTATGGTGATATTAGAATGATTTAAGGAACACACAGGAGGAGGGCAAGGTGTAATAAGCAAAATAAATCGCTCAAGAAGAGGTGTTAGGGAGTGGTCCAGTTCCCTTCATAGTGTTCCTCTTTTCGCTTAGTCTCTCTCTCTCTCTCTCTCTCTCTCTCTCACACACACACACACACACACACACACACACACACACACACACACACACACACAAACCTGTCTCTTCTCCCTTTGCATTCAGTGGACCATTCATCAAATACCCACCTAATACATCACCTCTCTCTCTCTCTCTCTCTCTCTCTCTCTCTCTCTCTCTCTCTCTCTCACACACACACACACACACACACACACATCTGTCATCTTCCCCTTTGCATTAAGTACGCAATTAATCAAACTCCCTTCCATATATCAATTCTCCCACTCTCACCACACCCCTCACTCTAAATTCACTCTACCTGACATCCCTCACTCTAAATTCACTCTCTCTCACATCCCTCACTCTAAATTCACTCTCTCTCACATCCCTCACGCTACACACTTCAGTACTATAACTCTACTTTCTCTTATTGACATATTTCTATACTGCCACTCTTTCTTTCATTCTCTTTCTCATTTTCCTAGCTCTTTACATTTCGAGAGAGAGAGAGAGAGAGAGAGAGAGAGAGAGAGAGAGAGAGAGAGAGAGAGAGAGAGAGAGGAGTGGAAAGGTCAACTGCTTCCTTTTGACAGAAGCTTATTATTCCCTTGAACATGTTGCCTAGGAAACGTCTCTGCAAACACTACTGCCAACACCTCTTTATCAACACTACTACTACTACTACTGTTACTACTACTCCTGCTACTACTACTACTACTACTACTACTACTGCTGCTGCTACTGCTGCTGCTACTACTACTACTACTACTACTACTACTACTTAAGGACGAGTGAGGCTGGTCACCCTCGCCTTAGTTCTCGAGACTGAAGGAAAAAACAGGATGACAGACAGACAGACAGATAGATAGATAGATGAACAGATTGACAGATAGACAGACAGACAGACAAACTGAAAATTGGTACATAGATCCAGATAGATAAATGGAGAGCTAGATAGATAGACAGGGGGGAGGCACTAAACTATTCCAATTTAAATATACAATTCATGGGATTAGCCAGAGACATAACACCTACATTTACAAGGGAGTTTGAAACAAAAATCCTCATTCTCTGACACGATTAACAAAATATTCACACCAGCAGCATTTCATAAACTCTTTTGTAACGTGATTTACAGCGTTTACCGACTTTCATTTTATTTTTTCATGTATTTCAGCCAATTTCAAAGCCATTCCCCTCCCTCCGTCAGAATCCATAGCATCTTTCATACTGTACTTGAGTGTTCAACGTGAGAATGTTATTTTTTGGAATCCTGCTCGAATCTAGCCAAAGTTTCCATATATCTCATTATTTTAGAGGGTAAGGTAGGATATTTTAGGCCATATTTATTCTCGAAAAACATAGATTCTTTGAGTATGCCTGTCATTCTGAAATTCTGGCTATAGGTTAGTTTATTCACTTTAACTTGGCCCAGATTTTCATTCTTTTGCAGCTTACTTCACTTAGCTCATTTGCGAGAAACGATAATACTGTGGCTTTACATTCCTAGCACTTCGTCATGACTAGCATCTTATTCTACCATTGACCTCCTGTTAAGATTCAGCATTCAAGATGGAGGGGTGGAATTGGCTGATGCCTTGCTTCTGACTAATGTAATATAAATAACTGATATACTTTTTAGTTCAAATATATAATCACTGGTTAAGCGGAAGAAAATGCGTACCCACTAGCGGGTTCAAATCCCCGTGTGAGAAGAAGCCACGCATTTTCCTCTTCATATTTTCCGAACCAGCCCTTTCAAATACCATCCATGTTGTGTCAGGGGGCTTGATTGTGAGAGGAGAAACGTGGCTTGGCTTTTTACCTTAGCTTTTATCTCCTATCGCCAGTAAACAATCTCTGTGTAGTAGTTTCAGCGTAACACTATCAAACGTCTGTTGGATTTGTGAGCGGAGTTGTTGTCGTGCAGTGCTGGGAGGGAAGGGTGGAGATCATGGCGTGTTTTGCAGTATGGGATGGATTGGTGGGTGGGGTGGGTGTGCTTATGTGGGCAGGGTGGGTGGGTGGGTGGGTGGGTATATGAAGTGGATTGGTCAGTAGGTGGGGTGTGTGTGTGTGTGTGTGTGGAGGGGTATTTGGAGTGGGTGAAGTGCGTTGGGTGAGCTGTGTGGGTGTGGTGAGAGTTGTGTGTGTGTGTGTGTGTGTGTGTGTGTGTATGTTCTTCTTCTTCTTCTTCTTCTTCCTCCTCTTCTTCCTCCTCCTCCTCCTCCTCCTTGCAATCTTTCCTTCTCTCTCTCCCACTGGCTTTCCACTCTTGCTTTTTCTCACAGTCTTTCTCCCTTTTCTAACTTTCTCACATTGTATTCCTCCTCTTCCTCTTCCTCCTCTTCCTCCTCCTCCTCCTCCTCCTCCTTCTTGCATTAAGGCAGAAAGATTTGCCACAGCTCAGGAAATGCCTCTCATAACGAAAGATTCAAAAATAAAAATACTCTCCCGACTAACTTGGAAGAAAACAGAAGCTGGCAGCACTAAATGACCTTCCTCGCCTCTCACCAGTTTCGTTAGGGCAAAATGACCTTAATTTCGTAGGTCAGGTCACCCAGTTTTAGACAATAGTATGGTGTTCGTTGTGTAGTGGTGGTGGTGGTGGTGGTGGTGGTGGTAGTAGTAGTAGCAGTAGCAGTGGTGGTGGTGGTGGTAGTAGTAGTAGTAGTAGTAGTAATAGTAGTAGTAGCAGCAGCAGAAGTGGTAGTGTTACTATTATTATTATTATTATTATTATTATTAGTAGTAGTAGTAGTAGTAGTAGTAGTAGCCCAAGGTTCATCTGAAACGCGAACCCAGTGGACTGCAGGCTTAAGCTTTCCTCATCCTGCAGTGCACCATTCTCCCTTTGGTGGATGGGGAGGGGGATGAGTGACGTGTGTATAACCAGGCAGCTCCACAACCCAGGTATATCAGTGCCACCACGTGAAGGAGTCCCTCTACAACACAGCCATCGTAGTGCTTTTAAAAACATTCATTCTTTCCCTCTTTCACCTTTATAATGGAAAAAAAACATTAATTCAAAAACTCAAATTCATTCACTTTTTTCAAGAATAATTCATCGTTCTTTCTGTCCACGTAAATGATTCCCTACGAGAGGTTCGAGTTAGGGCAATAAAGGTCATTAGCTCCCGTAACGCCATTAAAGAGGCGAATGAGTTTTGCTGTGTGGATGAACAATACGGGTTATCTAGTTCTGGTACTTGTTCAGGAATTAGTGGAGTATTTTACGGTACCATCCACTCATCTAGTTGGGTTTTGTCCAGTCGGGGAGAAGGAGGAAGGGTAGGATATGCATTTTTACATTTAAGGCAAGCGACCAGCCTCTCTCTTCCCTGAGCGGCATTATGGGAGCAGTAAACCCACCTACTCCTCTGATGTACGCCGTTGGAGCACCTTATCCCACTCGACCACCAGGCGTCGTTTGGTTATGGTTACCACCCAGCGTAGTATGTGATTTTCTGGGTACTAAAATAATTTCAGAGGGATTAAATTTAGTAGTAGTAGTAGTAGTAGTAGTAGCAGTAGTAGCGGTGGTGATGGTAGTGGTGGTGGAAGTAGTAGTAGTAGTAGTAATAGTAGTAGTAGTAGTAGCAGTAGTACAGTAGTAGCAGTGGTAGTAGTAGTCAGTTAATAACAGTGGTGGTGGTGGTAGTTGTAGTAGTAATAGTAGTAGTAGCAACGGTGGTGGTAGTAGTAGTAGTAGTAGTAGTAGTAGTAGCAGCAGCAGCAGGAGTATTTGCAACGTGAACCCAGTGGACTGCAGGCTGAAGTTTCCCTATCCCACAGTGCACCATTGTTTCGTGAGACAAGCCGGAAGCTACAGTAAGTGACGTGTGCATAACCAGGTAAATTTCGCTCTGTTGTCTTCTTTCTGCTTTGTCTTGGAGGAAAGAATCATATGGGCTGGCCTTTGGTTCCTTCTTCCTTGCATTAGAAAAAAAAAAGGGGGGGTGGTAGGTCCGCCGCGGGGGTTATATCAGTGCCACCACCTGAAGGCTCTCCACCCACATTGATTGTCCCAGGTGGCGCGGCTTACCCCTCCTCTTCGCCCTGGTGGACATAACTTATGCAGATTCGCCTCGGCAGTTCAACCCAATCCTCACCACCATTTTCTAAACTTATTTTCAGAACCTGGAGAGTAATGACGATATAAATTACACAAACTGCTTCCCGCCTCTACCTCAGTCCCCAGTAACGTAAAGGATTCGCACTTGGCCGAAAGCTGCGTGATTATTTTTACTCTTAATTAAGCTACAAACTGCCACCGCCCCAGTAGATTTACACTAGAATATGGTCCTAGTCACGAAGAAGTGCTGTGGAATGGATGTAGAGCCGCGGTAGTGTAAAGGATTCGCACTTGGTCGAAAGCTGGGGCCGTTGCGTGATTATTTTTACTCTTCATTAAGCTACAGACTGCCACCGCCCCAGTAGATTTACACTAGAATATGGTCTTAGTCACGAAGAAGTGCTGTGGAATGGATGTAGAGCCGCGGTAGTGTAAAGGATTCGCACTTGGTCGAAAGCTGGCGCCGTTGCGAGATTATTTTTACTCTTAATTATAATGTAGCTGCGAAAATTGCCATCCTCCCAATAGATTTACACTAGAATATGGTCCTAGTCACGAAGAAGTGCTATGGAATGAATGTAGAGTCGCAGTAGTGTAAAGGATTCTCACTTGGCAGATTCTTTTGGTTTTAATTATAATGTACTCTTAATATTGCCATCTCTCCATCGTGAATGCTGAGTTGTGGCAATAGAGATACACTGAAATATTGTGATAGTCACGAAGAAGTGCCGTGGAATGGGTGTAGAGCCGTAGCATCGTTGCCATCTCTTCACCTTGATTGCTGAGTTGTAGGGTAGATTTACACTAAAATATTATGCTAGTCACGAAGAAGTGGTGGAATGGGTA
>NC_137036.1:14616311-14621311 GCF_032717465.1 Coenobita brevimanus
GTCTATCTGGCCGAGCAAACCCGTCGACCACAGGTAAGTAACTGTATCCATGAGGCCGTCTTACAGGTAGAGTACAGATCGCATCAAAACTCTCCCAAACCACATCAAAAACTCTCCCAAGTCACCCACTCAGAGTTCCTCAATCCTCACTCCATCCTCCGCTACGCTCCCTTCCTCCTATAAGCTTCATTCCTCAATTCTTTCCTCCCCATTCCCCAACTCGTCCTCCTCTATTCCCCCCACCTCCCCTCCCCTTCCCGTCAAGATCCTCTCCCCAGTTTTTCTCTCTCATTCCCCAATCTTTTCCTCCTCTCCTACTCCCCACCCCACACTTACCCTCTCTTCTCTATGCCCCACCCCCCATTTCTAGCCTTCCCTACTCCCTAACTCATCCCTACCTACCTTCCCCCTCTCCTATATGCTCCAATCCCCAGTTTCATCTTTTCCTTCCATATTTTAGCCTTCTTTTCCCCCCTCCAAATACCTCCATTGCCCTCTCTCTCTAACCCCACTCCCCGTCTTCCTTCCTACTCTCCAATTTTTCTCCCCACTCCCATCTATGCACCCGCCCCCACAGAATCCCCAATCCCCTACTTTACCTCTTATCTCGTTCTCTATGATCACAAGAGCCTGCCTATCAACACGGTACTCCATCAGGGTCACTTTCACACAGTCCCTCTCATCTCCATAACCCCCGACGTGAAACTCATTGAGAAGTCAGTTTGTAAAATGCATGGAGAAAAATTCATCTAATATTTCACCTCTTTTACATCTCGCTTTGCTCTGTTGGCTATTATTGCTATGCTGAGAGGGGCTTGGAATATCTCTCTGCCTAATATTTTCTCTTTCCTCTGCAGGGTAATATTCCTAAGCTCAGGGAGGCTTGGAATATTTCTCTGCCTAATATTTTCTCTTTCCTCTGCAGGGTGATATTCCTAAGCTCAGAGAGGCTTGGAATATTTCTCTGCCTAATATTTTCTCTTTCCTCTGCAGGGTAATATTCCTAAGCTCAGAGAGGCTTGGTATATTTCTCTGCCTAATATTTCGCCTCTTCTGCTTCTCACTTTCCCCTGCTGGCTGATATTGCTAAGCTGAGAGAGGTTTGGTATAATTCTCTGCCCAATATTACTAAGCTTAGAGAGGCCTGGTATGGTTCTCTGCCTAATATTTCACCTCTGCTACTTCTCACCTTCCTCTGCTGGTTAATTTACAAAGCTAGGAGAGGCTTGGTAAGGTTCTCTGCCTAATATTTCACCTGTTCTGCTTCTCACCTTCCTCTGCTGATTAATTTACTAAGCTAGGAGAGGCCTGGTATGTTTCTCTGCCTAATATTTCACCTGTTCTGCTTCTCACCTTCCTCTGCTGGTTAATTTACTAAGCTAGGAGAGGCTTGGTATGTTTCTCTGCCTAATATTTCACCTGTTCTGCTTCTCACCTTCCTCTGCTGGTTAATTTACAAAGCTAGGAGAGGCTTGGTAAGGTTCTCTGCCTAATATTTCACCTGTTCTGCTTCTCACCTTCCCCTGCTGGTAATATAATGCTAAGAGAGTCTTGCTGTGTGTCAGAGAGGAGAGTCACACATGTACAACAAACTCTGAACTCTACGTATGTCATCCCCTTTAACACCACGACAAAAACAGTGAAAAAATGTTATAAACTCCATCCCTTCGCACACATGACGTTCCGTGCCTTTCCTGACTGTGTTTTTGATCAATTGTGAGCGGAATCAGAAATAATACCTGGGCATAGGTGTGTAATGAACTGTTGGTGAGATCATGGTTATACGGCGCTAGCGAAGAGAGAGTGATGTTTTACTCGACGTGTGTGTGTGTGTGTGTGTGTGTGTGTGTGTGTGTGTGTGAGAGAGAGAGAGAGAGAGAGAGAGAGAGAGAGAGCATACTGGGAGGTGCGGAGTGGAGGGGGTAAAGGAGAAGGGAAAGAAAGAGGATAGAGAGAGAAAGGAGGAGGATGGAAGGGAGAAGAATGGAAAAGAGAGAGAGAGAGAGAGAGAGAGAGAGGGGGGGGGGGGCTTAAACCAAGGCAGAGTTTGGAATTTGGCACCTCATTAAAACACAATATATGGTCCACTTACCCCACACCCTCCACCCTCACACCCTCACACCCTCCACCCTCACACCCTCCACCCTCCACCCTCACACCCCGCAATGCTATACTCTTTTTACTCTAACTTGGCTTAAATTTGCCATCTCTCTCTCTCTCTCTCTCTCTCTCTCTCTCTCTTGAATGCTGAGCTGTAACAGGAGAATAGCACTAGAATATGGCACTAGTCACGAAGAAGTGCTATGGAAAGGATGTAGAACCGTAGCACTGTCGTATTTTGAGGTATAGCAATTGACCCTATGATACGATGCTAGTCACGAAGAAGTGCTATGAAAAAAAAGATGAAGAGCCTATGTATTCTCTTCCTAGTGTTCTGATACGCAGGAAGGCAGCAACAGAATAGGATGCTAGTCACGAAGAAGTGCTGGGGAAATGATGCACAGCTGTAGTACTACCTTTTTCTCTGCTACTGAGCTACGTGAAATGGAAGGGCGAAAAATCTGGGCCAAGTTAAGGTGAAAGGAGTATAGCCTCCCGTACCCCAACTGTGCTGGGAATGTGTGGTACTAGCGAATCTATCTATCTATCTATGTATCTATCTGTCTATCTATCTATCTGTCTATCTGTCTATCTATCTGTCTATCTATCTATCTATCTATCTATTCATGGTTCAGGAGTAACTAGGTGACAATCAACTAGGCCACAATTAACTAGGCAATTGCTAATTAGACATGATAACTATGGGGAGGATGGAGGGTGAAAGACTGACGAGGAGAGTGTATGTGAGTGAGGTGGAGGGGGAGGCCGAGGATGAGATGGAGGGATGGGGTGGAGAGGTATATGAGAGAGAGGGGGGTGTGAGCTGGGAGCAGGGCAGTGAAATGGCGGGGGGACAGGGCGACGTGGAGGCGATTGTTTGTGGCCACCCCGAACGGGATTGAGGCGTCTGGCAATAGACAGATAGATAGATAGAATTAAACTACACACAATATAAACAATAGATCGGATCGAAGGTACAAGAACTAAGTTATGGAACAAAATTGTACCCCACACTCTTCAGGTAGAGTAGCCCCTGACCACTGTTCCTGAATTCTTGGCAGCGTTCAACCTGCTACTTATCCACGTACTGCCCAGATCTCGTAAAACATGTCTGGCACAACTCAGAAGGTTCCGTCAGTAAACCACATATTTGAGGGACGTAAGTATCGGACATTTGCGGGCTCCTGGCCTTGGGTTCCTTCTTTCTCGCATAAACAAAAGTTGCAATTATAACTACTCTGCATCGGGTGCCTCCCTCATGGTCGCAATTTCTGATGTTATCGTAGAAAGGAAACTAACGACCTGA
This sequence comes from Coenobita brevimanus, assembly GCF_032717465.1. Lineage (NCBI taxonomy): Eukaryota > Metazoa > Arthropoda > Malacostraca > Decapoda > Coenobitidae > Coenobita > Coenobita brevimanus. The sequence goes on from NC_137036.1 coordinate 14,619,718, forward strand.
TATTGTACTTCAGTAAGGTGCGAAAATCTCTAAGACTGCTATGGTCGTAGGGTTACTTGCTAGCACTGACGCCCTGCTCCTATTAACTAGTCTTCGAAGGGATTGACCCTCAGGTAAAGCTGTAATTACGGGGTTAGAAATGCCCTCAAGTTCTTCGCTGATGAGTGTAGATGATGCGCCGCTGGATGCTTCAAGTTTGCTTTCACCCTCCTCACTGCAGCTTCCTCTCGTCGTGGTGCATGCGTGTGTTGTTCAGTTATTCGCACTTCCATTCTATCGTCGTTACCAATTACTTTTACATGTTTCCCTTTGATCACATTTCCAGTTCAGTGCCTCTCGTCCCGTCCCCTGTGTAAGAAAATCCTTCGCGAACAGGTTGATCGTTGCTTCTTGAGGTTACGCATTCAGCCATCGTTCGGGTGCAAGGTAGCGTCTGTACCGGTAGAGCAGAGTGGATATGACGACAGGGTGTGTAACTACTGATACTAATACTGTTACTGTTACTGAGCGCCGGGCAGCCAGTCAGGAAGCCGTCTCCGAGTCTGGTATCGCCTCGGCCAACTGTCCTGTCGTTTGGTTGTTCTCGTCCAGTAATTTGGTAATCTAGTAATCGTTTAGACCAGTTAACAGTCGCCCAGTTGCCACCAAACCCTATCTATCTATCTATCTATCTATCTGTCTATCTATCTATCGCCAGACGCCTTAATCTCGTAAGTGGTGGCCATAAACACAGCCTTCGTGTCGCCCTGTCCTCTGCCATTCGGCTCACTTCCTCCAACTCACACCCACCTCCCTCGTATATCCCTCCCCTCCATCCCTCCATCTCATCCTCGGCCTCTCCCTCTCCCCTCCGTCCCTCCATCTCATCCTCGGCCTCTCCCTCTCCTTCTCCCTCTCCACCTCACTCACTCTTCTCGTCAGTCTCTCATTCTCTGTCCTCTCCATGTGGCCAGAGCATCGCTGAATATTTCTTTTAATGTTTTCAGTAGTAGTGGTAGTAGTAGTAATAGTAGTGTAGTAGGTGTAATGGTGGTGGTGATGGAAGTAGTAGTAGTAGTAGAAGTAATAATAGTAGTAGTAGTAGCAGTAGTAGTGATGGTAGTAGCAGTAGTAGTAGTAGTAGCAGTAGTAATGGTGGTGGTTGTGGTTTGCATGGTGGTGGTGGTGGTGGTAGTAGTAGTGGTAGCAGTAGTAATAGTAGTGGTAGTAGTAGTAGTAGTAGCAGTAGTTGATGCTGTTGTTGTTGTAGCACCAGGCTCATCTGAACGTGAACCCTGTGGACTGCGGGCTGAAGATTCCCTTTTCTCTCAATCCACCATCCTTCATTTCGGTGTTTGGAAAGAAGTTGAGGCAGTGGAGAAACCGGTTATATCAGTGCCACCACATGAAGGCGTCCCTCTCCAACACCATCCAATAATTAAATATCTATAAAATGCGTAGAAACCGCGAAAACATTGGCGGAATTGGCGCGAATGGTGGTGGGGAGGCGTGGAATTGCGCTGGGGGGCAGGTGTGGAATTCAGGCAGTTGTGGTGGGAATGGTGTGGGCTGGGCTAGGAAGGCCTGGTGGTAGGAATGCGTGGTGGTAGGAATG
>NC_137036.1:14641311-14676311 GCF_032717465.1 Coenobita brevimanus
AGTAAAGTTTTGCAGTGTGTGTGTGTGTGTGTGTGTGTGTGTGTGTGTGTGTGTGTGTGTGTGTGAGAGAGAGAGAGAGAGAGAGAGAGAGAGAGAGAGAGAGAGAGAGAGAGAGAGAGAGAATTGGATGGTCTAAGTTTATGATACGGTTTTGTGCTGAGAGGAAGAGGGATGTGAAGTGAGGATGTGGAGAGGTGGAGGAAAGAGGAGGGAGGGAGAGAAGGAGGGATGGAGGGAAGGAGAGAGGGAGAGAAGGTGGAGGAATGGAGGGAAGGAGAGAGGGAGAAATGGAGGAAAGAGGCAACTGGAGGGAGGTAAAAGGAGGAAAGTACATGAGTGGAGAAATGAAGGAAGGCGCGGTGGGAAAGGACGCAAGAAGAGAGGGAGTGGAAGGAGAGAGGAGGAAAAGGAAGGAAGGAGAAGAGAAGTGAGAGGGAGAGAGAGGGAGGGAGGGAGGAAAGAGACAACAGGAGGGAGATAAAAGGAGAAAGACACTTATAAACACTAGAGCAGGGAGGTAAATGATAATTAGGTAGGAAAAGACTCGATGTTTTGGGGAAGATTAAGTTGAATAGGTACAAATGAGCGGCCGCGTTTAATACCTGCATCAGAATTTCCCAAGGGTCTGAGTTTTTGCCTGAATTTACTTGAGTTAGGCTAATCCTCCACTCAGCGCACTGGGGGAAGAGTGTAAAGAATTATATTAATGTTTTACTAGTTACGCTGCATGTAAATAACGAAATCGGTAAATAAAATTAATAGACAGAGAGGTAGGTAAAGATCAATAGGTGCAATGAGTAAACATGACAAGGGAGACATTTGATAGCCGCACCCACCTTTGCAATATCATAAGGGGAAGGAAATATCATACTTATTTACACTGGAGAGGTGACCCCCAAGATCTCACCCTGGCTAAACCCTACTCCATACGAAGGTCTATCACAATCCAATTTCGTGGTATATACGAAAGAAAAAAAAAACTACAGCCGTGCATATCGCCTGTATACGCCTTCAAAACTGGCCTATAAGCTTCCGTGTGTGTGTGTGTGTGTGTGTGTGTGTGTGTGTGTGTGTGTACAGGAACTCCTTGAAGGCCGCCTTTTAACACTGCCTTTGATGCTGCTTAAGTGGAGTACACGGAAGTATGGATTTTTGGGGTCTTTGTTGATGCTAAACTCTTATAAGGTATATTGTAACACACACACACACACACACACACACACACACACACACACACACACAGATAGACAGACAGACAAGCATACACACACACACACACACACACACACACACACACACACACACACAGGTAGACAGACAGACAGACAGACAGACAAACAGACAGACAGACAGACACACACACACACACACACACACACACACACACACACACACACACACAGGTAGAAAGACAGACAAGCATACACACACAGACACACAGGTAGACAGACAGACAAGCATACACACACACACAGGTAGACACACACACACACACACACACACACACACACACACACACACACACACACACACACACACACACACACGAAAAAAATTATTGGCACAGAAATTACTACTGTACCTTTCACAGAGAGAGAAAGAGAGAGAGAGAGAGAGAGAGAGAGAGAGAGAGAGAGAGAGAGAGGGGGGGGGACGAAAAATTAAACACAATAGGGCGAGTAGACTGCTGATTAAGGTACAAAAAACGACCTTAAGGAGCTAGAGGGGGGCGCCTTCACGTGGTGGCACTGATATGACCGGGTGGTGGAGCTGCCTGGCTATATCCACGTCTCTCAGTTACGTCCCTGTCCCATGAAAGGAGGATGGTGCGCTGTAGAAGGATATTATGCCTGTAGTCCACTGAGTTCTCATGAGACTGGGGTTGCTACTACTACTGCTACTACTACTACTACTACTACTGTATTGTTACTACTGCTGCTACAACTACTACTATTATTCTGCTATTTCTTCTTCTACTACAACTGCTATTACTACTACTACAACTGCTACTACTACTACTACTACTACTACTCCTAGTATTACTATTCTACAACTACAACTCCTACTATTTACTACTACTATTACTGCTGCTACTACTACTATGACTAGCACTACTCCAACTGTTACTATTCCTACTACTACTACTACTACTACCTTATTTTTTTTTAAGGAATTCACCTCCATCCATTGGTGAATTATACTGTGAAGATTAGCACCAGCCTTGCTAATACAGTTCACTATTTGGAGTTGTAATGTGAAGGTTAACACTAACCCTTATATTACAATCCGTTGGCCCCAAGCACGCCAACGGCTGTGCTGACCAACCATCTACTATTACTATTATTATTTTTTATTTATTGATATTACAGTGTAAATAAAGACATCAAACTATTGGAGTCGCTGGTCTATGCGCCTCTCGACCACTGTAGCTTCGTAATCCATACCCGCCAGAGAGACAGGCCTGGATGATCTTGTGCCCCTGAGACATAGCAGAGCAGACCTCACGAGGGAGAATGACAGTCGACATCTCATCCAGGCCATAACAGAACTCTGCGGTTGACGTTTCTTCTCGGAAAGAACCTCTGCCAGTCTCGAATAGAATCTCACTGCCTCTGGACCCATCCCACCTGATGTCGTGAACACAAGGGCAGTGAATCGCCCGTGGTCCACATGTTGAATCCTTTCTTGATAATTTCTATATTTTTCTTGTTCATTCCTCTTGTGTGCAGCTTCGAGAGTCCCGATGACATGCTGCCATGGGATCGAATACCCTGATGTCGAAGAACGCCCTCTGCCCACGTGTCCAGAAACCTAGAGCACTGACATCCACTCTTGCGTCATTTGATGTCTTTGCTGTTCTGTGGGTGAAGTGCTCGCCGTCCAGGGTTAGCACAGCTGGCTCGATCGTGACTGCTACTACCCCTACTACTACTGTTGCTACTACTATACTGTTAAAATTACAACTAGTGGAGGATTAGTGCCCCTCCCTGTAAAACAATTAACTCTAAGCCCTTGGCCACCCCGTTTGGGATACATGGCGTCTGGCAATGAATGAATGAATGAATGAAACAACAATAATAACAACTACAACTCCCACTGCTACTATTACTACTACTATTACTACTACTACTAGTACTACTACTACAACACTGTCTGTCTGTCTGTCTGTCTCTGTCTGTCTCTAAAAAACCTTCAAAAACTCTTCCCAAATTAAATAAGAATAAAAAAAGAGAATAACAAGCAAGAAAAAAAATGTTATAGATTTCGAAAGAGGGGGGGGGCAGTGTCAAAAAGAAGAGAAAGAGAATTTGGAATATCATTGAAAAAAACTCGAAGGCAATATCCTGTGTTTACTGGCTGTGTTTAATTGTAGCACTGTTGACGTGTGTGTGTGTGTGTGTGTGTGTGTGTGTGTGTGTGTGTGTGTGTGTGTGTGTGTGTGTGTGTGTGTGTGTGTGTGTGGGGGGAGGTGTTGTGTGGGGGTTGTGTGTGTGTGTGTGTGTGTGTGTGTGTGTGTGTGTGTGTGTGTGTGTGTGTGTGTGTGTGTGGAGGAGGTATTGTGTGGGGGTTGTGTGGAGAGGTGGGTTTGGTGTGGGGGTGTGTGAGGGGGAATGTGTGTGTGTGTGTGTGTGTGTGATGGAAGGATGGATGAATGAGTGAATGGATGGATAGAAATAGATAGATAGATAGATAGATAGATAGATAGAGAGAGAGAGAGAGAGAGAGAGAGAGAGAGAGAGAGAGAGAGAGACAGACAGACAGACAGAGACAGAGACAGATAAACAGACATATTACAAAAGCATATTAATGCAAACAAACTCCTCTCTCTCTCTCTCTATCTCTCTCTCTCTCTCTCTCTCTCTCTCTCTCTCTCTCTCTCTCTCTCAAAAATCACACTGAAGGCATCTAAAACGAAAAATGAAATCAAGAACTCATTTCCAGTTAATTAAAATGCTTCTCCACATGATGACCTTATTAGCCTGTTAATTCTCTCGTCCCAGGTTTGTTAATTGGGAGAAAGATATATCATTTTTTTAATTCCATTTTTCTGTTTTGTATTATATTGGTAGGGAAATGGCACTGCACTAGAATTCACAGGTGCGAGGGGCCCTTCGGTCCCCTCGCACTTGCTCCTGCGGGGGGCCCTTGCGTTTACGTGCAGTTCTAGTGTAACGCTGTCACTTGGATTTTTTGCAGCTGACCAAGTGATCGTGTTATTTGCAGCTTCGGGAATGGAAACCAAGTTTGTCCGAACGCAAGTCCGAAGTACACACACACACACACACACACACACACACACACACACACACACACACACACACACACACACACACACGGCTAGTGCTATAGTATATCAGATATGATTCTCTGTCTCTGTCTGTCTGTCTGTCTGTCTGTCTCTACTAACCTACCTACCTACCTACCTATCTCTCTACCTGTCTGCCTGTCCCTCCTTCCCTCCCCCCCCCTCTCTCTCTCTCTCTCTCCTAAATCACGTCCCACGACAAACTAATTAGCACCACTTAATGACACAATTAACCCTCTTCCCGCTACTTAAGTCCCACCTAATGATATCCACGGCTGCCCAGTACGTGTGTGATAATTCGTAATGCGCCAGCTTCGTCGGTGAAGGGCGCAATCAGGCAATCCCGCCTCCAAACCTTCCTTTATCACCTTATATTGTGAATAGGACGGAATTACGTTTTCTGTTCATATTATTCTTCCTCGTATTCTTATTCCTTCTCCATTTTCTGTTTCTCCTTTCTCATATTCTCTCTCTCTCTCTCTCTCTCTCTCTCTCTCTCTCTCTCTTTATTTCCTATCTTTATCTCATTTATTTCGTCTCTCTTTTTTCTCTCTCCTCTTTAATCTCTATATTTATTTTCTCTCTCTTTAATATTTCATCTCTTTTTCTTATCTCTTTTTAAATTTAATATCTCTCTTTTTTATTTCCTCTCTCTCTCTCTCTCTCTCTCTCTCTCTCTCTCTCTCTCTCTCTCTCTCTCTTTATCATTCCATCTTCCTTTTCGTGTCATATATTTCTTCACTATCTCTTATCACTCTTTCTCCTTACCTCCTCTCTCACTCTCTTTAATTTCCCTCTTTTCAGTACAGCTCCAACCCCAGCCTCATCCAATCGTGAACCCAGTGAACTGCAGGCTGAAGTTACCCATCCTTCAGTCCGCCAGCGTCCTTTTGGGGGATAGGGAGGGGATGGAGGGACGTTTGTATAACCAGGCAGCTCCACCACCTAGTTATATCAGCGCCACCACGTGAAGGCCCCCCACTCGAGCTCTACCTATACCATGCTTCATGAAGGGGAGAAATCAGAGAGAGAGAGAGAGAGAGAGAGAGAGAGAGGGGGGGGGAAGGAGGAAAGATAATCAGGCAGACAGGTAGAGAGACAGGCAGGTAGGTAGGTCTTAGGAGAGAGAGAGAGAGAGAGAGAGAGAGTAATTAAAAAAAAACAATCCCAGAATTCACACGAAACACAGGCTGGGCTAAGCTGACCTCCGGCGGTGCACTGGAACAATGGAACAAAAGGCGGCTTGATGGCAGACCGCGCAAAAATAAAAGAGAGAGAGAGAGGGAGAGAGAGAGAGAGAGAGAGAGAGAGAGAGAGAGAGGGAGAGAGAGAGAGGAGAAAAACAAGAGGCACAATAAGCTTACCCTAACGACCACTCCACCGTTCGCAGTCCATTTTTCGGGGCCGCGAGAAATACGGCGATCACGTTGTTTTTACGAGAAAGCGACTAAAGATCTCGCAGGAATGAAACTGACATGGAGCTCGGGTTTCTGTGCTTTCCCTAGCCTCTCTTGGTGTTCACAGGCCATTCTCTTTTACTAGATGATTTTCGTCCTTTCGTGACAATACTATAGCCCTGCATCCTTTCCGTAGCACTTCTTCGTGACTAGCACCATTAAAAAATTCGATGCCTATACTCCCTTTACTATAACTTGGCCCAGATTTTCGTTCTTTCGTGGCTTATTTCACGTAGCTCAGTGGCAGAACAAGAAATGGGTTCTGCATCCTTTCCGTAGCACTTCTTCGTGACTAGCATCATATTAAAGCGCTAAACTCAAACAGCTCACTATGCAGAAGAGAGACGGCATTTCCTACACCAAGTTAAAGTGAAGAGAGTATAGATTAATAAGAAGAGAATTGGAATTACAACTACTATTGTGACTAAATCGATTGTTGAAATGTGTACAGGTGAAAAATAATACTGATGAAAAATGTTTATGGATAATGGAAAATAATGTGTAAAAAGCCTAAACCCAAACCACGTTCCATCAAAGCAAAAATGAATTGGGAAGAAGCAGAGGAGAGGAGTATCAGGAAACAGAGAGAGACATGTGCCAGCGAGGTGAGAGAGAGAGAGAGAGAGAGAGAGAGAGAGAGAGAGAGAGAGAGAGAGAGAGAGAGAGAGAGAGAGAGAGAGATTCCAATACAAATAAAAAAATGAAACAGGGAGAAGTCAGGAAAATAATTATTCTCTCTCTCTCTCTCTCTCTCTCTCTCTCTCTCTCTCTCTCTCTCTCTCTCTCTCTCTCTCTCTCTCGAAAAGTGTGACAGTAGCAGACAGGAGTGAAAGAAAAAGGTAATATTCTGGAATATTAAACAGCCTTCTCTAGTGAGGGTCGCCTTCACCTGGTGGCACTGATATAACCGGGCGGGGGATCTGCCTGGTTTAAGTGTCTATCAAGCAGAGAGAGAGAGAGGAGGAGAAGCTCGAGAAAATATTATAAAGAAAGTATAAATTATAGACAGAAAGATAGATAGATAGATAGACAGACAGACAGATAGATAGACAAACAGATAGACAGCCAGGGCAATAGATAGATAGATAGACATAATATTTCCCTAAACAATCCACGTCGCTTTGTAATCTAGGCACAGCTATTATCGTCTTAAAAATCTCGTGTTAAAAAAAAATCAATTCTTTTTCCAGTTTATTGCACATTCTCTTTGCCTTCTCTCTCTCTCTCTCTCTCTCTCTCTCTCTCTCTCTCTCTCTCATACCAAATACCTTTTTATATATGCATATCTCGCTATCAATCCCAGATCTTACCCATTTTTTTTTAACTTCTATACGCCGTAAAAGGGAGACTAAGGTTCGCATTCTCTCAGAAGCTCCCTAACACCTTTTCCCTAGCGATTTATTTTTTCCGGGTTGAGAGCAGACAGGTGTAATTATCCAGAGAGAGAGAGAGAGAGAGAGAGAGAGAGAGAAACATTTCCACCGTGAGCAATGGGGGCGGCCGCGGAAAATGAAGGTTTGTGATGTTCGTATTGTGCAGGTGTGGAAAGGAGAGATGACGAATGACGATCGGAATGTTGGAGGGATTTTTTGAAGGTACAAGGTAGGAATAAATGGCTGGTATTCCATCCCATCCCATCCCATTCCTTCATATCCCATTCCATACCTTCCTTTCTCATCCCATCCCATCCCGACTCCCTTCCTATCCCTTCACTTCTATCCCATTCTCTCTCTTTCTTACGTAACCCAGGCCTCCTCCCCTTCCTTCCGTATCCCATCCCATCCCATCCCATCCTTGCACATCCCCTCCCCTCCTCTCCCATCCCATCCTTGCACATCCCATCCCATCCCATCCCATCCCATCCCCTCCTCTCCCCTCCCCTCCCCTCCCATCTCATCCCATCCCATCCCATCCTATCCCCTCTCCTCCCCTCCCATCCCATCCCATCCCATCCCATCCTTGCACATACCATCCCATCCAATCCTACCCTCTCCTCTCACCTCCCATCCCATCCCATCCCATCCCCTCCCATCCTCTCCCATCCCATCTCATCCCATCCCGTCCCCTCCCATCCCATCCCATCCCATCCCATCCCATCCCATCCTTGCACATACCATCCCACCTCCTCTTCTCCTCTCCCCTCCCCTCCCATCCCATCCCATCTCATCCCACTCCCTCCCAGCCCCTCCCCTCCCATCCCATCCCATCCCATCCCATCCCATCCCATCCCAGGCCAGACTGAGATAGATGGAGGGTCTCAACACAGGCGCGGAACCTCCTTACTTTTACTTCCAACCAAGCGGAATAAGACCCTGGCAGCCATTTTGAAACGCGAAACAGTATGGGAGGTGAAACGGGAACGATACAGGAATAGATCTGAAACTGAAGTGAATATGGGACAGGAATGAAACAGGGATGAGTGAAACGGGATTGGTGATAAACAGAACTGGAGAAGTGAAACAGGAATGAAAGAGGCTTAGATCTGAAACGAATATGAAACAGGAATGAAACGGATTAGATCTGAGACGGAAGTGAATATGGGACAGGAATGAAACGGGGATGAGTAAAACGGAACGGGTGATAAACAGAACTAGAGAAGTGAAACATGAATGAAAGAGGCTTAGATCTGGACTGAAACGGGATTGGTGATAAACAGAACTGGAGAAATGAAACAGGAATGAAAGGGGCTCAGATCTGAAACGAATACGAAACAGGAATGAAACGGCTTAGATCTGAGGCTGAAGTGAATATGGGACAAGAATGAAACGGGGATGACTGAGACGGGATTGGTGATAAACAGAACTGGAGAAGTGAAACAGGAATGAAAGGGGCTCAGATCTGAAATGAATATGAAACAGGAATGAAACGGCTTAGATCTGAGACTGAAGTGAATATGCGACAGGAATGAAACAGGGATGACTGAAACGGGATTGGTGATAAACAGAACTGGAGAAGTGAAACAGGAATGAAAGAGGCTTAGATCTGAAATGAATATGAAACAGGAATGAAACGGATTAGATCTGAAACGGAAGTGAATATGGGACAGGAATGAATCGGGGATGAGTGAAACGCGACTGGTGCGGAACAGAACTGGCTCTTGAAACACTGAAACGGAACTGGATGGGAGACGGAAGTAATATGAAGCAGGAATGAAACAGGAATGAAACTGGCATAGGATCAGATGAGAAACAGAACTCAGTGTTTGAAAAATAAGTGGAAATAAAACGTGAGTGAAACGAAACTGGGTGCAAAGTAGGACTGGAGGTGAAACTGAGGTGGGTGTGATGCAGAGGAAACGGTGGAACTGAACTGGACTGAACGTGAAGTGAAACAGGAATGAAACACGATTAGATTTGGAAACAAGTGAATTTGAAACGTGGCTAGAAGTGAAACTAGGCCGAATGTGAGAGAGGGTTGGATCTGAAGGAGAACTGAAACAGGATTTTATGTGAAAGACAAGACTATGTGATAAGAAGCATGTGAAACAGGATTGGAACTGAAACGAGACAATTGGAAACAGAACTGAAGTGCTATTGGATCTATCCATCTATTGCCAAACGCCTCAATCCCGTAAGGGGTGGCCACAAACAAATCGCCTCCATGTTTCCCTGTCCAACGCCATTTCGCTGCCCTGCTCCCAGCTCACACCCTCCTCGCTCATATACCTCTCCACTCCATCCCCCCATCTTATCCTCGGCCTTCCCCTCCCTCTCCCCCTCTCCACTTCACTCGCATACACTCTCCTCGTTAGTCTCTCGCTCTCCATCCACTCCATATGGCCAAACCACCACAATGTACTGGATGTTAAACTAGAATTTGGATGCACACACACACACACACACACACACACACACACACACACACACACACACACACACACACACACACACACACAAAAGCTCATCTCAGTCATAAACGCTGTGGACTGCAGGCTGAAGTTCCCCTCCTCCTGCAGACCACCATCGTCCTTTCGGGGGGGGATAGGGAGGGAGTTGAGGGGACGTTTGTATAGCCAGGCAGCTCCACCGACCGGCTATATCAGTGACACCGCGTGAAGGCGTCCCTCTCCCTCCAGGCAAAGAGATCTGCTGCCATCTTCCTCCTACTCTGTTGCCGTCACTTCGGATTACTCCATCTCTCTCTCTCTCTCTCTCTCTCTCTCTCTCTCTCTCCAACCACCCCTCCACTTCCTCTCTCACTTCTCCTTCTCAAGAAAGACAGCAAGGTAGACACTAGCGAAATTCTCTCTCTCTCTCTCTCTCTCTCTCTCTCTCTCTCTCTCTCTCTCTCTCTCTCTCTCAAACTTAAAAGAGAATAATAAATAACTGAGGAAAGAAATATTGGAAAAATAATATAATCCAGCTCAGTAAAGGGATATAATAAAGAAATTAAGTGAAATATAGAATAATACCAGTTTCAGAGAGCTGGTGTGTGTGTGTGTGTGTGTGTGTGTGTGTGTGTGTGTGTGTGTGTGTGTGTGTGTGATAATCTTCCATAATGATAAAGCTGCCTCCGTGTGTGTGTGTGTGTGTGTGTGTGTGTGTGATAATCTTCCATAATGATAAAGCTGCCTCTGTGTGTGTGTGTGTGTGTGTGTGTGTGTGTGTGTGTGTGTGTGTGTGTGTGTGATAATCTTCCATAACGATAAAGCTGCCTGTGTGTGTGTGTGTGTGTGTGTGTGTGTGTGTGTGTGTGTGTGTGTGATAATAATAAATAAATATAAAGCTGACTCTGTGTGTGTGTGTGTGTGTGTGTGTGTGTGTGTGTGTGTGTGTGTGTGTGTGATAATCTTCCATATCTATATATCTGTGTGTGTGTGTGTGTGTGTGTGTGTGTGTGTGTGTGTGTGTGTGTGTGTGTGATAATCTTCCATAACGATAAAGCTGCCTCTGTGTGTGTGTGTGTGTGTGTGTGTGTGTGTGTGTGTGTGTGTGTGTGTGTGTGTGTGTGTGTGTGATAATCTTCCATAACGATAAAGCTGCCTCTGTGTGTGTGTGTGTGTGTGTGTGTGTGTGTGTGTGTGTGTGTGTGTGTGTGTGTGTGTGTGTGTGTGTGTGTTTGTGTGTGTGTGAGATAATCTTCCATAATGATAAAGCTGCCTGTGTGTGTGTGTGTGTGTGTGTGTGTGTGTGTGTGTGTGTGTGTGTGTGTGTGTGTGTGTGTGTGTGTGTGTGTGTGTGTGTGTGTTAAGAGCAAGTTTAAATACAGGAGGGAGCCCCGGGGTAGGGATCTATGAGCATCGCGACTAAAAGCTAGTAGGCGGAGGACAGTACGCTTTGCCCCCTTCCTGTACAATCCCTCACACGTGAGCCCTGGGATCTAATGGAGAAATAGCAGAACAATAGGCATATATTCTGAGGGGGGTGAGTCGGAGAGGGACGCCTTCACGTGGTGGCGATTTGTTTGTGGCCCCCCCTTAGGGAATTATGGCGTCTGGCAGTAGATAGATAGGTAGTGTTCAAAGGTATGTCCACACTAATTGGAAACACCGACAGACAGACAGACAGACAGACAGACAGCGGAAGGAGTTGTCTGTCTCACCTGCCTAGTACATCCACGTCCGCATTGCTACCTTGCCTGATCAGCTTAATTAAGGAGTTTACCTGTGCCTTTGAAGTGGCCAGACCCTCACCTGTGCGCCCCTCATTAGCGTACAGGTGTGTCTGGGGATTACAGGATGGTGCTATCGGTCTATCTATCTATCTATCTGTCTGTCTATCTGTCTGTCTGTCTGTCTCTCTCTCTCATAGCTCTGACACAGTTTTAAGTAATTCCTCAACAATGTTATCCTTCGATCTTGCCGTCAATAAGCAAATTAAACAATATCTCAAATACTGAAAATATGGACGCGCCTTTATATCGTACTTTCCTTACTTCCAGCTCAATTGAAGCATAATATTATTCAGTAAGTACTAGAGAGAGAGGGAGAGGAAGGGGGAGGCCGAGGATGATGTGGAGGGGTGGAGTTGAGAGGTATATGAGGGCAGGGGGAGTGAGTTTGGGTGGAGGGCAGTCAAATGGTGGGTGACAGAGCGACTTGGAGGCGTTTTGTCTGTGGCCACCCTCTGCGGGATTAGGGCGTCGGGCTATAGATAGATAGATAGATAGACGATACTTTGAATTTGTTATAGTCCCAATCTCGTAAATCACCTCTCTCTCTCTCTCTCTCTCTCTCTCTCTCTCTCTCTCTCTCTCTCTCGCCATCTTCCGTGAAAAACACTTAGTTAATTGGCGATAATCACTTTGTAATTAAGGCTACTATCGCTACGGCTAATAATGTCAGTAATTTATCACACACACACACACACACACACACACACACACACACACACACTCCTCGTCAGTCTCTCGTTCTCCATTCTCTCCACATGGCCAAACCATCTTAACATAGGCTACTTCTCCTAAAGCATCTGTCACCCACACACACTCTCCTCGTCAGTCTCTCGTTCTCCATTCTCTCCACATGGCCAAACCTTCTTAACATACTTCTCCTAAAGCATCTGTCACCCACACACACTCTCCTCGTCAGTCTCTCATTCTCCATTCTCTCCACATGGCCAGACCGTCTTAACATACTTCTCCTAAAGCATCTGTCACCCACACACACTCTCCTCGTCAGTCTCTCGTTCTCCATTCTCTCCACATGGCCAAACCATCTTAACATAGGCTACTTCTCCTAAAGCATCTGTCATCCACACACACTCTCCTCGTCAGTCTCTCATTCTCCTTTACCTCCACATGGCCAAACCATCTCAAGGTACACTTGTTAAAGCTTCTGTCACTCACACACACTCTCCTCGTCAGTCTCTCATTCTCCAATCTCTCCACGACTGCTTACGTTGTTGTTCTCTTTCTGCAACATGCCACATCCACTGATCGTCTGTGAGTCAACAAATACTTTACTCCTTTCACTCCAACTTGGCTCAGAGTTTTGTCCTGTTGCAACTTAACATACGGTAGGTTAGTGGCAGAAAAAGACGTTGCTACGGCTATACATCCTTTCCACAGAACTTCTTCGTGACTAGCATCATATTCAGTATTAGTCTATTGCTACAACTCAGCTTTCAAGATGGAGAGATGACAATTTTAGGCCAAGTTAAGGTGAAAAGAGTATAGTTTAAGTCCTCTGTCTGTCCTGTGATTCTGCTTCCCTTCCATAAAACTTCTTCGTGACTAGCATCATATTCTAGTGTTAATCTCTTGTTACAACTCAGCATTCAAGATGGGGAGATGGCAATTTTAGGCCAGGTTAAGGTGAAAAGAGTATAGTCTAGTTCTTCCTTCTGTCTTGCGAGTTAATTGCCCTCGCTCTCCTCGTAAGTGGAGGGACGATATATTAGTGTGTGTGTGTGTGTGTGTGTGTGTGTGTGTGTGTGTGTGTGTGTGTGTGTGTGTGTGTGTGTGTGTGTGTGTGTACTGATCTCTGTGTAAAATGTCTTCATGAAATTTACAATCCACTCTCAGATATTGCAAGCCAAAGCTCAGTAAGGCCTGATGTGGCTTTCCATAGTATTCTGATGGGTGGGGGGGAGGTGGTGGGGGGGCGCCAATACCCCACTCCACTCCAGCCATTGTGATCATAAGACGGTGTGGCAATATGCAAATGAAGTGTGTGGTGTGGTGTGGCGTAGTGTGGAGTGGAGGGTAGTGTACTGTGGTTGTGTGGTGGTGGAGTATATTCGTGCTGGGTAGTGTAGTTGTATATCGTAACATTTAGACTTGTAGTAGTGTTTGGCATTAGCTAGTGCTGGACAGGGAAGCCTTCACGTAGTGGCACCGATATAACAGAGCTGCTCCACTGCCCGGCTATGCAAACGTCCCTCAACACCCTTTTTGTCCCCTAAAGAAGGACTGTCGCTTGCAGAAAAGGGTAACTTCAGCCTGCAGTCCACAGGGTTCACGATTTACCTGAACCCAAGGCCAGAGTACCCATAACAGCATCATCTATCTATCTATCTATCTATCCACAAACAGACGCCTCAATCCCGTAAGAGGCGGCCACAAACTAATCGCCTCCATGTCCCCCTGTCCACTGCCATTTCGCTGCCCTTCCCCCCCCCAGCTTGCATCTCTCTTTCTCACGTACCTCTCTACTCCATCCCTCCATCTCATCCGCGGTCTCCCCCTCCCTCTCCTCCCCTCCACGTCACCCACACACTCTCCTAGTTAGTCTCTCCAACCTCATCTGGGTAAAAAATATTCACTGATACACGCCACTAAAAATGAATAATTCCCCATATAATGTAGTGATCTAGGGTTGAAAATGTAAGGGCGGCCGCAGACAAAACGCCTCCAAGTCGCTCTGTCACCCACCATTTGACTGCCCTCCCCGGAACTCACTCCTCCCCCCGCCCCATACCTCTCAACTCCAACCCCCACACCTCATCCTCGGCCTTCCCCTCCCTCTCCCTCCCTCCAGGTACTCACGTCATTCATCTTTATATCATTGAGTTAGTTAGGGGGAAAAAATCTATCTATCGGCTTGGTATGACACGCTCAATAGATTTTTTTATTGTATCTATCTATCTATCTATCTATCTCTCCGTCTATGTGTATCTGTGTCCGTCTGTCTGTCTGTCTACCCCCCCCTCTCTCTCTCTCTCTCTCTCTCTCTCTCTCTCTCTCTTTCTCACCTGACAACTTCATTTATAGTACCTCCTGGGTATGGGTCGCAAGTCCTTTTGAGGTACTACTTGTCCTACTAACTCCCTGAAACTCTCTCTCTCTCTCTCTCTCTCTCTCTCTCTCTCTCTCTCTCTCTCTCTCTTTCTCTCTCTCTCTGGGTGGTATCCTGACCTAAACCAATCTTGAACTCGATTAACTCTATAGATACATCAGGTGAGTGGATGGTAGGAGGGAAAGGGTTGCAACAGAGTGTCTGATCGAGGTATTGCAATGATGAGGAGAGATGAGAGACTGACTGGGAGAGTGTATGTGAGTGGGGTGGAGTGGGAGAGAAGGAGGGGGAGACCGGGGATGAGGTGGAGGGATTGGTGGGGAGATATACAAGAGGGGTGTGTGGGGGAGGAAGACCGAGAATGAGATGGAGGGATGGGGCAGAGAGATATATGAGGAAGGGGCTTGCGAGCTGGGGGGAGGGCAGCGTAATGATAGAGAACAGGGTTACATGGAGGCGATTTGTTTGTGGCCACTCTTTAGGTAATGAGAATAAGACTAAGAATATTTTTGCATATAATCACAGCTGCCATCATACATTCTGAAATTAACATAAAATTATTCCAGTGAGATTATGAACCTAATTGAATTTTTTGCGGCGAAAGTTTACACGAAAAATGAAAACAAATCTATATATTAATTCCTCGTTGGTGTGAAGAGTACTTAGCATCGTAGGAAATGTTTTATCTTGTATATGTGTAATGAGGGAAGTTGGTAGGTGCTTGGTGTGTTGGGGTGATGTGTTGGTGTGGTTGTGTGGTTGTGGTGGTGGTAGTGGTGAGGGTGGTGGTGTTGGTGGTGAAGAGGTTGGGGTGATGGTGGTGGTGATGGTTGTGGTGAAGAGGTTGGGGTGGTGGTGATGAGGATTGTGGTGGGTGGTGGTGGTGGTGGTGGTAGTGGTCGTGATGATGATGATAATAATAATAATAATAATAATAATAATAATAACAATTATAATAATAATAACAGAGAGAGAGAGAGAGAGAGAGAGAGAGAGAATGGTGATATCAAGAGAACATGACTGTTAATGGAATAGTGTGTGTGTGTGTGTGTGTGTGTGTGTGTGTGTGTGTGTGTGTGTGTGTGTGTGTGTGTGTGTGAGAGAGAGAGAGAGAGAGAGAGAGAGTAGAAGCCTCAAATATCCACCTATCAACCACACGAGGCTCACTACACAGGCCATCCATACCTGTTAAGTGCTAGTATGAGTGACCTTGTATGACGCTTGACTCTCTCTCTCTCTCTCTCTCTCTCTCTCTCTCACACACACACACACACACACACACACACACACACACACACACACACACACACACACACACACACTATTCCATTAACACAGTCATGTTCTCTTGATATCACCATTCTTCTCTCTCTCTCTCTCTCTCTCGTATTAGGCTGGTTGTTAAGTGTCTGGTTTTGTGTAAATGAGTGTAAATAAGTGTAAATGAGTGTAGGCAAGTGTAAATGAGTGTAAATAAGTGTAAATAAGTGCATATTATGAGTGTATGTGGGTGTAAATAAGTGTAAATGAGTGTAGGCAAGTGTAAATGAGTGTAAATAAGTGCATATTATGAGTGTATGTGGGTGTAAATGAGTGTAAATAAGTGTAACTGAGTAAATAAGCGTAAATGAGTGTAAATAAGTGCATATTATGAGAGTATGGGGGTGTAAATAAGTGTAAATGTGTGTAAATAAGTGTATGGGAGTGTAAATGAGTGTAAATAAGTGTAAATAAGTGTAAATGAGTGTAAATAAGTGTAAATGTGAAGAGGAGTCAGAGCCGACAGGGGTAATGAGAGTGGCTTAGAGCGGTCATTGTGGCGGTGGTGGGTAAATGAGACGAGAGAGAGAGAGAGAGAGAGAGAGAGAGAGAGAGAGAGAGAGAGAGAGAGAGAGAGAGAGAGAGAGAGAGAGAGAGAGAGAGAGAGAGTTACAAGACACTGTTTCCCTCTCAATACCCCTTCTTGTAAAATCCACTCTCCCAGGTACGGACATGAAGGTAATTGAGGTGAATGAATTAGTATACGAGGGACTAGGCTAAGCGATCCTTTCCCTGAAGATGAGATAAGAAGGCAAACTGTTCTCCATGAAGACTGGCTTGCGTTAGGCTGGGTTTATCGGGCATTGGCATTTTCCAGGTAAGGATGTTTATAAGGGTATGAGAACAAGGAGGATGGTACATGATGAGAGATGGTATTATCATTATTATTATTATTATTATTATTATTATTGTTATTGTTATTATTATTATTATTGTTATTATTATTATTATTAGTGGTAGTAGTAGTAGTAGTAGTAGTTTGTACTGTTGTTATAGTAGTAGTAGTAGTAGCAGCAGAAGTACATTTTCTTGACGCTTAACTCCGGGCTCTCTGGCCGAGCAGACCCGTCGACCACAGGTAAGCAACTGGTTCCGCGGCACCGTCCTACAGGCACAGAACAGCACATACACAGCGTAGCGATCCGGCTCTACCAAGTCCCAATATCGCCCAAACCACAAGAATGATTTAATCTGGAATTCTAAAACGTCTTCCATACCTGAGACCTTTAAGACGAATATCCTACTATGTTTTCTGAAGATTAAATTTAATAGTAATATTCTAGAACGTTATTCACAGCAGTTATTTTAGAGGGAATATTCTATAAACGTCTTATACCTAATATTTTCCGCTAGCAATGCCAGTGTGGGTTATATTGAACGTTGCTCCACTGGGAATATTCTTGCGCCCCTCTCTCCCTGATCAACTTATCTCGCAGGCTTCAGGAGGGAAAGGTTCGCTCCCTCCGTACACCTTGCGAGTCTTCCATCGGGTATGGCATAAATCTTAATTCGGAAACTCCCATTTGCTTGAGTCTATTTGCGGCCTCATCTCTCTCTCTCCCTCTCTCTCTCTCTCTCTCTCTCACACACACACACACACACACACACACACACACACACACGAGAGAGAGAGAGAGAGATTTCCTTAGACATACGCACGAAAACCTTAACGATCAAAGCATACGCAATTATGTTAAAAAACTGCCTATACTCCGTTCACTTTCACTTGGCCCAGATTTTCGCCCCTCTGCTGTATCTTCCACGGCTCTCATTGGCAGAAAAAGACCGTACTGCGGCTCTACATCCTCTCCATAGCACTTCCTCGTGACTAGCATCATTTAGCGTTCATCTTCTGTCACAACTCGCGATTTCAAGATGGAGAGATGGCAATTTTAGGCCAAGTCTGAGTGAATGGGGTATAGAAATATTCGTGACTGCGCCCCTATCTATCTATCTATCTATCTATCTATCTATTTTTTATCTGTCTGCCTCCCTTCTATCTATCTAGCTTCTATCTATTTCTACCCTTCTCCCTCCCTCCATCCCTCAATGCCTTCAATCCTTCACTGATCTTTGCACCAAATTGAGTTTCGTGTGGACCTCTTCTGCTCTCTCTCTCTCTCTCTCTCTCTCTCTCACACACACACACACACACACACACACACACACACACACACACACACACACACAGGCACACGAGACAGTAAAACGTATCAAGTGTTCAGCAAAGAATAATGTCGTTTCGTAATTGTGTATATACTCAGTGTATCTATTTGAGAAGTAAAACAAAAATAATAATAATAATAATAATAATAATAATAATAATGATAATAATAATAATAATGATAATAATAATAATAATAATAATGATAATAATAATAATAATAATAATAATAATAATAATAATAATACGATACTGGTTATTCTACTTACGTAATATTTCTCCAAATCTCGCTTCCTAAGTAATCCTTATGCACTATCTCTCTCTCTCTAAAAAAAAAAGCGAGAGAGAGAGAGAGAGAGAGAGAGAGAGAGAGAGAGAGAGACGCAAATTTAACAGCGCAAAACAAGAAAGAAAATGAAGGAACGGCGAAACAGAAAACGTGGTCAAAGAAACAAGAGGAATCAATTTAGACGAACGGAATAAAGGAAATAAAAACAAAGACGAGAATTAGAGGGAGAAGAAAGTAGTAGATGAGAAGGAAGGAAGAAAAATCGAGGAGGAAAGGAAAGGCAGGAACAGGAGAGGGAGGGGAAGGGGGGGAGGAGGGAGACACACGACAACCCCCAACTGCTACAAGAACGACACTGACCACAAAGCTTCAGTCGCCTCGGATTTATCTCGCAGGTACTCGACCATCCGAGACTCAGAACGTCTCAGCCAATCAGAAACCAGAGCTGATCCTACGTCATAAGCCCTGATGTTTACTCTCACGTATCCATTTCGTCACAGATCGTCACAATTTCGCTTATTAGTCCTTCCGTGCCAACGAATACTAAAATATCCACTATTATAACACGCCCTGCACGCTTCACCTCCTTTCTATTGTGAATTCTCGGTAATGTTTTGACGTGAAGGGTGGTGCCGAGACGAACCCTTGCCGATTACGTTCCTGGTGATGTAAACAATGGCCGAGAGAGAATGGCTGCTGCTTAGTATCCGATGTCAGTGGATAACATACCACCAAATATTACACAGACACTGTTAGGGACCGTGAATATTAAAGATTTATGACTAAAGAAACTGACAACAGCTCCCTTCCTTCATATGTCATTATATACCGCTGCAAATTAAGCTAGCCAAAGGTTAAATATTCACCTGTGTCTGTGTTCAAGGTATCTTAATATCTCATCGATTTCTAATAAAGTGTGGTTGATAGGCCGGGAGTGAGTTAATTAATTTCTTAGGTGTTTCAGGAGGTTTGCACTCTCTGAATTTGCATAACAGAGGAGAATGAGACCTTAGAAATAATTGATCATGTGAAAATAACAGCATTCGTCAGGCAGAAAGAGGGATTATAGTACTAAATCATAATGTTCTTAAAGTGTATTGGGATTGGCGGAGGTATGCGCTCTCGGAAGTGTTTTCTACTTGTTAATGCGCTATATATCAGAGCATCAACCTACGTCAATCCACAACTAGGGACACCAGTCATTTCTCGACGACAGGTTACTTTCTGCTCATTGTCACAGCTATCATTTCGGGGGTACTTTTTGCTGGGGTGTGTACAAAGGGTATTGCTCTCTCTCTCTCTCTCTCTCTCTCTCTCTCTCTCTCTCTCTCTCTCTCTCTCTCTCTCCTCTTCCCTTCTTCCTCAGTCTTCTTCAGTCCTCCCTAGGTTGCTATCTTCTCTCCCTCCACTCCTTATCACCTCTTCTCTTCCTTTCTTTCCTCCCTTATTCCTCCATTCTGTGAAGAGGGGAGGGATGGAGGAGAAGGAAGGAGGAGAGATGAGGGAGGTAAGAGGAGGAGGGGGAAGGAAGGAAGAGGAGGGGAGGAAGGAAGGGAGACGAAAGGAGGGTAAAGGGAAGGAACGGAGTACGGAAGAGAGAAGGAAGAGGAAGGAAGGGGAGGGGATGGAAGAGGGAGAGAAGGGGGAGGGAAGAAGGGAGAGAGAGGGAGGGAAGGGAGGGAGAGAGAGGGAGGGAAGGAGAGGGAAGAGGGGAGAGAGAGAGAGAGAGAGAGAGAGAGAGAGAGAGAGAGAGAGAGAGCGAGAGAGGGAGGGAGGGAAAGGGTTCTCCTCTGAACTCCACCAACTTCTCTCCAAGTTTGCCGTCAGATCCGTACAAGGGGCTGTGTGTGTGTGTGTGTGTGTGTGTGTGTGTGTGTGTGTGTGTGTGTGTGTGTGTGTGTGTGTGTGTGTGTGTGTGTGTGCCTCAAGATTGGTTTGATACTTCGGATAATAAAAGAGAGAGAGAGAGAGAGAGAGAGAGAGAGAGAGAGAGAGAGAGAGAGAGAGAACCCTACGACCCCAAACGAAAAAATATATTAAAAAAAAAACTATTAAAAAAGATATCGAAGGGAAAAACCTGTCAAGGCGCCTTAACCCAGCTGAAAACTTGAGCTACGAGGCTTAGCGAGAGAGAGAGAGAGAGAGAGAGAGAGAGAGGAAGTTGTGGACGGAGTGTCAAAGTTCCTGCAAACACGGCGAGAAATCCGTCATAACATTCCTAAGCAGCCCCACACACACACACACACACACACACACACACACACGAGCGCTTATATACGAAGTCATAGGAGGTGTGTGTCTATACTCTCTTCACTCTAACTTGGCCTAAAATTGATATTCTTCCATCTTGAGTGCTGAGATGTAGCAATAGAATGACGCAGACCCATTCCACCCCACCAAAACCCCACCACTACCCCAATCCACCCCACCAAACCCCACCACTACCCCAATCCACCCCACCAAACCCCACCACTACCCCATTCCACCCCACCAAACCCCACCAAACCCCAATCCACCCCACCAAACCCCACCACTACCCCATTCCACCCCACCAAACCCCACCACTACCCCATTCCACCCCACCAAACCCCACCATTACCCCATTCCACCCCACCAAACCCCACCATTACCCCACCACTACCCCATTCCACCCCACCAAACCCCACCACTACCCCATTCCACTCCACCAAACCCCATTCCACCCCACCAAACCCCACCACTACCCCAATCCACCCCTCCAAACCCCACCAAACCCCAATTCACCCCACCAAACCCCACCAAACCCCAATTCACCCCACCAAACCCCACCAATTCCCCATTCCACCCCTCCAAACCCCACCATTACCCCATTCCACCTCACCATTACCCCAATCCACCCCTCCAAACCCCACCAAACCCCAATCCACCCCACCAAACCCCACCACTACCCCATTCCACCCCACCAAACCCCACCACTACCCCAATCCACCCCACCAAACCCCACCATTACCCCATTCCACCCCACCAAACCCCACCATTACCCCAATCCACCCCACCAAACCCCACCACTACCCCAATCCACCCCACCAAACCCCAATCCACCCCACCAAACTCCACCAAACCCCAATCCACCCCTCCAAACCCCACCAAACCCCAATCCACCCCACCAAACCCCACCACTTCCCCAATCCACCCCACCAAACCCCACCATTACCCCATTCCACCCCACCAAACCCCACCATTACCCCAATCCACCCCACCAAACCCCACCATTACCCCACCACTACCCCATTCCACCCCACCAAACCCCACCACTACCCCATTCCACCCCACCAAACCCCACCATTACCCCATTCCACCCCACCAAACCCCACCATTACCCCATTCCACCCCACCAAACCCCACCAATATCCCATTCCACCCCACCAAACCCCACCATTACCCCATTCCACCCCTCCAAACCCCACCACTACCACATTCCACCCCACCAAACCCCACCACTACCCCATTCCACCCCACCAAACCCCACCATTACCCCTATCCACCCCACCAAACCCCACCAATATCCCACTCCACCCCACCAAACCCCACTACTACCCCATTCCACCCCACCAAACCCCACCACTACCCCTATCCACCCCACCAAACCCCACCAAACCCCAATCCACCCCACCAAACCCCACCATTACCCCTATCCACCCCACAAAACCCCACCACTACCCTTATTCTCGTCGGTTAAGGAAGCTCCCTAACACCTCTTCCTAAGCGATTCATTTTGCTTTTAACTATCTTACTGTCCTCATCTGTTATACGCAAGTCCTTCCGATATGGCCGTACCCTAAATAAATAAAATACAAAAGGATATTAACCAGCCATATCCAAAAATAAATCGTTAAGGATGAGGTGTTAGGAGTGAGTTACTTCAGCTTCAAGAGAGTAGTAGCAATAAAAGCAGCCTGCAGTCCACTGGGTTCACGTATAGATGAGCCTGAGATAACCACTGCTACTACTACTACTACTGCTACTACTACTGCTGCTGCTGCTGCTGCTGCTGCTGCTGCTACTACTACTACTACTGTTACTACTGCAACCACCACAATCACCACCACCACCACTACTACTATCTTTACCACCACCACCACCACCACCACCACCGCAACCACCACCACCACCACCACCCCTCTTCGCAATTCCACAGTCCTACTCACTCTCACACAAGACGCCACTTAATTCAGGTCACGGAAGCAATTAGCACTTAAGAGGTCAGAGCCACTTGACCTCTAATAGTAGTAGTAGTAGCAGTAGTAGTAGTAGTAGTAGTAGTTGTTGTTGTTGTAGAAGTAATAGTAGTAGTAGCAACTTGTTCACCTCCTCTGGCCGCTCACTAAAGTAGGAACGAATTTTTGTCTTCATGATGGCAAAGTTCAGTTTTAGTAGTAGTAGTAGTAGTAGTAGTAGTAGTTGTAGTGGTTGTAGAAGTAATAGTAGTAGTAGTAGTAGTAGTAGCAGTAGTTGTTATTGTTGTCGTTGTTGCAGCCCCAGGTTCATCTGACGTGAACCCAGTAGACTGCGGGCTGAAGTTCCAACGTTATCAATGTCCCGCATCATTTTTCCACCTCATACTCCCACTGCCTCACCCACGCCCACACCAGGAGACTGAGCCGTTCCCGCAACACACAAGATACAGGTGAGATCTAGAGGCGGGCTATTTCCGAATCACCTTTTTTTTTCGGGGTTAATTTTCCACCTGTCTCATTACCCCTCATCACAACTGCAATTACCGTCGTTAGAATTAATTGCCTGTGTTAATATCCACCGTAATTAAGCCATATCCCTTTTAGCAGCGAACCCAGACTGGAATACACGGGGTGGTTTGAAAATAGCGCTCAAATTCGAACACTCTTGGCGGGAGGGCTACAATTGGGTATCCTCTCTTCTTTCCAGGTGTACCACGAATCTATGTTCCCAGTAGTATACCATCCTACCTACAGGCGAGGAAAAGATGTGTGATGATGATGATGATGATGATGATGATAATGATATAAGATAATAATGATGATAATGATGTAAGAGAATGATGATAATGATGAAAAAAAAAATAGATTGTTGAGTTCTCTGACCACTGTTTAACCTGACATTGTTCTAATTATCTATTGCCAGACGCCATAATCCCGTAAAGGGTGGCCATTTGACACTGAGTTAGTTGTTTTACAGGGAGGGGCACCAACCCTCCACCAACCCACTTGCTGACACGTAGGGAGCAAATATGGTTTGGTTATATGGTTACCACCCAGCGTTGTAAATGGTTTCTTGGCTTACAGGAAACCATTTGGCTTGTCACTCAATGTAAAGCCACCTGTAAAGGAAAGAAAAGCAATAAGAAGTGACAGGAAAGATGGGAGAAATAGGAAGAGAGGAGGGCAGGCACAGAAAAAGAATGATAAAGGCTAAGGAAGTAGGCAGCACTACATCAAGTGAGTGGTTGACATTGGGATCATATTTTCATCTTAGTTACCTTGGGATAATATTTTCATCTTAGTGCCATAAGGGTATTGGACAGGGGAGGCCTTCACGTGGTGGCACTGATATAACAAGGCGGATCAACTTCCTGGTTATACAAACGTCCCTCAACTACTTCCCCACCCCATAAAGGAGGAGGACGGACTGCGTAAGGTCCAGTTTAAGCCTGCAGTCCACTGGGTTCCAATTTCAGATGAACTCAGATGGGGAGTGTGGCAGTATGTGGCAAGCTTCTGGATCCAGTTGGCTCTGGACTCTCCCTTCCAGCCTCAGTGCTCTCTTGGCCTTCACAGGGGGTGTATCGCCGCCGCTCCTCGTATCCCTTCGTGTGCTCGGCGATTCCTTCCTCAAAATCCATCAGAAAAAAATATTGCAGTGGCGAGAGAATGTTTAAACCTTTGTGAATGTAAGGCTGATAATTTCCACACTATAAACATCCATAGAGACAGTGAATGTTAACAGATGTTTAGTGAGTTTAAAGGTGGTTTTTTGGAGTGATATTAAAATGCAAATGGCACTAGAAATGACCAGTGTAAACTTTGATAATTACTCAGAGAAAAAAGTCGAAAA
This sequence comes from Coenobita brevimanus, assembly GCF_032717465.1. NCBI lineage: Eukaryota > Metazoa > Arthropoda > Malacostraca > Decapoda > Coenobitidae > Coenobita > Coenobita brevimanus. The sequence goes on from NC_137036.1 coordinate 14,665,594, forward strand.
TCTTGGGGGTTCTATACATGTGCAAATATTTGAGTGAGAAAAAATATATATTACTTTTCTTATGGGTGATATTAACTTGTTGAATGCACTTACACTAGATAATTCCCTTCACTTTTGGCTACTAGACGCCTTCACGTGGTGGCACTGATATACCTGGGCGGTGGAGCTGCCTGGTTATATGAACGTCCCTTTTCCTTCTCGTACCCCAAGGGGAAGATGGTGGGCTGCAGGAGGGGGGTAACACAAGCCTGCAGTCCACTGGGTTCACGTTATATATTACACTAGTTACCAAGGAGACTGGAAAAATCATACTGGCCAAAAGACCTTTAGAAATTATTATTATTATTATTATTATTATTATTATTATTATTATCCTTCTTCTTTTTGTACTTATTATTATTACTATTATTATTATTATTATTATTATTATTATTATTATTATCATCCTTTCTTTTCAGTCTAAACGTGATCCCAGTGGACTGCAGGCTGAAGTTCCCCTCCTCCTGCAGTCCACCATCGTCCTCTCGGGGGATAGGGAGGGAGTTGAGGGACGTTTGTATAACCAGGCAGCTCCACCACCCTGTTATATCAGTGCCACCACGTGCAGGCGTCCCATTTTGGCACAAGGCAGGGTCTTAATATGCTTGCTCATTACGTAAGGCTAAAAATAGGGACCTGGATGGAACAGGAACAGTTGCTTCTAGTATTCTGAAATTATATATGTCTATCCTTGTCAGGCACTCCTCACCCCTATCCTGTTCGTTGTTTAGACTTGGAAAATTAGGGACCTGTGTGGAATAAAGATTGTTGGTGCTTGAAGTGTGGGTTAGTGTTTGTTTTGCTTGAGAGAGAGAGAAAGAGAGAGAGAGAGAGAGATTTGAGTGTTTCCCTTGCCAGTCACCATGTTGCCTTGTGTTGTGTGGTGGAGGCGATTTGTTTGTGGCCACTCCCTATTAAGGCGTTTGACGATACATAGATAGATGGATAGATAGATAGATAGACAGATAGATAGTGGTTCGTCTGGTGTGAGTCTGAGGCCTATTTGGGATATATCTGTGTAGTATCATCTTTGGGATATGGAAGGATGGTGGGTGGAATTGGGGTGCGTGCGGCTATCAAAGATGTCCCTTGTCTTTTCCATAGTAACAATAAGATCTCAATGAAATCTGAAAAATATAATGTTAATGAAATAGGGAGTCCTCTCTCTCTCTCTCTCTCTCTCTCTCTCTCTCTCTCTCCAGTGTACCTTAAGAGCAGTGAGGGTAATGGAGGAACAGGAGGACCGACAGGAGATAAAAAGTTTTGATTAATTAGCTCTCTCTCTCTCTCTCTCTCTCTCCCTCTCTCTCTCTCTTACTCATCTCTTTCTTGGGAAGGATGATGATGATAATGGTGATGAGAATAATTGTGTATGTGTGTGTGTGTGTGTGTGTGTGTGTGTGTGTGTGTGTGTGTACGTAAAACAGTACAAAAACTCACCTCTAACCCCACATATGTACACAGGTAAGAATAAGTCACCTGGAAACTGTTATTAAGGTTTAAAATCTACGGGAAGGAAAACCCATAAATCTACGGGAAGGAAAACCCATATTTCGTAAGTTAAAATCTACGGGAAGAAAAACCCATATTTCGTATTTTCCATTCAGATATATGTGAGCCACAGTTAAAATAATCCCGCTTCGTTAAACCTAATGAGAGAGAGAGGAAGTGAGCGAAGAGAGGAAAGTGAGAGAATTCTAACTCCATTTTTATATCCAGAGGGTTAAATAAATCTGTTTGTTAAAAGAATATTTATGCAATCGAGTAAAATGAATAATCCACAACAGAAAACGTGAGAGAATAAACAGTACCTCATAACATTTAAATGAGAAATATATTAACATCAGGAATGAGAGAGAGAAAGAGAGAGAGTGAGAGAGTCAGAGTACCTTTTTAAAGCAATGAGAGAGAAGTTTGTGATAATGTGAAAGTACTCAAACTTCATATTAAAAAAGTGAATCGAAATTAATCCCCAAAATGGACATATATTATAATCTGTGAGAGAGAGATATTGACCAAAAGAAAAAAATAAAATGTGAGTTAAAGAATGAAATGATTGTGGTCAAACTGGAATTTACATGTATGACTGTCCGGCGCGTCACTCTCCGTCCCCGGGGGTCCTCTCGGCCTGGTTTGAGGACATGTGGGCCTGTGGGAGGAAAGGGGGCACCGGGGATGTCAGTTCCGGGGAAGACAGTGGCGTTTCAAGCCTTCCTTCTGCTTGGTGTGGTGTTAGAGATGTGCACAGGTGTTCAAGGTGGAATGAACAGACGTATTGTGGAGTCTGGAGTGGATGGGGGTATGTGGAAGAGGGTAAACGCCTCCACACCACCAATATCCTCCCCTTCCACATCCACCCCACCCCCAGTCACTCCACCACACCCCTCCTCCACTTCAGAAACAGAAGGAAACGCATTGGCAGGTGGAGGGAAGGTGGAATTTGAAGTGGCAGGTAGAGAGATATATTTAGGGGATGGAAGGGATGCTGGTTCTGGAAATAAATATGAAATGAGTGACAGAAAGTTAATCGAAGGAGAGAAGTCAAAACCAGGGCAGAAATATGACAGAAAAACACCAATTGAAAAGGAAAACAGGAAGTTATGTGTGCCGGAGAAGACGAAGAGGGTTCTAGAAAGTACCCCCCTCATGATTAAGGACAACTCTACCTGCGTTTCCAGTCTGAGTCCTCCGGAACTCTTAAATTCCGAAGTGGGAAGGTCTGGGCATAAAGAATTCAGTGAAACAGCGAATCGTACGGAAAGTGAGGCTGGGAAAACATTACGCAGTGAGAGACGTAAATTTACCGGGAGTGTTGTGGGGAAAGAGACGGTGAATAATGAAACAAGGCGTCAACGGGGGGTAGGAAGTGAAACAGGGCGTAAACAGCAGGGAGAAACAGCCTCTAGACAGCAGGTAAATGGAGAAACAGCCTCTAGACAGCAGGTAAATGGAGAAACAGCCTCTAGACAGCAGATAAGTGGAGAAACGGCCTCTAGACAGCAGATAAGTGGAGAAACAGCCTTGAAACAGCAGATAGATAGTGACACAGCATCCAAACAGCAGGGGACTAGAGAAACAACCTTTAAACAGCTGGTAAAAAGTGACTCAGCACCAACACAGCAAGTCGTCAGCAGAGAAAGAGCATCGGAACAGCAAATAAAAAGTGAAACAGCATCCAGACAACAGATGAACAGAGAAAGAGCATTGAAACAGCAGGCTAGAGGTGTAACAGCATCCAAACAGCAGGCTAGAGGTGTAACAGCATCCAAACAGCGTGTGGAAATAAAACCAGGATCGAAACAGGATGCGGACAGACACGCCACTCCATCCCTCCCTCTTTTAGCTCACAGCCAAGTCAAACCTCCCCCTCAACTACCTAATTTCAAGTCACACTCAAGGCTATATGTTAATGCACATAGGTCTACCAATTCCTCACCTTTCACAGCTCACCCCTTCCATACCTCGCCAGGCGCCAATTCTGGAAAGGCTGGTCCTGGAAGATCACGTGGAAGTCAGAGAGAACCACAGAGGCTGCTAGTGATCGAGCCTAAATTCGGTTCAGAAAGGGGAGATGTAGAAGTTAATATATCGACAAAAATATCAAGAGTTTTTGCACCTTTCCAAACTCCTCCAAGAGCAATTTTGAGCAAGGCTAACCGTGGAAAGGGGGTCGGAAATTTGACAGGAAAATCAGGGGAAAGTCATGAAAATCCAGTCACATCGAATGGAAAGAAGGAAAATCCACTTCACATACTGGATCAACAGCGGTTGCCAGAGATCGAACCTTCTAATGAGTGGATTAATTTGGAAGGGAGAGAGGTCCGGGATTACAAGGAGAAGGTGGAGAGGAGAGGAGGGTGGAGAGGAAGGAAGAAGAGCTGGGGAAATTGGATGGAAAATGCTAAGGATCCCCCTGAAGACTGGAGGAAAGAGGACGGAGGAGAATTGAGGTTTGGAGAGGAGGTGCAAAGAGGAGGAAAGAAAGGGAGGAAAGAACCAGAAGTCCTAAGAATTAAGGGATTCTATCGTGGTACAAGATTCTCCTCCTTCCCTCCTTCCCTCCAATATCCCTCCTCCTCTCATCGCTTCTTCTCCCTCCCTCCTCCTCTACGGTACGCCCCCTCCGCACCTCCGACGCCATCCAGTGCCACCACGCGAAGGCTCCCTGCTGTCTCCACTCTCGTCCTCTCTCGACGGAAACGCAAAAGTGAGTACCCAGTCAAATGTGTGTGTGTGTGTGTGTGTGTGTGTGTGTGTGTGTGTGTGTGTGTGTGTGTGTGTGTGCGTGTGTGTGTGTGTGTGTGCGTGTGTGTGTGTGTGTGTGTGTGATTTTTTATGGACTGTCTCATTGAATTATTTTTATTTTACGAAATATTTTTAACTCCTTCTGGACAAAGTGTGTGTGTGTGTGTGTGTGTGTGTGTGTGTGTGTGTGTGTGTGTGTGATTTTTTATGGACTGTCTCATTGAATTATTTTTATTTTACGAAATATTTTTAACTCCTTCTGGACAAACTGTGTGTGTGTGTGTGTGTGTGTGTGTGTGTGTGACTGCAAACACGTACTCATCGTTTTTTCCATAGTATCCTTAACCTCTTCAGTCCAATGATCAAATATATTTCTTTATATTTACCACCAACAGAAGTTTATATACAGATTGGAGAGAAATTTTTGATTTTGAGTTAGAGAGATCTTTCAATTACTTCCCTAGTACTAAAAAAAAATCTATACGTTGAATGAACTGATCTGGAATTAGTTTGAAATAAAGAGAAAAATCTATCTTTCTATCTATTGCCAGAAGCCCCAATCCCGCAAGGGGTGGCCACAAACAAATCGCCTCCATGTCGCCCTGTCCCCGGCCATTTCATGTTTTTTTCTCTTTTCCTTTCTTTCTTTTTTTGCAGTGAGAGAGAAAAATGCGTCTTGGAAGCTAGTGATCGTGCTGAATTATTATGCTGGTTCGAAATAGGGTCTGGTGAACACATGCATATACGAAATGGGGCGAATGACGAATTGGATTACCGTGTGTGTTTGCATAATGCCGACCCGTGCCTGGTAGTGTGGATAGGACGGGGTGACAGTGTGGGGCAGAGGTGGGAGGAAGGTGCAGAGAAGAGATGAGGTAGTGATGTGTGTGTGTGTGTGTGTGTGTGTGTGTGTGTGTGTGTGTGTGTGTGTGTGTGTGTGTGTGTGTGTGTGCATAACCCGTGTATGTTTCTCGTTCCTAACCTGATTATATTTCAATCATTGTGTGTTTTTATCAGTAAGCCTTTCAGTCAGTCCCACATTTCACTTCGTTTTCTCTTTTCTATCTATCTATCTATTGCCAGACGCCTTAATCCCATACGGGGTGGCCACAAACAAATCGCCTCCACGCAGCCCTGTCCCCCGCCATTTCACTGCCCTGCTCCCAGCTCACACCCCCCTCTCTCATATACCTCTCCACTCCATCCCTCCATCTCATCCTTGGCCTCCCCTTCGATCTCTCCCCCTCCTCCTCACTCACATACACTCTCCTCGTCAGTCTCTCACTCTCCATCCTCTCCACATGGTCAAACCACCTTAATGTGTTTCTCCTAACGCTTCCTATCACATCCACATCCACACCACAACGATCCTTCACTTCCTCATTTGTCAGTCTGTCTCTCCATGTAACTCCACATACACCTCACTCACATACACTCTCCTCGTCAGTCTCTCACTCTCCATCCTCTCCACATGGCCAAACCACCTCAGTGTGTTTCTCCTAACGCTTCCTATCACATCCACATCCACACCACAACGCTCCTTCACTTCCTCATTTGTCAGTCTGTCTCTCCATGTAACTCCACATACACCTCACTCACATACACTCTCCTCGTCAGTCTCTCACTCTCCATCCTCTCCACATGGCCAGACCACCTCAGTGTGTTTCTCTGTTTCATTGTATTTATGTATTTATTATTCGTGCACTATCAGACACATACTCGTTTTTCTTCCCCCTGCGCTGGAGAGGGACGCTTTCACGTGGTGGCACTGAAATGACTGGTTGTTGGAGCTGCCTGGTTATACAAACGTCCCTCACTCCCCTCCCTATCCCCCGAGAGGAAGAAGGAGGGTAACTTCAGCCTGCAGTCCACTGGGTTCACGTTTAGATGGGCCTGGGGTTGCTACAACTACTACTACTACTATTACTACTACTACTACTACTACTACTACTACTTCTACTGCTACTTCTTCTACTGCTACTACTACTATTACAACTATTTTCATTCTCATTCATCATTTCTCTCTTAAAAAGTCTCTCTGCCTTTATCTCTCATATTTGTGGGAAGTCTGTTACTTCCTATCTATCTATCTGTCTATCTATCTATCTACTTATCTGTCTGTCTATCTAACTATCAATATATCTATCTATCTATCTATCAATGGCCAGGCGTGGTAATCCCGTAATGGGCGGCCACAAACGCATCGCCTCCATGTCACCCTGTCATATGCCGTCAGAACCCCCCCCACCCCACATCTCATATACCTCTCATCCTCGGTCTACTCCTCCCTCTCCCTCTCTACCTCACTCACCCATTCATCCCTTTTTCGCTCACTTTCCCACATGAATTTCCTTACCTTCCTCCCTCTTCCCAAAATCATTCCATTGTTTAAAGAAGCATATATGATTTTCCAATATCTGATCAACCGTCTTCATTTCTCTCTTCTCTGTGGAGGTGTAAAAATTATTCTGCCAACGCCTGCCATAATGAAGATCTGGATTTTCTATTTAAGGTCGAGTTAGTTGCAAAATATTATGTAAAAGATTAATGCAGTGGTTTTATGTTTTTAGTGGCTTGAAAAATGCAATTGTTTTTGATAGTGAGAGGTGATTTAAGGGTAACATTAATTATCCATCTGTCTACCTGTCTATCTATCTATCTATCTGCTTGTCTGTCTATCTATCAGCCTATCTCAACAATATTATGCCTCGATTTAAACGTAAATAAGGACAGTACGATATCGAAAACAGTCCATCTTTTCAGTGTTTGAAAAATTGCTTACTTCATTTACAGCGAGCATATGGAGTTACATGGAGAGACAGACTGACAAATGAGGAAGTGAAGGAGCGTTGTGGTGTGGATGTGGATGTGATAGGAAGAGTTAGGAGAAACACACTGAGGTGGTTTGGCCATGTGGAGAGGATGGAGAGTGAGAGACTGACGAGGAGAGTGTATGTAAGTGAGGTGTATGTGGAGTTACATGGAGAGACAGACTGACAAATCAGGAAGTGAAGGAGCGTTGTGGTGTGGATGTGGATGTGATAGGAAGAGTTAGGAGAAACACACTGAGGTGGTTTGGCCATGTGCAGAGGATGGAGAGTGAGAGACTGACGAGGAGAGTGTATGTGAGTGAGGTGTATGTGGAGTTACATGGAGAGACAGACTGACAAATGAGGAAGAGGAAGTGAAGGAGCGTTGTGGTGTGGATGTGGATGTGATAGGAAGCGTTAGGAGAAACACACTGAGGTGGTTTGGCCATGTGGAGAGGATGGAGAGTGAAAGACTGACCTGGAGAGCGTATGTGAGTGAGGTGTATGTGGAGTTACATGGAGAGACAGACTGACAAGTGAAGAAGTGAAGGAGCGTTGTGGTGTGGATGTGGATGTGATAGGAAGCGTTAGGAGAAACACACTGAGGTGGTTTGGCCATGTGGAGAGGATGGAGAGTGAGAGACTGACGAGGAGAGTGTATGTGAGTTGGATAGAGGGGGTAGAGGGAGTGGGAGGCCAAGAATGAGATGGAGGGATGGAGTGGAGAGGTATATGAGAGAGGGGGTGTGAGCTGGGAGCAGGGCAGTGAAATGGCGGGGGGACAGGGCTATAAGGAGGCGATTTGTTTGTGACCACCCCTTACAGGATAGAGAAATCGAAGCATAACATTGACCAGCAAGTACTTAATATTATGGCAAAGTTATTTTCACACAATATTTATCTATTAAAAAAGAGAAGGGGTAAATTGATTTGATTTTAAAAACATGTGGAAGGTCGAGGGTACAGAGGAAGGTGAATTTTGGTGGGCAGGGGTGTTGTAATCTGTTCATCTTCACTGTTCTTCTTCTGTTCCTCTTTATGTTCACTCTCTGACTCTTCCTTCCTGGTCTTCTTCCCTTCCTCTTTCTGCCTCTTCTTCCCCTGACTCCTCTTCCTCCCTGCTGGCACTCTTTCTCTATTTTCGTTTGCGTGTTGACGAGGGAATCCAAAATTTCTTTCATTCATGTTCCGAAGGGAGTGGAAGGCTTGTGAGGAGTGAGAGTTGGCGCCTACAGAATTCGCTGCATGGAAATTGGCGATTGGCGCACTGCGAAATTTGTTCCGTATTGGCGCGAAGGTTGCTTTGGTTTTCACGTGAAGGAACTGCGTCACTCCCATAACTTGCTAAGAAAGATGGTGCACTGGGAACAAAAATAATCCCATTATTATTATTTATTAATTATTTTTTTTACATTCATATGAGACACCGATTTATTATTCTATCTATCTATCTATCTATTGCCAGACGCCTCAATCCCGTTTGGGGTGGCCACAAACAAATCGCCTCCAAGTCGCCCTGTCCCCCGCCATTTCACTCCCCTGCTCCCAACTCACACACCCCTCTCTCATATACCTCTCCACCCCATCTCTCCATCTCATCCTCGGCCTCCCCCTCCCTCTTTCCCCCTCCACCTCACTTACATACACTCTCTTCGTCAGTCTTTCACCCTCCATCCTCTCCACATGGCCAAACCACCTCAGTGTGTTCTTAACCCACGTCTGTCTGGCCAAGCAGTCCCATCGACCACAAGTAACTGGGGCCGTCCTACAGGTTCAGTACAGTACATACACCGCGTAGGGAATCCGAGGCCCCCTTGCAGTAGGCAGCATCTTGCCAGGGTTGAATCAGAGTCCCTCCCACGGCGAGGTGTAGGGAAATATGTGGTTTGGTTCCCGAGTGGACGCCGCATATGCGTCACCCAGTGTGCACAGTGCCACCATGTGTAGGTTCCTCATCAGCATCATTATTTCTAAGTATTCTATCTATCACTCCATAGTCTGAGTCTGGCGTTGAAACTTCTACTAATATGACAGAGAAACACATTGAGGTGGTTTGGCCATATGGAGAGGATGGAGAGTGAGAGACTAACGAGGAGAGTATATGTGAGTGAGGTGTATGTGGAGTCACATGGAGAGACAGATTGACAAGTGAGGAAGTGAAGGAGCGTTGTGGTGTGGATGTGGATGTGATAGGAAGCGTTAGGAGAAACACACTGAGGTGGTTTGGCCATATGGAGAGGATGGAGAGTGAGAGACTAACGAGGAGAGTATATGTGAGTGAGGTGGAAGGGGGGAGAGGGAAGGGGAGGCCAAGGATGAGATGGAAGGATGGAGTGGAGAGGTATATGAAAGAAGGGGGTGTGAGCTAGGAGCAGGGCAGTGAAATGGCGGGGGACAGGGCAAGATGGAGGCGATTTGTTTGTGGCCACCCCTTACGGGATTAAGGCGTCTGGCAATAGATAGATAGATAGACAGAACCTTAACGTGGCCCAGATTTTCGCCATTTACAGCTTAAATCACGTAGGTCAGTGGCAGAATACGTTACTACCAACCTACATCATTGCCACAGCACTTCTTCGTGACTATGGCGTTAATCTAGTGTTGCAGGCCAGCATTTAAGGGGGAGAGACGGCAATTTAACGCCTAGATAACATGGAGAGTTAGGATTTACACAAGTTCCCGTACTCCACCATAACTTAGTGTTCTTCAATCTGTTATAAATATTTCTTATCATTGTTATTATCATTCCTGTTATTTCTTTCCTGTTATTATATTATCTCTCCCTATTATTATTATTATCTTTCTCTCCCCATTATCCTTTTCTCCTCATTCTCTCTTCTCTACCTTCCAAGCTTTCGTGTTCTGCTCCTGTCTCGTATACTCCATTCGCTTTGAGTTGGCGTAAAATTGCCATCTCTCCTTCTTGAATGCTTAGGTGTAACAGATAAATACTAGAATATGGTGCAAGTCACGAAGAAGTGCTATGGAAAGGATACAGAGCCGTGGCATTATCTTTTACACACACACACACACACACACACACACACACACACACACACACACACACACACACACACACACACACACATAAGCACTTTCTTCCTCTCTACCTCTCCATAAACACACACACACACAAGCACTTTCTTCCTCAATACCTCTCCATCTTGAGCCCTGTTTTTCTTTTCCCATCCATCTCTCTTTCCTCCCCATCCACCACACACACACACACACACACACACACACACACACACACACACACACACACACAGGCCATTTCCCCCCCACACACAACTTGTCAGAAGCAGGGGAAGAAACTCATTGGAATTTCAGATATGCTTCGAAAGGCATGCCTACTTTTCACACCAACACCCATATCTATCTGTCTATCTATTTATCTATCTGTCTGTCTGTCTGTCTGTCTGTCTGTCTATCTGTCTGTCTATCTGTCTATCTGTCTGTCTGTCTATCTGTCTGTCTGTCTATCTGTCTGTTGCTCTCAGATACATCAACAAAGAGGGATGTGCCTAATCATAAAAATCTATCTATCTATCTGTCTGTCTATCTATCTGTCTGTCTGTCTATCTATCCTTCTATCTACCTGTCTGTCTATCTATCTATCTATCT
>NC_137036.1:14683811-14688811 GCF_032717465.1 Coenobita brevimanus
AAAAGGTAGGATAGGAGAGGACGTGCTTCTGATTGGATAAATTTATATTATTTGGACACGCACAGGAAGCAGTAATCTTTCCATGGATTTTGATAATGGAATACCGCGTCAACACAGGTTCCTACCCATATAAATCTACAATACACAGGTTTTTAACACTGCAGAGAATATACAGCCTCAACTTCCTCCCATCTAACGCTGCTCCTCACAACACATACACATACACTGATTGTATTCATATATGGCTACCAATCTGCTCAAATGCCTTCCAATTACGTTCCATTCTACAGTTTATTTATTCATTAAGGTCTGAGCACACTGAAACAGAAGGATAGTCTTTCCCTATCAATGCACAGCCATTTATTACGTGAAATCCAATTAGAACGATGCATTTTTCACTAGAGTAAATACTTAATGAAAAAACAAATGCATACCTTCGTGCCAGCAGAGGTGAAAAAATCCTGGAGGTGGTAGTAATGGGGAGAAAAATAGGAAGTGGAAGAGGGAGAGTAGTAAGGAGGGAAAAAAAGGGGGGGAGGGGAAGAAGGGAGAATAGTAAGGGAGAGGAAAGGAGGGAGGGAAAGCGGGAGAGTAGCAAGGGAGGAAGAAAGGAAGAGGGGAAGCTCATTAATCCTGTATGGTAACTTAGGACGTAATTCAAAAGGACATGTAGGGATGCAAGGAAATCCACGACGCTTACCAAATTATTTATATTTTCTTATATTCCAAAATCTGCTTGTAATTTGCGTGAGGGAGGCCGAGGATGAGATGGAGGGATGGGGTGGAGAGGTATATGAGACAGGGGGGTGTGAGCTGGGAGCAGGGCAGCGAAATGGCAGGGGACAGGGCGACATGGAGGTGATTTGTTTATGGCCACCGCTTTCGGGATTAAGGCGTCTGGCTATAGATAGAATAGATGGAATTTTCTTTTATTCTCTTTTTTTTTTTTTTGTAAGGAAGAAGAACCAAAGGCTAGGGATGGTGGCTGAGAGGGTGCGGATTAATTAACACTACTTTTTTATGTGTTCGACGCTGGGCACAGGATTTAGAGCCCGTTTCCTGAGGCCCAGCAGCCTTCCCTTGTACTGTGCACCTCCACACGTCGCCACTTCGGCGCTAACACCCACCGTCCATACTGAATACACGCTAGGGCTGTCTCATACCGGACTGGTGTCGTGGTATTAGCGGGGGTATTTTTACATGTCAGTGGGATTTAAGTTACACCAGAAATTAAACCATCTTGATTTTTTCTTTTCTCTATTTCGAAGGTAAATATTTTGCGACTGTCATCCTTTGGTTCTTTCTTTATTCATTCTAAAAAATTCGCTCAGTTCTCGGCAAAATATCTCTTAAAAATCGCTTGACATTACCCAGTTCATGCCACATACGTCACGCCAAATGGTCCCTCTCGCTCACTCACTCACTTTCTCACACGATCATATTTCCATTCAGTATTTCTCTCTCTCTCTCTCTCTCTCTCTCTCTCTCTCTCTCTCTCTCTCTCTCCCTCTCTCTCGCTCCCCTATTCTCTCACTCCTTTGTGCTGCTGAGGCTATAACAGTGGGCTATTCTACTATCTTACTTTCACACAATCCTATCCACTCTCTCACTCACTTTCATTCAGTCTCTTCCTTTCTCACTCAGCCTTTAATGTTTCACTTCCTCCCTCACTCACTCTCTCACTCACTCACATTTTTCTTACTCGCTTTAATTCAGTTACTCGCTCCCTCTCGCTCACTTCCTCACTCTCTCCCTTTTTGCTGATTTTCTCACACATTTCCTCCCTTCCTCACTCACTTTCTCACTCTCTCTCTCTCTCTCTCCCTGGCTCAAATACACACTGGGTCCCAAGCATGGATATTACATTTCCTGGGTCGGTGCGTGTGTGTGTGTGTGTGTGTGTGTGTGTGTGTGTGTGTGTGTGTGTGTGTGTGTGTGTGTGTGTGTGTGTGTGTGTGTGTGAGATGGGATGTGGGTGTGTATGTGGATATTTGTGTGTGTGTGTGTGTGTGTGTGTGTGTGTGTGTGTGTGTGTGTGTGTGTGTGTGTGTGTGTGTGTGTGTGTGAGGGGAAATGAAGGCAGAGGGCGAACACTGTCTTATAATTCTGCCTACTCCCAAGAGATGTATATTTCTCTCTCTCTCTCTCTCTCTCTCTCTCTCTCTCTCTCTCGATATAAGTAATTTCTGAAGTTATTTTGAGCGTAATGTATGCAAATATTTCTGTGTATAATTAGAAGAGGCGAATGTTGGGAATGAAGTCCTTTGTGTGTGTGTGTGTGTGTGTGTGTGTGTGTGTGTGTGTGAGAGAGAGAGAGAGAGAGAGAGAGAGAGAGAGAGAGAGAGAGAGAGGGGGGGGAGAGAGAGAGTGAGAGAGAGAGAATGATTAAGGTGAGATTGTGTGATTTAATGTGAGGTGTGTGTGTGTGTGTGTGTGTGTGTGTGTGTGTGTGTGTGTGTGTGTGATTTAGTCTATCGAACCATTAGTATCTTCTCTTTCTAGCTATTTACTCCTATTTTCCTTCGCGTGGTGGCACATAACATACCTGAATACAATATGGGGTCTAATTATCACATCGCATAGCACTTCCCATACTCACAATCCATCTCCTCGCCAACGAAAATAAAAGCGTGCCAATTAACACGTAATATGGTGTTCAATAAAACTCTAGTCCCATACGTACAGGCACGCACACAGTCATACTCCCACGCACACAGACATACACATACTCTGTCTCTGTCTGTCTGTCTCTCCCACACTGCCTTACACTGCGCCACCTTACCCTCTACCTCTCCACACTGCACCACACTGCTCTACACTGCCCCTACACTGCCCCACACAGCCCTACACTGCTCTACACTGCCCCACACTGCCCTACACTGCTCCACACTGCCCTGCACAGCCCTACACTGCTCCACACTGCCCTACACTGCTCCAGCCACACAATATACACAGCAGACCAGGGACCTTTGCACTTTAATGTGTTTATACTGCTGGGTTTAAAATGCTGCCTCTGACCGCTGCTAGTGTATTGCTTCCTCTCTCTCTCTCTCTCTACCTACCTACCTACCAACCTACCTACTTATCTACCTACCTACCTACCTACCTACTTACACATCTGTCTATATATGAACCACTTTGCTATGTGTCAAGATTGAAGCACCAGAGAAATTTAGCAGAAACAACTATAAGTATCTACCAAAAGTGTAGTGTAGTGTAGTGTAGTGTAGTGTGGTGTAGTGTAGTGTAGTGTAGTGTAGTGTAGTGTGGTGTGGTGTGGTGTAGTGTAGTGTGGTGTAGTGTTACGGAAGCCAAGAGACAATAATTACTACCTGAATGGCTAGGACTAATATGCCAACAGACCAACACCAGTCCTCTCTCCTCTTCCCTCTTCTTACTCCTCCTCTTCTTCCCTCGCCAACTCTTCCTCTTCTCCTCCTCCTACTCTTCCCCTCCTCCCCCTGCTCATCTCTCTCCCTCTTCCTCTTTCCTACCTCCCTCTTCTCCCCTCTCCAATCTCACTTTCTTGTTCTTTCCTTTCTCTTCCCTCCTCTCCCCTCTACTCCCTAACCTCTCACCCCTCTACTCCTTTCCCCTCTCCTTCTCTCTCCCTTTCCTCCTCTCCTTCTCTCCCCCTTTCCTCTCCCCCTTTCCTCCCCTCCACCCCCTCCACAACACATTTCCCACCACCGCTGCTACTACTACTGTCACCAACATTACATCCACTGTCAACTCCACCACCAAACCGAATTTAGTATACACTCCGTTTACAGTTGTGTGTGTGTGTGTGTGTGTGTGTGTGTGTGTGTGTGTAATTGCCAATTGTTTGTGTATGTGTCTGTGTGTGTATTTTTATGTTAGGGCCCAAAACAATTTTCCCTCTGCCCAAAGCAAATTGCGGTGACGAGGATGGAGAGAGAGAGAGAGAGAGAGAGAGAGAGAGAGAGAGAGAGGGTCAAGGAAAATTGCAAAAGGATGGTTCAAGGGGAGAAGGGGAGGTAAGATTTCAAGCACCCCTTCTTCCTTTCCTCCTTAATTCTTTCCTCTTTTCTCCTATTTAATTCTTCCTTCAGCCTTAAGTTTTTGTTGTGTCTAGGGAGGGGTGGATGTAGTGAAAAGGGAAGTGGATATTATTATTATTTTTAACTAAGATGGACATTTTCTGATAATTGCTATAGAGGTTGGGTTTAAACAGTGGTGTATGGTGAGCGCAAGGACCCTATCTGTCTATCTGTCTGTCTTCCTCTGTCTGTATCTGTCTATCTGTCTGTCTATATCTGTGTCTGTTTCTCTATATATCTGTCTGTCTACTTATCCCCAGCTATGTAGTACACTGCATACGTACTTCTTTATTCCCAAATTCATGGAAAGAAGCCAATATCCACCCAATTCCCGAAGAAAGGAAGTTCGTCTGACCCCTCTGATTACAGACCAATAGCTGTCACATCTTCTCTTGGTAAGGTATTTGAAACTCTAATTAATAAGGACATTGTTAAACATCTTGAACCCAACAACTTAATTAGTGATAGACAATACGGTTTTCGCCACGAAAGAGCCACCATTGACATACTCAATCTCCTAACTCATACCATCCATGAGTCAATTGATCTACATGGAGAAACTCATGCAGTTGCTCTTGATATTTCTAAAGCTTTCGACAGAGTATGGCACCGCTACCTGCTGTCCAAACTCCCTTGCTATGGACTAACGTCTTGTGTTCCTTTGATTTCTTCATATCTTAGTGACAGGAAAATAAGAGTAAAAGTAGATGATGTACATTCCAATTTCCACTCAACGCCGGCGTGCCGCAGGGATCAGTTCTGGCACCAACCCTATTCCTGGTTCATATTAATGATCTCTTATCTGTCACCCACAATCCCATCCACTCATACGCAGATGACTCAACACTACATAGTTCATTCACACTCAGACACCCATTTACAAAGTCCAATATCTCTGCCTCTCAACTCAGTACAGCCATCTCCATAAATCAAGACCTA
>NC_137036.1:14698811-14703811 GCF_032717465.1 Coenobita brevimanus
CACAAGATACCTCCCCACACCCCCCCACAGACACACACACACACACACACACACACACACACACACACACCCACACACACTCACACACACACACACACACACAGGGTCACAGTGCATAAGGCCTTTGATTAACGTGTTTGTTGATGATATTTAATTAACTTAGCCTGGACTGACACTGACCTGCTTTTATACCAGCAGTGAGTAGGGACTGGCATACCATTAACATAACTTTTAATACCGAGTTCTGGTGTTAATTCCGGTATTTGTTCTGGTATTTTCAACAGCTGTAGCCCCTGGATGTTACGTGGATTTACACTGCTACACCCAGTCAAGTTTATTTAGCTATTAACCAGAGTCTGTCTGTCTGTGCGCAAGATATCTCGAAAAGTTGTTTTCGAATATGAATGAAATTTGGTGGAAAGGTGGGCAGTGGGACAAGGAAGAGTTGATTAGATTTTGAGGTGAATCCGAAATCAGATGAAGGAGTAAATCATAAATGTAATTGGTATGGGAGGATGGACGCGAGGCGAAGGTGAATTATGAGGAAGTTTGGCTTCCGGATAGACGCTGCAGATACTCCACACAGGCTGCACAGTGCCACCACGTGTAGGCACCTCATGAAGGCCTCTAGAGTGGTAACGAACTGGAAAGGGTTGGAACACACGAATAGGAAAAGAAAAAGGAAAAAAAAGCTTCAAACAGAAGTAGTACGAAAATATAGGAAAAGAAACGGCATAGTCAGTGAAAATCCCCTGTTATCACGTGAATATGCACACTGGAACGAATCAAACTGGGAGAGGTCGTAAGCAAGTGGAATATGACACCGTGATAGTGGTGGGTTAACCGGGGTGGCGCAAAATCATCGACGACTTTCCAAAAAACAACGTTCTTGGTGTCAGCATGGCGACAATGTACACCAATGCTCCTCTCCCTACTGTACATATCCATCTACTTAAGGTGTTTCTCGTAGTGTACAGGGAAATTCTACTGATCCACTTTACATATCTACTTACATGGTCTAAATTTGGGTATACGTGAATCCCACAGGCACGGAGAGGTTCTGACAGGGTATACGAGGTTTTAAATGGGGTTCAAAGGCCCTGGTTTACATCAAAAGATCCATAGATGATTCCTAAATTGAGTGAGTTAGTGGGGAGGGGGAAGGTAAAGTGATAGGGAGGGATGGAGAGAGGATGGGAGGGGATGGGGAAGGAGGAGGGAGGAGGGGAAGAAGGGGAGGGGAAGGGAAGGAGGGGAAGAAGGGGAGGGGAAGGGAAGGAGGAGGGAGGGAAAAGAAGAAGGAAGGGGAAAGGCAAGGCAAATATATCCCCATTCTGTTCACTTTACAAAGATCCCTAACATTTTTCAGTTCAGTTGATGGCCGAGTATAGTCAAAATAGGACTCGAAAATTCGCTATGAGATTGAAAAGGGTAAGAATTTTGTATATAGAAACAGAATACACATTTAAAATACGCGGGCATATCAGTAAGTCATAAGGAGAGAGAAACTGGTCAGAAAGAGGGAGGAGAGAGCCTACTATGCCGACCTAAACGCGGCCATAACACACCAGTGGCCGCGTTTTCGTCAGCTTAGAGGCACTAGTCCCCCAGCATCCCTTCCTTAGCGATTTATTTTGCATATTACACTTCCTTTGCATATTACACCACCACCACTACTACTACTACTACTACTACTACTACTACTACGACTACTACTGCTGCTGCTGCTGTTGTTGTTGCTTCTGCTTCTTGAAAAAAATATTGATCTATAAAACTGCGATCTAATTTTGATTAAAAAAAAAAGGTAGGTTGGAAAAAGGCCATAATAATCTCAAAAATCAAAATTCTAAGGTATATAATCAAAAAAAAAAAAAAAACTTAATCCCTAATACGGGGTGGCCACAAACAAATCGCCTCCACGTCACCCTGTCCCCCGCCACATCACTACCCTTTAAAATAAATATAAAACTTGGAAGGGTTAAGCTGGTGTGGTGGTATTGTAAGGGGTTAAGCTGGTGTTGTGGTATTGTAAGGGTTTAAGCTGGTGTTGTGGTATTGTAAGGGTTAAGCTGGTGTTATGGTATTGTAAGGGTTTAAGCTGGTGTTGTGGTATTGTAAGGGTTTAAGCTGGTGTTGTGGTATTGTAAGGGTTAAGCTGGTGTGGTGGTATTGTAAGGGTTTAAGCTGGTGTTGTGGTATTGTAAGGGTTTAAGCTGGTGTTGTGGTATTGTAAGGGTTTAAGCTGGTGTGGTGGTATTGTAAGGGTTAAGCTGGTGTGGTGGTATTGTAAGGGTTAAGCTGGTGTTGTGGTATTGTAAGGGTTTAAGCTGGTGTTATGGTATTGTAAGGGTTTAAGCTGGTGTTGTGGTATTGTAAGGGTTAAGCTGGTGTGGTGGTATTGTAAGGGTTAAGCTGGTGTTGTGGTATTGTAAGGGTTTAAGCTGGTGTGGTGGTATTGTAAGGGTTAAGCTGGTGTTGTGGTATTGTAAGGGTTTAAGCTGGTGTTGTGGTATTGTAAGGGTTAAGCTGGTGTTGTGGTATTGTAAGGGTTTAAGCTGGTGTTGTGGTATTGTAAGGGTTTAAGCTGGTGTTGTGGTATTGTAAGGGGTTAAGCTGGTGTTGAGGTATTGTAAGGGTTTAAGCTGGTGTTGTGGTATTGTAAGGGGTTAAGCTGGTGTTGAGGTATTGTAAGGGGTTAAGCTGGTGTTGAGGTATTGTAAGGGTTTAAGCTGGTGTTATGGTATTGTAAGGGGTTAAGCTGGTGTTGTGGTATTGTAAGGGTTTAAGCTGGTGTTGTGGTATTGTAAGGGTTTAAGCTGGTGTTGTGGTATTGTAAGGGTTAAGCTGGTGTTATGGTATTGTAAGGGTTTAAGCTGGTGTTGTGGTATTGTAAGGGTTAAGCTGGTGTTGAGGTATTGTAAGGGGTTAAGCTGGTGTTGAGGTATTGTAAGGGTTTAAGCTGGTGTTATGGTATTGTAAGGGGTTAAGCTGGTGTTGTGGTATTGTAAGGGTTTAAGCTGGTGTGGTGGTATTGTAAGGGTTAAGCTGGTGTGGTGGTATTGTAAGGGTTAAGCTGGTGTGGTGGTATTGTAGAGGGTTTAGCTGGTGTTATGGTATTGTAAGGGTTAAGCTGGTGTTATGGTATTGTAAGGGTTTAAGCTGGTGTTGAGGTATTGTAAGGGGATAAGCTGGTATGGTGGTATTGTAAGGGTTAAGCTGGTGTGGTGGTATTGTAAGGGTTAAGCTGGTGTGGTGGTATTGTAAGGGTTAAGCTGGTGTGGTGGTATTGTAAGGGGTTAAGCTGGTGTAGTGGTATGGTATATCTTCCGGTTTAAGATAGTCGAATCCTTCCAGGCATGACCTTACTCCACAATCCACTCCCCCTGAGTCTGTTAGAGGAAGCCAGACGCTGTGTTATATCGTAGGTTGGTTTTGTGGAGGAAAGAGGGAGAGAGAGAGAGGCTACTACTACTACTACTACTACTACTACCACAGCGCTCCAAATCCCTTCCTCGCCACTCATTCCTCACACTCCAACTCCTTCCAACATTTCTCTCAATTTCCACGTCGCCCTGCCTCATATCCTCTCATATATTACTCTCCGCCTCGCCCTCTGTCTTCCTCGGCTTGTGGTAAATATTCTTCTCCATATTGCTCTCATTGTGGTTCGTAAGAGGGAGGCCTTCATGCGGTGACACTACTACTACTATTACTACTACTAATAATACTACCATCATTCTGCTACTACTACTACTACTACTATTACTCTGCTACTATTACTATTACTACTACTACCGCTACTACTACTACTACTACTACTACTATTACTACTACAATTACTACTGCTGTTACTACTACTACTACTACTATTACTACTACTATAACTATTACTGTGCTACTACTACTACTACTACTACTACTACTATTACTACTGCTGTTGCTACTACTACTACTACTACGACTACTACTATTACTACTAGTACTACTACTATTTAATATTATTCTCTCTCATGTATGTTTATTTTACTAGGGACACACACACACACACACACACACACACACACACACACACACACACACACATTTACACCCCAATAAACAAACAGGCAAAGAGCATTAGGAAGGGAACAGGAAACTTTCAGGAATGTATATCAGAGCAAGTTGATGTGTGCGTGTGTGTGTGTGTGTGTGTGTGTGTGTGTGTGTGTGTGTGTGTGTGTGTGTGTGTGTGTGTGAGAGAGAGAGAGAGAGAGAGAGAGAGAGAGAGAGAGAGAGAGAGAGAGAGAGAGAGAGAGAGGTACAACAAAAGACGTATGTGAGAGAACGTTAACAATATCATTCTGTCTTGAATTTCACTCCAATATTTCCCAATTCTTTCCTTATATTCTCTCTCTCTCTCTCTCTCTCTCTCTCTCTCTCTCTCTCTCTCTCTCTCTCTCTCTCTCTCTCTCTCTCTCTCTCTCTTCCTCCTCTGCCTTGTTTCCTACTCTCTTCTCTCTTTCCTCTCCATTCCCTCTCTCTTGTTCAGCTCTCTCTCCAACTCACTTCTCTCTCTTTTCTCACTTTATACTCTCTCTCTCTTATCTTCTCTCCCTTTATTTGCTTCTTTCTCTCTCTTCCTCCTTTCTCTCCTTGCTTTCCCTCCTCTTCCCCTCTTCCTCCTCTCTCCTTCTCTCCTCCATCCCAAGCTGCTCTATTCAGCCAACTCCACCCTGCAAAGGCAAGCTCTGAACAATGGCTATATAAAAGCTTTCCTAAAAATACTCTGTTATTGTCGCGTTAATATACAGAAGGAGATTGGCTGAGAGGCTGTGTGTGTGCAGGGAAAACTGTGTGAACTGGAATACGATGGAGAGACTGAGAGGGAGAGAGAGGGAGAGAGAGAGAAAGAAAGAGAGAGAGATTTTTCCTGCCGCTTCCTTTACAAATTCACTCTTAAATGGTAATAATATTTTTTCTCGGCTAATTCGTGCTTTCGTTTTGTTTAGAAAGACTCCAAT
>NC_137036.1:14706311-14708811 GCF_032717465.1 Coenobita brevimanus
TCTATCTATCTATCTATCTATCTATCTATCTATCTGTCTATCTATCTGTCTATCTATCTATCTGTCTCTCTGTCTGTCTGTTTGCCTATTCATTCATCCATCCATCCATCCATCCAACCACAAATCCATCCTTCCCTCCCTCCAATACTTATCTATCTATTCATCTATCTATCCCATGTAACTCCAGGCCATATTCTAGGTGACATGAGACCCTAACACCATTTCCTTAGCGATTTATTTTGCATATTTCACACCACCCTTCTCTTCAACGCGAAAGAGTTAAATTTTACGAAATACGCTTCAGTCTTTCTCTCTGTCTGTCTGTCTGTCTGTCCGTCTGTCTGTCTGTCTGTCTGTCTCTGTCTCTCTCTCTCTCTCTCTCTCTCTCTCTTAGCCAATCATATGCTTTGAAAATTAACATACAGACTAAGTCAGAAAAAGGTAGGTTATTACCCCAGTGCATTGCCTGGTTAATTATATAAGCTAATTACCTACCTACACACGCACACGCAAGCACACGCACACGCACGCAAATGATGCTTATGTGTATCCTGTGCATCTAATTTTCGTACACACACACACACACACACACACACACACACACACACACACACACACACACACACACACACACACACACACCATAATTATATTCTTTCATCCTAAACTCATGTACTGCATTATGTTCAATTTTCACCCCACCGGCGCATGGAGGGGGACCCCTTCACGTGGTGGCACTGATTTAACAGGTCGGCTCCACTGACAGGTTATACAAACGTCCCTCAACTCCCTCACTATCCTCTCTAGCCCAGTGGCGTCCAAATCAATCCTTGTCTGGGCCACACTACAGTTGCGTTGATGGTCTGCGAGCCACGTCTTCCCAGCGGTTTTATTACCTGTAATTTAGTGACAGCCTATTAACACCCATAATTATCAGTTAACTGCTGTCTCTAACAACTTCTATTGCCATTCACTATACGCTACACTAACCACTGACCTTAATGATATGCACAAACAATAGGACATCAGCGGCTGAGTCAGCATCAACTCACCCAAAACTGTGCTGTGCGTGTCGCTGGCGCCTTGACCAGCCGGTTTACCTCTGGCGCTTCGTCCGAATTTATCAAACTAGGAAATACTGTTTCCTGATTTCCATCCGAATAGTGAACTATATTGGCACAACGTAACATACATTATTATTATTAAATGCATACAAATTTATATCCTTCTAACCCTTGCAGTGGCGTTGGCTTGTGATTCAACTGACAAGATTTAAAGTTGCGTGAAATATTTGTTCGTCAATAAATCATTCCAGTGCTACTTTTATCAATCAAGTTATCATTAAGTATTTCCTAACAGTGCCGTAATAGATCTTCACTACACCTCTCACAGACCTTCCTACGCATATAACCATCACGGCAACATGAGGGAGGGTGGCGTAGTGTGCCAATATCACCAATGCACATGTTGCAAATGATGCGAGGCGCCAGTTTTTACCATGACAGTGATTCGATTGTACACTTTCCCCCTAATAATTGCTAAATCATATTCTATTTAGCTTTTCAAACACGCTGCTCTATCCAACCTTGCAACATTATTATTATTGGTCAAGCGAGGTCACGAAACTACAGGAGGTGTTATTGCTATCGTTGCTTCTTGTCTGTTTTATGTTGCGAGAGACAGGGCGACATGGAGGCGATTTGTTTGTGGCCACCCCTTCGAGGATTAAGGCGTCTGGCAATAGATAGCTAGACCTTTTGTATAATTTCCATAAAGCATTTCATAGATAGATAGATAGATAGATAGACAGATAAATGTGTGTATGTATGTGCGTGTCGACAGGTTTAGGTACACACAGATAGAAAAATACATAGATAAATAGAGGTAGATAGGTGTGTGTGTGTGTGTGTGTGTGTGTGTGTGTGTGTGTGTGTGTGTGTGTGTGTGTGTGTACGGGCGTTGTATAGACAGAATTGACGAAGAGAGAGAGAGAGAGAGAGAGAGAGAGAGAGAGAGAAAGGTGATGTGGGTGGGGTTGGGAGGAGTGAGTGGGGGTGATAGACAGATAGATAGACAGACAGATAGATAGATAGATAGATAGATAGATAGATAGAATTTCGTGCTTTGAGAGGGGGAGGGGTAGGAAAAAGATGAGATGGAGAGAGAGAGAGAGAGAGAGAGAGAGAGAGAGGATGGGGTTAGGAGGTGGGATGAGGCGAAGATGGTATAGTGGTGGATTGTAGTAGCAGTGGTTGTAGTAGTAGTAGTAGTAGTAGTAGTAGGCTAATGATTCCCCCCTCCATGCACTCTACCATCCACCTTTCTGGGGATAGGGAGGGAGTTGAGGGACGTTTGTACAGCAGGGCAGTGGAGCCGAGCGGTTGGATCAATGCCACCACGTGAAGGCGTCCCTCTCCAGCAACGTAGACTCCTTTAAATACATGTGGCTACTCTCTCTCTCTCTCGCTGGAAATATGCCTCGGGAGACACTCTGAGGACG
>NC_137036.1:14718811-14731311 GCF_032717465.1 Coenobita brevimanus
TGTGTGTGTGTGTGTGTGAGAGAGAGGGGGGGGTAATAGATATGTAGGAAGGAAGGAAGGACGAAAGGATGGAAGAAGGAAGGAAGGAAGGAAGGTAATATGAATGAATTGTACAGTATGTAGCCAGGTAGGTAGGTCTGAATTGAAAGGAAGGTAGCATGTATGTGGGTAGGCAGGAAGGTAAGTAAGACATGGAAGGCAGAAACACAGGCAGGTAGACAGGAGACAGCCAGGGAATAGCCAAAATATTGAGGCAGGGAGAAGCAGGATGGGTGAGGCAGGACATTTTGCTGTGATTTAGCGAAGAACTGCTAAATTAACGTAGACGCGGCGCGAAACAGGTTAATAATCCTAGACACCTCAACATGCTTCCCTTCCTCCTCCCGCCACCACGACCGTCAACACACTATCATTCTCACATCATCGCAAAACTTACCAAGAACTATAATTAAGCGATGATAGCAATTCTCCTTCGTGTAACTATCATTCCTGCTTCATGTAACAATTCCTCTCATCAATCGTCCCAGATTCTAACTTCTACCGCCAATAACATAAGCTTAGTGTACCATACTGTAAATTGATCAAATATTTTCGCCATTCAATTACGCTTATCATGATTGCCGTGAATCAATGCTATATATATATACCGTTTATTATTATTGTTATTATTGTTATTATTATTATTATTATTATTGTTATTATTATTATTATTGCACACACATGCACACAGACACGCATTTTCTCCTCTTCTTTCATCATCTGTATATTCTCTCTCTCTCTCTCTCTCTCTCTCTCTCACGTCAACTAGCGTCCCTCAGCGTCCACACAGTCCTTTGTTTCCAGGAGACAAGTGAGAATGAGAGAGAAAAAGAGAGAGAGAGTGAGCAAGGAAGGTGAGGTATGTGTAGTAATTAGAAAAAGAAGAGAGAGAGAGAGAGAGAGAGAGAGAGAGAGAGAGAGAGAGAGAGAGAGAGAGAGAGAGAGAAGTATTGTTACCTGCATAAAACTTCAGTTAATTGATGTTCCTTCATTGATTCAGGCGAGTAGTAGTAGTAGTAGTAGTAGTGGTAGTAGTAGTAGTTGTTGTTGTTCTAGCAGTAGTGGTAATAGCGGTTGTAGTGGTGGTTGTGTTGGTGGTGGTCGTAGTAGCATTAAAAGTAGTAGTAGTAGTAGTAGTAGTAGTAGTAGTAGTAGTAGCAGCAGTAGTAGTAGTAGTAGTAACAGTGAACCCAGTGGATTGCAGGCTTCTTACCCTCCTCCTCCAGCGCACCGTCCGCCTTTCTAGGGATAGGGAGGGGACTGAGGGATGTTTGTATGACCAGGCAGCCCCACCACCCAGTCATATCAGTGCCACCACGTGAAGGCGCCTCTCCCCAGCCCCATAATGAAATAAAGAGACCATTAAAAAAATTAATAGTAAAAAAATGCTATGATAAATGCAAAGGGAGCTTGGAGAGGAAGGAGAAGATGGGGGTGATGATGATGATGATTAGGAGGAAGAGGAGGAGGAGGAGGAGGAGGAGGAGGAGGAGGAGGAGGAGGAGGAGGAGGAGGTGGGGGTGATGATGATGATGATTAGGAGGAAGAGGAGGAGGAGGAGGAAGAGGAGGAGGAGGAGGAGGAGGAGGAGGTGGGGGAGGAGGAGAAGAGGGAGGAAGTTTGCAAGGAAAGGTGATGATGATGATAATGTTGATGATGATGATGATGATGATGATGATGAGCAGGAAAAGGAGGGAGAGAGAGAGAGAGAGAGAGAGAGAGAGAGAGAGAGAGAGAGAGAGAGAGAGAAAAGGAGAGATAAAAATGAAGACGTAGAAGGTGCTTTGGCAAGAAATGTGTATGTGAGAGGCACGGGAATGGAGAGAGAGAGAGAGAGAGAGAGAGAGAGTCGTGATATCAGGGAGTCAGGAACTGGGAAGAGGGCGTGGATGTAAAAGAGAAAAGAGCAGTGTAGGTTGGATGACAAAGGAAATGAGAAAGAGAGAGAGAGAGAGAGAGAGAGAGGGAGGGAGAGAACATAGTCTTTCCCTTACGTCGAGTTAATTAAAGAAACGTGCACTTAGTGGACTACAGGATGAGACTGGCTTTTCGTAGTGTACCATCTTCCTTTCTAGAGTTAGGGAGGAAGCATAGGGACGTTTGTTTAGCCAGGCAGCTCCACCTCCCTCTCATATCAGTGCCACCACGTGAAGGGATCCCTCTCCACAAGCCACCACTAGAATTTGTTAAGGATTGTTGGAGTCGAGAGGCAGTGATTAGCTGTGAGATTAGAGAGAGAGAGAGAGAGAGAGAGAGATGGATGGATAGATAAAGAGGTAGATAGATACTCTGATAGATAGATAGATAGATAGATAGACAGATAGGTAACAGAGAGAGACTGGAATGTTACAAGACCAGTGTCATTAGAACAGATATGTATGGTGAGGCTGAGAGAGAGAGAGAGAGAGAGAGAGAGAGAGAGAGAGAGAGAGAGAGAGAGAGAGAGAGAGAGAGAGATAATAGAGCTAGAGAGGGACAAAGGGGAAGAGAAAAAGAGGAAGGGGACGATAGGAAAAAGAAAGAGCAAGGAAAATTTAAGAACGAAAAAGGGAGAGAAGTTAGGAGACGAGAAAAAGAGGGAGAGGGGAAATGGAGAGAGAGAGGAGATAAAAGGGAAGGGAGGAGGAGAGAAAGAGAGGCACCAAAAATATTCTTTAAAGCAAATTGGTATGAAATCTGCCATTATCACTGCCCGGCAACTCCCCCCTCCCTGAGTTACCCGGTTGTAAACAAAGCGGGAGGAGGTAGCGTTGCCAAGGTTGCTTCCGCTCGATCTGGCGAGTTTCACTGACATTTAGCGAGTTCAAGAGCTATTCGCCTCCCTTTAGCCATATTTTTCAACATCCAGCTACAAGAAATCTAGTTATTTTCTAGTACACAAAGGCAGAGAGGAGGCAGAGGAGGTGGTGCTATCAGTAAAGTGCTTTCTGCTAGTCCTAGTGAATACCACCTCGATTTAGCGGTTCTCTTTAACGATTAGCAGCAAGAAACAAACCCGTATTATGAGGAAATGGTAGTGTTGTCAATTTAGAACATTTTTCGCTGCATCTAGAGGTCTTGGCACCCTCGAAGCGGCAATTTGTCACGATGAACGACAAGAAATCAAGCAGTATTATAGACATTTTTACGAGGGCCCGCGTCTATTTCAGAGTTCTATGCTTTTTCTTGCGATTTTCCTAAGATTCCTATACACAGGGATATTTTAGCGATTTGCAAAGTTTAGCGCTCTTTGTAACTCAGACCTGGCAACCCTAGCTACTAAAGGCTATGTCCAGTGTGCCAAAGGAGTCTGACCTTTAACGGGGGATGCTCTAAGGGCGTTATTTACCCCGCCAGGAGCCAGTGCTACCCCTCCCTTCCCCTGGCGCATCTCTGTTTCAAAATAAAAAATATATGATAGATTTTTCTCGAGGTCCAATTGGCCATGTTTTGGGAAAGAGGCCCGTGGGAATACTGAAGACTTTGAGGTGGATAGGAGTGAATTTTGGCTCCTCTTTCAGTCCACCATCATCCTTTCTGGGGATAGGGAGGGAATAGAGGGACGTTTGTATAGCCAGGAAGGAGCCGCCCAGGTGTATCAGAGCCACCATGTGAAGGCCTCCCTCTCTGACAGCATTAGGATGGAAATACAACATAATTTATAAGGGCAGAGTTGCAACATAATTAATCTATCAGGGTAGAAGTAGAAATAGTCTATTAGGGTAGGGATGCAACACAATCTATCGACGCTTCAGGCAATGGGCGAACACTGATAGATAGATAGGTAGACAGATAGATAGATAGATAGACAGATAGATAGTTACATAGGCAGATAGAAAGGTATAGATAGATAGACAGATTGAGTGAAAGAGTGAGTGAATGACTGAATAACTAATAATGTACTGTAGACATAAATAGACAGATACATAGGTTGGATAGATAGACAGACAGACAGACACGTAAGCCAGATAGATAGACAGATAGATAGAGAATTCCTAACACAGCAAATTCCAAAGCATTCAATTCCCAGGCCATCATTGGAACCAGATATTTTAAGGGCAAATATCAGAAATCTAAAAACGAACATATTCTTCTTCATCAACAACTTTGTCCACTTTCCCGATCGGTGAGGAATTTTTTAACTGTGTATAAGTTTAATAGATGAATGGATGGTGTGAATTAAGTGAGTGTTGTTGTTGTTATTATTATTATTATCATCTACATCCTTAAATTCATCATCATATTCACCATCATCATCATCATCATCCCTCCACATTCCCAGCCTTCTCCTCTCTCTCTCTCTCTCTCTCTCTCTCTCTCTCTCTCTCTCTCTCAGATTGCAGTGAAAGACAAGGAAGAAATAGGAGAAAAAACGTGAGCAAGCAAGATTACTATGCTAGGAGACCATAGGAGATAAGGAAGAAGAGGAAACGTAGGAAAGGAAGGGAGGGAGGAAGGAAGGAAGGGAGGAAGGGAGGGGATGGAATATTGAAGGAATGAAAGCAAGGAAGGAAGGAAGGAGGGAGGGAAGGAAGGGAGGAAGGAAGGAAGGGAAGAGAAGGAGGAAGGGAGGGGATGGAATATTGAAGGAATGAAAGCAAGGAAGGAAGGAAGGAGGGAGGGAAGGAAGGGAGGAAGGAAGGAAGGAAGGAAGAGAGGGAAGGAGGGAAGAGAGGGAAGGAGGGAGGGGATGGAATATTGAAGGAATGAAAGCAAGGAAGGAAGGAAGGAGGAAGGAAGGAAGGAAGGGAGGAAGGAAGGAAGGAAGGAAAGGAGGGATGGAGGAAGGAAAGGAGGGAGGAAGGGAGGGGATGGAATATTGAAGGAATGAAAGCAAGGAAGGAAGGAAGGAGGAAGGAAGGAAGGAAGGGAGGAAGGAAGGAAGGAAGGAGGAAAGGGAGGGAGGAAGGGAGGAAGGAAGGAGGGAAGGAAGGAAGGAAGGAAGGAAGGAAGGAGGGAAGAGAGGGAAGGAGGGAGAGGATGGAATATTGAAGGAATGGAAGCAAGGAAGAAAGTCGTAAGGAAGGAAGAAGTGGTGAAAGAGGGAGGGAAGGAAAGAAGGAGGGAGAGGAGGGTAGAGAAGGAAGGAAGGAGAGAGGAGGAGAAGGAAGGAAGGAAGAAAAAAGGAAGGAAAGAAAGGGAGAGAGGGAAGGAAGGAAGGAAGGAAGGAAGGAGGGAAGGGAGGGAGGGAAGGAGGGATGAAAGTAGTAAGGAAGGAAGGAAGAGAAATGCCAAGTATTTTACAACTAAGTATGGCGACATATACGTAAAAATGAATCCGGATAAATCAATTACAAAAAGGCGTTGAGACAGGCAGAAAATGTGTCTAAAAAAATGTCAGGGTTATAATGCTTTGTAGAATAAGAAATTGTTGGCTCTATATGCATTCTGTAGCACTTCTTCGTGACTAGCATCCATTTCTAGTGTAAATCTATTGCTACTAACAGTGAACATGAAGAGACGGCGGTTTTAAGGTGATGATGATGATGATGATGGTGATGATGATGATGATGATGGTGATGATGATGATGATGATGATGATGATGATGATGAGTGATGGAGCGGTGAGCATCGTCCGGGGAGAATTATTATTATTATTATTATTATTATGGCTGGGGACAGGGCGACATGGAGGCGATTTGTTTGTGGCCACCCATAACGGGATTAAGGCGTCTGGCAATAGATAGATAGATTACATCATCATCATCATCATCATTATTATTATTATTATTATTATTATTATTATTATTATATTTATTGTTATTTTTTTTAGTGGGTAACTTTGCAAATCGTGGGAGTGGCAGGTTGAGTGGGTGTTCCTGCCTGGGTCTCCTTTCAACGTAATAGGGGGCGAGGGAGTTCTTAGGGTGGGAAAGTGAGGAGGAAAGAAGGAGAGAAGAAGGAGGGAGGGAGGAGAGATGGAGGAAGGATGGAATGTAACGAAGGAGATGGAGGGAAGGAGAGCTGTGGGAAGGAAGGAAGGTGGAGTATGGAAAAAGAAGAGAGAGAAATGTAAGGAAAGAAAATGTAGAATGTAAAGAAGAAGAGAGGAACGTAAGGAAGGAAGGAAGGAGGGAAGGAAGGAAGGAGGGAAGGAAGGAAGGAGGGAAGGAAGGAAGGAGGGAAGGAGGAAAGGAGGGAGGGAAGAAAGGAGGGAAGGAAGGAAGGAGGGAGGGAAGGAGGGAGAGAGGGTGGATGGGAAAAGACAAGAGGGAGAGAAACGAGATAAGCATAAGGGAGATCGGAAGGAAGGAAGAGTGAGAAACAGGAGAGATGGAGGAAGGATGGAGGGAAAGACAGGAGACAAGAAAGGAGGAAAGGAGGGAGGAAGGGAGAAAAATGGAGAAAAGGGAGACGTATGGAGGGAAGGAGGGAAGGGTGGGGTTAGATGAAGGGAGAGAGAGGAGACAGAACGCGAGAAGGAGGGAGAGGAAATGACAGGTTGAGACAGGAGGGATGGAGGGAAGGATGGAGGGATGTGTAGGAGGAAGGGAAGGAGGGAAGGAAGGAAGGAAGGAAAGAGGGAAGGAAGGAAAGATGGAGGGATGTGTAGGAGGAAGGGAAGGAGGGAAGGAAGGAGGGAAGGAAGGAAGGAGGGGAGGTATGGAGGAACAGGGGCTGCCTAGGTACGGGGTTAAAGAAGACCTACTATTGTGACCATTGACAGACGCACATAGCTTACACGTACACACGCACATACATACATACATACATGCACACATACTGATATTCACTCACACACACACACACACACACACACACACACACACACACACACACACACACACACACACACACACACACACACACACACGCATACCTAAAGACAACATGACTCCCTTTTAACAGACACTTATAGACTATACTCTGTTCATTCCTACTTGGCCTAAAATTCCATCCCCCCTCCCACAACCCTATCATAAAAGTGCCACCACGTGAAGGCGCCCCTCTCCAGCACCATAAATAATTAGAGACCTGTATTCTCTTCCCTAACACCTCTTCCTTAGCGATTAATTCTTGGAGATGGCTGGTTGACATCCATTTGTACGTTGTTCATGCGGAGTATGGCATTGAAGGATTTATATAACGCAGAATAGGACGGTAAGGTGTAATAAGCCAAATAAATCACTTAGGAAAAGGTGTTAGGGAGCCTTCTTAACCGACGAGAACACAAGCCTTGTACCAGTAGAGGCAAATCTATAGTTTGTTCACCTCAAATTGGCCCCAAATTTCGTCCTTATGCAGATTAATAAAAAACAAAAATAATCACTACTCTTTTTGCCTTAACTTGGCCCAGATTTTCGTCCTTTTGCAGCCAGAGAGGGAATGAGTCTCCTTGGTTACTATACTCCTCTCACTTTAACTTGGCCCAGAATTTCGCCCTTTCGCAGCTAATGAAGGAAAGAGTCTCCTTGGTTACTATGTTCCTCTGACCTTAACTTGGCCCAGATTTTCGTCCTTTTGCAGTCAGAGAGGGAAAGCGTCTCCTTGGTTACTATACTCCTCTCACCTTAACTTGGCCCAGAATTTCGTGCATCTGCAGCTTAATAAAACCGTGTGGGGGGAAAACATGAGCGTGTGTCCTGCCCGCAACGTATTTATTCAGTTTCATTTGCATACTAAATGAATTCCCCGTGTGACACCTGTTTTCTTTACCCCGAGGGAGGGTCACCTGGTGCGGACGTCACTGTACACAATTCTCTCATGCTGGTTTGAACGTAGTATTATTGGCTGTGTGTTTACCCGTGCCTGTGTGTTTGTGTGTCTGTTTGTGCGTATATCTCGAAAAGTTGTTATCGAGTTCCAATGATATTTGGTGGGTAGGTGAGCAGTGGGTCATGAAAGAATTGCTAGCTACAGCGTTCACCCGTGTTTGTGTGTTTGTGCTTATATCTCAAAAAGCTGCGGTCGGATTTCAATTATATTTGGTGGACAGGTGGGCAGTGGATCATGGAAGAGCTGATTAAATTTTGAGGTAGATCCGAATCCAAATGCAGGAATAGATCATAAATTTTATCACCCTTGTCGGGGAATGCGCTGTTTGAATTTTTAAAACAGGGCAGACAAAAACCGTAGAATTAATTAAACTGTGTGAGACCGTAAAAGTATTCACCTGGTAGGAAAGAGGCATTACAGCAGTAAATCTTATACTTTATGGTGTTGGCGGAGGCATGTGCTCTCTAATTGCGTTCTAGTTTACATTTTTATTTCATTAATAGATATCCTGTCAGCCACGACTCCTGTTATCCGTCCTTTCTGTGTACTCCTTTAACCAGGCGACTCCGTTATTTGGTTATACAAAGGTCCCTCAGCTCCCTCCCTATCCCTGAAAAGGAAGAAGGTGGACTGCAGGAAGAGGGCAAGTTCAGCCTGCAGGCCACTGGGTTCACGTACAAATGAGTCTGGGGTTGCTACTACTACTGTTGCTGTTATACGATTATATTTAACGCTCAGGAGAACTCTGACGATATTTTTTATGCAGTGACATGAGAGACTGACTAAGAGGGTATATGTGAGTGCGGTGGAGGTGGGAGGGGAGAGGAAGACCGAGAATGTGGTGGAGGGATGGGTTGGAGACATATATAAGAGAAGGGGTGTGAGTTGGAGAAAGGGCAATGTGATGGCTGGGGACATGATGACCTGGAGGTGTTTTGTTTGGAGAGAGAGAGAGAGAGAGAGAGAGAGAGAGAGAGAGAGAGCACGACACAACATGGCAGAGGGCTGGCTATAACCGATCTAATAATATAACGCAATTGTGTTGTTATTTTACGAGATTAGTATGTTAGGACGTGCGTCTGTTTGGGGAACTTTATGGAAAAAGCATAGAGTACTTAAATTTAGATATATTGGGGCAATGGTGGTGGTGGTGGTGGTTGTGGTGGTGGTGGTAGAGGTGGTGGTGGTGGTGGTGGGGAGGGAGAGGGTACGTACTGTAGTGGTGGTGGTGGGAATGATACTAATGGTGCAAATATTGGAACTGGTGATAGTGGTGGTGGTGGTGGCGGGGTAATGACAGTGGTGGTGATGATTTTGACGATGGTGGTAGTGGTGGTGTTGATGATGATGGTGGTGCTGGGGGGGAGAGGGGGTCTGTCTCTCTTTCGTTCTTTCCTTCTTTCCTTTTTGACCCATCAGGGCTAGACAGGATTCCGGAGCTTTGAATGGCGAGTAAATGAGAGTGTGGCCCATTCATCCAAGGAACTTTGGTTAGTATCGAGCTGTATCAAGATTTTCTGGCTTCCTGTTCCCTACCTCACCCTAGTTTGAGATGGGAAAGGAAGTTTGGATGATGATGAGGGTGGAGGTGATCATGACGACTCTCTCTCTCTCTCAACTAGTGTCTTCTCTTTATACCGCTACTTTACCTTCTCCCTCGTCGCTCCCTCCTCTCTCTCTCTCTCTCTCTCTCAGCCTGAACCCTGCCTCATCTACTCCTGGGGGCGTATGCTGGTTGCCATGGCGACAGACTCAAGAGGGAGGCTCGCGTGTGACTCAAACAACAGCTTGTAAACAAAGGAGAAAGAGCGCAGCAGGAGAGAGACAAATGTAACCAAATTAAATCCAGCTTAATCTAGCTTAAACTTACTAAATCCAGCTTAACCTAGCCTAACACAGACGTATAGGAAGGCCTCTCAGTGCAATGGAATAGGGTGTGAGCTGGGAGCAGGGCAGTGAAATGGCTGAGGACAGGGCGACATGGAGGCGATTTGTTTGTGGCCACCCCTCACGGGATTAAGGCGTCTGGCAATAGATAGATAGATAGAAACCTAATCTAATTCTAACATAACATAACAAAGCATTAACATATATGCAGGGGGACATAAACACAATCTAACCTAGCCTAACTTAATGTAACTATCACCCACACTATCCTAACCAATAGTAGTAGTAGTAGTAGTAGTAGCAGTAGTTGTAGTAGTAGTAGCAGTAGTAGTAGTAGTAGTAGTAGTTGCAACCCCGGGCTCAGTCAGGCACGCACCCGATGGACTGCAAGCCAAAATGAGGAACGATTATATATATCTGATAATTTTCGTCGCGAGGCCAAAGTTACTCCTCTTGCGAAGTCGCCACCTTCCTTTCGGGGGATAGGGAGGGAGCTGAGTGATGTTTGTATAACGGGAAAGGGGTAAAATAGTGGATTAGAGAGGAGATACTACATGAAAGAGAGAGAGAGAGAGAGAGAGAGAGAGAGAGAGAGAGAGCACCGAAACCCACTAAACCACCAGGCTCCACTTGGCCATTCACAGTAGTCACCATCCACCGTAGTCAATAGCGTTCTGGGAGGCAGGATATCATTTAGCCTGTCCCTCAGTGTAGAACCACCCAGTAACTACATCGAGTGAGTGGATGGTGAGCAAGCTAGAAGATATTTTGAATGTTCGTGCATAACCTCGAACAAAAAAGAGATACATGGCATTCATAATCATCCCAGATCAATTTTTAAAAAGTTTTTCTTGAATTGACGTTCATATCGTTAACTGGAAATCAAAAAACAGAAAAAAATAATGGTCTATAATTTCCAGGAACGTCATCTAATTCAAAAGTATAAATTTGAGTTCATATACAAGAGTTCAAAATATCCGGAGAACGCCGGTCGCGAGAAAAACATATAAATATCGTTATCTCAAGGGAAAGGGCGGGGAAATTCGTAACAGAAAAAACCCCGACATAACTGTAAAATATTTTGGTTCTACATCGTCCATGCGCCAATACCGAATTTTTACGACGTGGATCCGAAATGCAAAAGACCTGGCGATAAATGGATAAAATAAGACATAGGAAAACGCTTCGTCAATGAATTCAAACTTTCATTCCTTCCTTGGGTGAGAATGAGTTAATGAATGTTGCAATATTGCCAGGCTGTATTGCTATTCTCTCCTCTGGTCTTCCTACCCCCTACTACTACTACCACTACTATCACAATCCCCCCACCTACCACCTACCACAATCCCCCCACCTACCACAATCCCCCTCACCAACCACCTACCACAATCCCCCACCTACCACCTACCACAATCCCCCCACCTACCACAATCCCCCCACCTACCACCTACCACAATCCCCCTCACCTACCACCTACCACAATCCCCTCACCTACCACCTACCACAATCCCCTCACCTACCACCTACCACAATCCCCCTCACCTACCACCTACCACAATGCCCCCCACCTACCACCTACCACAATCCCCCTCACCTACCACCTACCACAATCCCCCCCTACCACCTACCACAATCCCCCTCACATACCACCACACCTACCACAATCCCCCCACCTACCACCTACCACAATCCCCCTCACCTACCACCTACCACAATCCCCCCACCTACCACCTACCACAATCCCCCCACCTACCACCTACCACAATCCCCCTCACCTACCACCACACTTACCACAATCCCCCCCACCTACCACCTACCACAATCCCCCCACCTACCACAATCCCCTTACCTACCACAACCCCCCCTACCACCTACCACAATCCCCTCACCTACCACCCCCCTCCAGCATATCGGGGTGGTGCAAAAGTGTTTTCCAATGGCGTATATTGTGACAGCAGTGATAAATGTACAGTCATGTTCAATAGTTTGTGTATTTGTTAGTATAGTGGCACCTGAAGGGATGAAAATTGTACAGGGTGGGTCAGAAGTTGGGAGGAAAGTAAGGGTGCGGTCAATAATTGCTTTACAAATTGGTATATTAATGTTTTTGAGGTGTTGTTCGTGCACACACACACACACACACACACACACACACACACACACACACACGTACTGGTTAACTCCTGGATTAGAGCTAGAAGAGTGGGTCGCCAAACGGGTGTTGCGTGCCCGCCTTAATGGGGAAGAGAAAGGAGGGAGTTCAGAAAGCAGTGGCCAGGAGAGAGAGAGAGAGAGAGAGAGAGAGAGAGAGAGAGAGAGAGAGAGAGAGAGAGAGAGAGGAGAGATACAGAAAGGCGAAGCTGTGAATTAGGAGAGAAGTTTAAGTGTAAGTGTATAAATGGTAGAGGTGTGTGCTCAAGTGGAGAGAGAGAGAGAAATATGATGATGATGATGACGATGAGGAAGAGGAGGAGGAGGAGGACGATAATGATGATAATAATAATGATGATGATGATGATGGACTGAATCTGAGTCTGAAGAGGAGGCAAGAACTTGAATGCAATATTTGTAAAGGATGACAAGAATGTTTGGAAAGTTTGTGCAGGGATGCGTGTTTGTGACGTGGTGGGAAGGAAGGAAGGAGGGAAGGAAGGAAGGAAGGAAGGAGGGAGGGAAGGAATGAAGGAGGGAGGGAAGGAAGGAAGGAAGGAAGGAAGGAAGGAAGGAAGGAAGGGGCAGAGTTTGTTATAAAAATTCCCATATATATAATCGAGAGACGAGCCCTTGGCCACCCCGTTTGGGATACATGGCGTCTGGCAATGAATGAATGAACGAATGAACGAAATTGGGAGTGAATGTAGGGATGAAGAAGGTGTATG
>NC_137036.1:14736311-14746311 GCF_032717465.1 Coenobita brevimanus
ACAGACAGACATATCGGGAAGTGAAAGTGTTGTGGTGTTGGTGTGGATGTGGAGCTACGTGGAGAGACAGACAGACATATCGGGAAGTGAAAGTGTTGTGGTGTTGATGTGGATGTGGAGTTATGTGGAAAGACAAATGAGGAAGTGAAGAAGTGTTGTGGCGTTGATGTGAATGTGTTTGAATTCATTACAACTGCCTTGACATGGTTTGGCCATGTGGAGAGGAAGGAGAATTAGAGACTGATTTGGAGTGTGTACGTGAGTGAGATGGAGGGGGGAGGGAGAGAGGAAGACCAAGAATGAGACAGAGGGATGGAGTGGAGAGGTATACGAGTGAGGAGGATGTGAGTTGCATAGAGGCCCCCCAGATGAAGGACAGGATGATATGGAGGCGATTTGTCTGTGGGTACCTCTTCCGGGATGACAAATAGAAGATTATAGAATGTGAGTAATAAGAAACTAACCCCGCCTAACCTAACCTAACCTAATTTAACCTTACTAAACCAACAACACTGTATTGCTCCTCTCAACACCTACTTGTTAATTACCTGTCACACCTGCCTTCCCTTCTCTCATATTAATTACTACCGACAACATTGATCTGCCTGGGTGACTGGGGTAATGTTAAGTTGGTCTCAGGGTGGAGTAGTCTCTCTCTCTCTCTCTCTCTCTCTCTCTCTCTCTCTCTCTCTCTCTCTCTCTCTCTCTCTCTCTCCCATCCGAATCTACACATTTCCATTTAATTCAGACAACGGTATACTCTTTATATATAGATACATAGATACACGAAGATAGATATATATAGACAGACAGACAGATAGATGGATAAATAGATAGATAGATAGACGGACAGACTGATAGATAAAAAGACAGATAGACATGAAGGAATTACTTTTGGCTTCCAGTATTTTCCAGACCCCAGTGTAATAAACCCTGGTGTCTTGCTCGCCTCACATCGCCTTCCCTTCCTGACATTCCTTGCATTGTTTTTACTTCTCTGGAATTTTCATGGCTGGAGGGAAAGGGTGGAGGGATGGAGAGAAGGGAGAGAGGGAGGAGGGACGGCTGGAGGGAAAGGAGAGAAGGGATGGAGGAAGGAGAGGGGTGCAGGGAAGAGTGGAGGATGGGAGTGGAGAGGAGAATGAAGAAGGGGAAGTAAGATAAGTGGAAAGATTAGAGGAATGGAGGGAGAAAAAGTGGAGGAGGGAAGGGAGGGAGGTAGGAAAGATGGAGAGAAGAGAGAAGGGCTAGGTGGAGTGGAGAGAAAACTCGCTAAAGTCTACGGGAGTGAAACACCTCGCGTCCGAAAATTGTTAGTAAGAGAGAGACTGACAAGGTCTCTCCAAGAAATGCTCCTGTGTGTGCTGTTTAAAAGGAAGTTGAGGCTTAGTGTTGTTTTAGAGCTGAATTTATTTTTTTGAGATAGGCTGGGATCTACACCATCCACTCACTTGATGTAGAGCAACCACACCCCACCACACCACACCACTCACTACCTCCCACACCACACCACTCACTACCTCACCACACCACACCACACCACACCACACCACTCACTACCTCCCACACCGCACTGATCACTCTTACCACACCACACCACACCACACCACAATATTCACTCACTATACCACACAGCACCACACCACACCACAATGTTCACTCACCATACCACACCACACCACATCACACCACACCACTCACTACCTCCCACACCACACCACTCACTACCTCACCACACCACACCACACCACACCACACCACCTCATATACCTCTCTCTCACAATACAGAGCTTTAACATATCTTTAATGCAATATCTCCGGGAGCGTCCGGTTGAAGTGGCTGGATTTCAGAAGTCCATTAAGTTGAAGTCCAGGTAAGTCCGTGCAACAACAACAACAACAATGACAACAACAGCCAACACTATTACCACCACCACCACCACCACTACCACCACCACCACCACCACCATCACTACCACCAACAACCACTACTACTACTACTACTGTTACTACTACTACTACTACTCTCGCTCTCTCTCTCTCTCTCTCTCTCTCTCTCTCTCTATGGAAGTGCTGGGTGAGAGAGATTGTTTGAATTCTTCTCTCTCTCACCCAACATATTCACTTGTAGCAGAGGGTCATGTACTATCTATCTGTCTGTCTATCTATCTATCTATCTATCTGTCCATCTATATCCTCAATACTCTCTCCCTCTCTCTCTCTCTCTCTCTCTTTCCATCTATCTATCTATCTCAATCGATGGTTAATTCTGAGTGTGTGTGTGTGTGTGTGTGTGTGTGTGTGTGTGTGTGTGTGTGTGTGTGTGTGTGTGTGTGTGTGTGTGTGTGTGTGTGTGTGTGTGTGTGTGTGTGTGTAAAAATAATAATAATAGTAATAATAAAACTCAGACTCCCCAAAATCAACGATATATATATTAGAAAGGAAAGAGTTTTGGCGAAATCCACAAAACAAAGGTGGCCAGGTACTGAAAAGAAAATAATATAGGAGTAACGGGAGAGGACCTTTTGCTGACGGTCAGAAAGGAGACTGTTAGCGGAAAGGCGCTTCACGTGATCAGTTCGCATCGTTATCGTTCTACCTCTCCTGGGACCCACTCCAGCGCCATTCCCTGCCCTCCTTTACTTCCCGGTTCGCCGTTAGCTTCCCTCCTCCTTCTGGTTCTTTTCAAATTATCTCGTCATTTCTCTCCTTCTCTCCGCTCCCCACAGTCATTCCGTCTTGCAATCCCCAGGTTCCTTCTCCTCGCACTGTCTCCCTTCTTCATACCAGCAGCTTTATCACAGTCAGACCCTTGGACACAAACAAATCGCCTCCATGTCACCCTGTCCCCCGCCATTCACTGCCCTGCTCCCAGCTCACACACACCCCTCTCTCATATACCTCTCCACTCCATCCCTCCATCTCATCCTTGGCCTCCCCCTCACTCTCCCCCACCTCCACCTCACTCATATACACTCTCCTCGTCAGTCTCTCACTCTCCATCCTCTCCACATGACCAAACCACCTCAGTGTGTTTCTCCTAACGCTTCCTACCACATCCACATCCACACCACAACGCTCCTTCACTTCCTCATTTGTCAGTCTGTCTCTCCATGTAACTCCACATACACCTCACTCACATACACTCTCCTCGTCAGTCTCTCACTCTCCATCCTTTCCACATGGCCAAACCACCTCAGTGTGTTTACTAGGTCACTGCACTTCACCAGGTCACTGCACTTCACCAGGTCACTGCACTTCACCAGGTCACTGCACTTCACCAGGTCACTGCACTTCACCAGGTCACTGCACTTCACCAGGTCACTGAGGCTACAGGCATTTAGGAACATCGCAAATTCATCACTGCAGTGGATTCTCTAAGTTATTGTAGTAGTAGTAGTAGTAGTAGTAGTAGTAGTAGCAGTAGTAGTAGTAGTGAACCCAGTGGACTGAAGGCCAAAGCATCCCTTCAGTAGTTCACCATCCTCACCTCACGGGGGGATAGCGAAGAAACTGAGGAACAATTATATAACCGGGCAGCTCCACCCGCCAGTCATATCAGTGCCACCACCTGAAGGCGTCCCTGTACAGCACCAGGGAGAAAAATAAACGAAATACAGTATGGGTGAGATACCAGGATAAGTCGCTTAGGAAAAAGTGCAACGAAGCTTCCTGTCCCACCTGGAATAATAAATGGTTGTTGGGATCCGCTACGTACCCTGGCAAAAAAAAATACTGAATTATTTGGATCTCCCTGTTAAATTTTTCACACCTGCCCTTGTACTTCTTTCGGGTAGTTTTTAAGGCGGTGTGTGTGTGTGTGTGTGTGTGTGTGTGTGTGTGTGTGTGTGTGTGTGTGTGTGTGTGTTTCCAGTAGTAGTAGTGGTAGTAGTACGGTAGTAGTGGTGGTGGTGGTGGTGCTGGTGGTGGTGGTGATGGTGGCGGTAGTAGAAATAATAGTAGTAGTAGTAGTAGTTGTGGTGGTGGTGGTGGTGGTGGTAGTAGTAGTAGTAGTAGTAGTAGTAGTAGCCCCAGTCTCAGGTGAACGTCAGCGCAGTGGACTACAGGCTGAAGTTACCTTTTTCCTTCAATCTGCCATACCCCATTTAAAGGATAGGGAGGGAGTTGAGGGACATTTGTATAGCCAGGCAGCTCCACCGCCCGCTCATATCAGTGCCACCACGTGAAGGCGTCATGGGATTCAGAGGGCGAAGGCATAAATCAATAACGGGAAAACTTTCAGGGCGATTTATCTGAGCGTGTTGTGTTTTCGATACAAGTTTTCTCGTTGCGTGTGTGTGTGTGTGTGTGTGTGTGTGTGTGTGTGTGTGTGTGTGTGTGTGAGAGAGAGAGAGAGAGAGAGAGAGAGAGAGAGAGACGGTGCTAGAGATGGGTGCCTTCACGTGGTGGCACAGTTAAAGCCGAGATGGTCCACTGCCCTGCTTTACCAGCGTCTCTCAGTCCCCTCCCTATACCCCGACGCGGATAGTGAGCGGCTTGAGGATGGTTTCAGCCTGCAGTTCACTGAGTTCGCATTCACTGGGGTTGAAGCTACTACCAATACTAGAACATTGACCCTATATTTGTCTGGTCATTGAGATACTCTGTAGAAAAAGACGAACGGACAGTCGTGAGCAAAAGTACGTCGACGTTTCCCTGCCAGGTGGGGAAGTGGAGGGTGCTACAAGAGTTAGAACACAGAATAAAAGAGTATGTGAAGGAAGGGTACTGTCTGTTCTTTGGGGAGGAATGTAAAGAGTGGACTGCAGTGAACTCCGTGGACTGCAGGCTTAAGTTGCGCTCCTCTGGAACTGTCTCCCTCTGTCTGTATTTCCACCTTCCTATGATCTCCAGTCTTTCAAAGGCAGTGTGTCCAGGCATCTCGAAATGAACGGATCTTGAATTTGGCTCTCTTTTGTATTGTGTTTTGTTTTTCTCATGGAAGGAACGGTTTGCGGGCGCCTGGCCTTTGGTTCCTTCTTCCTTACATAAAAAAATAGTCCATCCTCCTCCTTTCAGGGGTTAGAGAAGTACCTGAGGGAGGTTGGTATAACTAGGCAGTGGAGCCGCCTGGTTATGTCAATGCCACCACATTAAGGCGTCCCTCTAAAGCACCAGAACTCGGCTTACGTATAAATAAAACAGTGAACGTAATTGCGGTCATGAGTGGATGTTAATTAGGTGATGCTACGCTGAGTGTTGTGGGATTACAGGGATATTGCTCGTTAATGCTCTAATTAAAAGGAGAGATATGGTGAATCGTGTACGGCTAATGAGAACGGCCTCGTAGATTATACCAGAGCACGTGTTAAAT
This sequence comes from Coenobita brevimanus, assembly GCF_032717465.1. Classification (NCBI taxonomy): domain Eukaryota; kingdom Metazoa; phylum Arthropoda; class Malacostraca; order Decapoda; family Coenobitidae; genus Coenobita; species Coenobita brevimanus. Next base: position 14,741,626 of record NC_137036.1, read on the forward strand.
TATACCAGAGCATGTGTGTTAAATTAGAGAGCAGGTGTGTTGAATTATACCAGAGCACGTGTTAAATTATACCAGAGCACGTGTAATTAATTAGAGAGCACGTGTGTTGAATTATACCAGAGCACGTGTTAAATTATACCAGAGCACGTGTGTTGAATTATACCAGAGCACGTGTGTTAAATTAGAGAGCACGTGTGTTGAATTATACCAGACCACGTGTTAAATTATACCAGAGCACGTGTCTTACATACCGAGTGCACGTGTGCCATACCGAGAGCACGTGTGTTAAATACTGAGAGGACGTGTGTTAAGGAAGCTCCCTAACACCTCTTCCTAAGCGATTTATGCTACATTCTGGTGTTAAATGTGTTGCTGGGAGAACAAAGTCAGGTAGGGTAATTTTCTCCTTTATTTAAGAACTTCCCTAACACCTACTCCTAAGCGATTTGTTTTGCTTGTCACACCTCAATATTCCTGTGTTTTTTACTGATGCAAAGTGAGTCGATATTTGAAAGATGTAAACAGTAAATAAGTGGAGATTTGCTTCCCTATCACCTATTCCTAAGCGATTTATTTTGCTTGTCACATCTCAATATTTTTGTTTGTTACCGATGCAAACTGTCAATATTGTTTATAAAAGGAGATGTGAGTGTAATATGCAGAATGAATTGCTTAGGATAATGTGATGCGAACCTTAACATGATAACGAGAATAAGGGAGTGTCTAAGGGCGCGTCCTCACCTTAAGCCTGCTGGTGCGGGCGGGTGTAGGTGGCGTGGGTGGGAGTTTCCAATCAATGTAACCCTAACACGTGGTTCCATTCTGTGCGTGTGTGTGTGTGTGTGTGTGTGTGTGTGTGTGTGTGTGTGTGTGTGTGTGTGTGTTCGAAGCAATAACAAGACAAGGATAGCAAAAAAACAAGCCTAATTCGCTTATTTTTCTTCCTTCAGGTGATGTTGGTGAGGTGAAGGTGGTGGAGGGCGGGACAGCCGTATTACCCTGTTCCTTGGTACTTGCAGACCCAAAAGATTCCGTACAACTCGTGCTATGGATAAAGGAGGGAATGCACACCCCTTTATATAGGTAAGTTACTCCCAGTCCTTCATTTATGCAACAGGTCAACTCTGGAACTGTCTCCCTCTGTCTGTATTTCCAACTTCCTACGATCTCCAGTCTTTCAAACGCAGTGTGTCCAGGCATCTCGAAATGAACGGATCTTGAATTTGGCGCTCTTTTGTATTGTTTTTGTTTTTTTCTTCGAAGGAACGGTTTAGGGGCTCCTGGCCTTTGGTTCCTTCTTCTTTGCATTAAAAAAAGTGACGAGGGAAATAGCATAGCATAACATAACACCATAACATCTGAGTAACATAACATCTGTCTATTACCACTTAATCCCGTAAGAGGTGGCCACAAATAAATCGCCTCCACGTCACTCTGTCCTCTGCTATTCGTCTGCCCTCCCTCCAACTCACACGCCCCTATCTCACGTCTCTCTCCACCCCATTCCTTCATCTTATCCTTTGTCTCCCCTTCCACCTCTCTCACACTCTTCAAGTCAGTCTCTCATTCACGTCCCCTCTCCATCCTTCCATCTCACCCTTGGTCCTCCTCTCCTCTCCCCCTACAACTCACTCACATACACTCTTCTAGCCAGTCTCTCATTTTCCATCCTCATTCTAAAGCGTCATTTTTTGCATAACCTAAAATCGTATAGCAACCCATCGAATTAGAGAGAAGAATCGGAGAGAGAGAGAGAGAGAGAGAGAGAGAGAGAGAGAGAGAGAGAGAGAGAGAGAGAGAGAGAGAGAGGGGGGGGGGAAGTTGTTAATATTAGCCTAGGGTCAATTCTGTCACGTTCACATCTCTAGCAGAAGGGCAGGAGGCACGGATGATGATGATGATGATGATGATGATGATGATGATGATGATGATGATGATGATGGTGAGGGAGAGAGTGATGTTAATGCTTATGATACAGATGATGTTTGTTAAGATAATAATGATGATGATGATGATGATGATGATGATGATGATGATGATGGTGATGATGATGGTGATGGTGATGATGATGATGGTGATGATGGTGATGATGATGGTGATGATGATGGTGATGATGATGATGTTGGTGATGATGATGATGATATAGGGAAGAAACGGAAGATGGTGATGATGATGATGATAGTGATGATGATGATGATGATGATGATGATGATGGTGATGATGATGATGATGATGGTGATGATGATGATGGTGGTGATGATGATGATGGTGATGATGATGATGATGATGATGATGATGATGATGATGATGATGATAATGCACAATAACATAGTGTCTCAGTGTCAAATTACTTCCATCAAGATTTTCTCAAGGAGGAAAGGAGGAAAGCAGAGAAAGAAAATGAGAGAGAGAGAGAGAGAGAGAGAGAGAGAGAGAGAGAGAGAGATGGGGGGGGGAGAGAGAGATTTCTGAAAGAATGTGTGTCTGAAATTTCGCGAGAGAGAGAGAGAGAGAGAGAATGTATGTGTGTGTGTGTGTGTGTGTGTGTGTGTGTGTGTGTGTGTGTGTGTGTGTAAGCATTTCCAGAGAGATAGATCGATAGATAAAGAGAGAGAGAGTGTGTTTGTGTATGTATGTATGTATGTATGTATGTGTGTATCCAATTTTGCTAGAGAGAGAGCGAGAGAGAGAAGCAATACCCAGCTTACACATACAGTATATCCCTTGCAACGTGATCCGGATTTAGACTGAGATAAGCTTTGATATATGACTAATAAAGATGGGGAAATGGATGAGAAAGAAGCTGCCTCTTCCTACCCAACTACTAAAATATTGATGAAAATAATAGTGAGAATAGTAGTAGTAGTAGTAGTAGTAGTAGTAGCAGTAGTAGTAGTAGTAATGATAATAATAATAATAATAATAATAATAATGGTAGTAGTGATAGTAGCAGTAGTAGTAGTAGCAGTAGTAGTAGTAGTAGTAGCAATAATAATAATAATAATAATAATAATAATAATAATAATAATAATAATAATAATAATAATAATAACGGGGAGGGTCACTAACCCCCCACCAACCCACTTGTTAACACGTAGGGGACACATATGGGTTGGCTATATGGTTACCACCCAGCGTTGTAAATAGTTTCCTGGCTTACAAGAAACTATTAGGCTTGTCACTCAATGTAAAGCCACCTGAAAAGGAAAGAAAAGCAATAAGAAGTGACAGGAAAGATGGGAGAAATAGGAAGAGAGGAGGACAGGCACAGAAAAAGAATGATAAAGGTGAAGGAAGAAGTAGGCAGCACTACATCAAGTGAGAGGATGATGGTGAGAAACAGGAAGAGAGGAGGACAGGCACAGAAAAAGAATGATAAAGGTGAAGGAAGAAGTAGGCAGTACTACATCAGGTGAGAGGATGATGGTGAGAAATAGGAAGAGAGGAGGGCAGACACAGATAAAGAATGAAAACAGTGAAGGAAGAAGTAGGCAGCACTACATCAGGTGAGAGGATGATGGTGAGAAATAGGAAGAGAGGAGGGCAGACACAGATAAAGAATGAAAACAGTGAAGGAAGAAGTAGGCAGCACTACATCAAGTGAGAGGATGATGGTGAGAAATAGGAAGAAAGGAGGGCAGACAGAAAAAGAATGATAAAGGTGAAGGAAGAAGTAGGCAGCACTACATCAGGTGAGAGGATGATGGTGAGAAATAGGAAGAAAGGAGGGCAGACAGAAAAAGAATGATAAAGGTGAAGGAAGAAGTAGGCAGCACTACATCAGGTGAGTGGATGATGGTGAGAAATAGGAAGAGAGGAGGGCAGACACAGAAAAAGAACGATCGAGGTGAAGGAAGAAGTAGGCAGCAGTACATCAGGTGAGTGGAGGATGGTCGCCAGCAGCTAATCTAATACACTATAATAATATGGCCGAGTTTCGAAATGTAAAAGTCTAATTCATTTTTCTGTAATGGATTTACGAGAGGCAGGGGTAAAGAAATAGATATTTTTTTGAGAAATGAAAGTGAGATGAGGAAGTAATTTAATGTCTCCTCGTGTGTGTGTGTGTGTGTGTGTGTGTGTGTGTGTGTGTGTGTGTGTGTGTGTGTGTGAGAGAGAGAGAGAGAGAGAGAGAGAGAGAGAGAGAGAGACAAGCAGCAGACATCAAGGAGACAATTATTGTGGTCCCGTCTAAAAGGATTCTTCCCTCCTCCTCTTCTTCCTCCTCCTCCTCCTCTTCTTCCTCCTCCTCCTCCTCTTCTTCCTCCTCCTCCTCCTCCTCTTTCCTCTTCTCCCTTCCTCCTCCTCCTCCTCCTCGTCTCTTACTCTTCTCTCTCTTTCTCTCTTCTCCTTTCCCCCTCTTCCAACTCTTTAAAATCTTTCCATTCCTTTCTCCTCCTCTTCCTATTGATCTCTTTTTCCTTCCTCTTCTCATCCTCCTTCCCGTTCCTCCTCTCCTTCTTCCTCCTCTTCTCTCTTTCCTCTCTCCCTTCCTCCTTTCCTTCCTTCCACTTCCTTCCTTCCTTCATTCATTCATTGCATTTCCTTCCTTACTTTCTTCTTTCCTTCCTTCTTTCCTTTTACCTCCCTCCTCTCTCTCTCTCTCTCTCTCTCTCTCTCCTCCCCCCCCTCCCTCCCTCTTCTCTCTCCTGAGCCTCATTTGCCTCCTTTCTTCTTCCTCCCCTC